>NC_137633.1:23099161-23426661 GCF_963383615.2 Lipophrys pholis
GTGTGTGTGTGTGTGTGTGTGTGTGTGTGTGTGTGTGGGTTAGAAGTTAAGAAACTTGGGATTTGAATCTCGCTGATAGCATCTTTTAAGCCTCCTCCGTTTCTGACAAAGCTGTTTGTTTTCACTGGGAGTTTCTTTTCATCTCATTTAAGTTTGTATTGTCGCCGCTCAAAGCTCCCAGCAAATTGCAGCGAGCAATGCAAACATCGTGTGTGCAGACGATCCGTGTCGGCTGTGAAGAGTTCAGCCGCGTGTCGAGCTGCGGGAGGCCGCTGACCATTAAATGGTTCCCCTCCGCCTGCTGATTCAATGTGGCGTGTAAATCCAGTGGATCTGCTCACTTTTCATGGTTCTTGGAGGTTAAATGAGCTGCCTCTACATTAACTGCTGCTGTGCAGGTTGATTGTGATCCCCAGTCCAGGTGACACAAATAAGTTCCTGTGTCATCGTCACTGAGGTGGTGGGGGGTGGGGGTGGAGGGAGATGGGGGGGGGGGGGGGGGGGGGAATCAAGGTCTCACTTTCAGTTGTGTCCCAGAGCCAGGAGGGAGGACGGTCACCCAGAGAAGTAGAAACCGGAGGTTCAATGATCACATGGAGTTTCTGTCCCCAGATTGTAATGATTTGGAATAATAGTATATAAAAGTAAATAAAAGTGATTGCTGCAACTTGCGGGAATATTTTATGACTGAAAATTTATTTTTACTTTAACCCTTTGTAAAGCGTTTAATGAAATACAGGTAGAAAGATTTATTTCTCATCAGTAAATGTAAATTTAGATGTAAAAAAATTTATTTTTTCAGAATTTAGAGCAAAAAACAACAGAAGACAAGCAACTTAGTGCATTATTTGTAAAATAAAATGAAAAAACGCTGTTATGACTCACTTACTTCTTAAATAAAAGTATCTCATTTCATTGTGAGAAAGTTATAAGTTGACATAATTTCATGCATCTTAATATCCAGCACAACTTGTTTGTGTATCACGAGGAGACGAATAGGTTGCTTTTCCCCCAAACTGCATCACTTTCTGCGTTTCTTATCGATGCAAAGGAGTTTGATCTTCTCATTTATGTGGAAGTTGTGGTTTTTATGGAGGTTTTCCGTGTCCACAGAATCAGTCTGGATATAAAAGTTAAAAGAGGTGCAAATGACATCTACTCACATTACTGTGATAAGGTAACATTTTTGAGTATTTTTTATGAAGTATGAACTTAATGTTCTCATATTTAAGTACAATTTACACCACGTGATCGACTGCTGAAGCCATAAGCTGTGAAAACGATGGTTTAGCTGTTTATTCTGACATTAATATTCAAACGGTTTGATCTACATTTCATTTTAAATCGGGTCAGTCCTATAATGTCCTAAATTGTTGCAATAAACCTTATTCTTTCAATTGTGATGCATCAATTCCACCTATAACACATTCAGTTGTGAAGAGTTGTGCTCTCATGAGATTATTAGTTTTAATCTACATTAATCAGGTTTTTATTTTTTCCAATATTAAAAGGAAAAAACACCTGCAGATCTCACATAGATATCTTAATGGCTAAATGTGGTCAAATTAAGTACTTTGAGGTGTTGAAGGAGATAAAATCTCAGTGCAAAAAAACTGTTCTTATACTTTACTCAGCTCAGCCAATCAGCGCCTCGGACCGGGCAATTGCGAGCGAAGCCCCGCCCCCTCCGCCACCTGTAATCCAATCCGCGGCCTTGTCACAGGTAAAACCGGCCTCAATTTCTCAGCATTGCCCCAAAAAAGCGAGAAAAGCCGACAAAACCCGTTCTCTGAGTCGGGGACAGCTTGTTTGTTGCCGCGGCCCTCATCCAGTGTCTGCGGCGGAGAAAGAAGACGGATCGGATTTTCAGTACCAACTAGAAAGTCCAGTTCGACCGACCGAGATGTCACAGGAGCAGGACAAGTAAGTTGTCCTGTGACTCTCCACTTTCCTCCCGCACCGCTCACACTCACACTATAAGCTTGTAATAATGTTTTCCAGGATTCTTCTCAGTGTTTTTCTGCTCTTTACCTGAGCTCAGGTGAGCTCAGTATCTCCTCTCCTGCACCTGCTGCCTCTTTTTTTTTTTTGTTGTTGTTGTTTTATTTTTCTAATGTTCAGAATTTTTACGCATTAATGTGAGAGTGTCACAGGTATTTTTTGTTGTTGTTGTTGTCGTTTAGTTTAGTTTAGTTTTTAAACGTGTAAGTGTATTGCTGCTGTCAGGTGAGGAGGTGATCCTATCTGCTCCTTTCCCATGCACCGAGTCTCAGTTCACCTGTCAGCTTCAAGCCCGTACAGGTGAACCTCCACCTGCCGTGCGAGTCCAGGCGCCTCTTAGAATAAAAACAGTCCCGTGATGGAGCTGGGCGGTTTAGTGTTTGATTTAGCTCTAAGCTCCAACAGTTATGTGGATAGTCCTGATGATGTTTGTTCAGCAATAAATGTGGACCTCAAAGCTGTCAGTCTGCTGCATTCTGAAGACTCCCGGTCACAACAATATGTGGAAGAAAAGTGGGTTAGAATAACTGATAGTGTGCTGGAAGCGTGCTTTTTTTTTTTTTTTTTTTTTTTTATGTTTTTGAGGGCAATGACAAGGAGACTTTGGAGGGGAGTGAAACAGTACACCTGTTAGGCGTTGGCTCCACTACTAACACAGACAATGTGAGCAAGCACATCGCCACTGTGGTGGGTTTGCTGGATTTGACTCTACAAATGTGTCTTCATCTGTAGGAGCTCTCAAACTCTAGAAACAAGTGTACATTCATCTAAATACTCAGGGGGGGGGGGGGGGAGTAAAAAAATTTTATGCTGCATGTATCTGCCTTAGCGACTTCTTTTCACCACTAATTGCAATTTCTGTTTAAAAACAATCAAACTCCCTCATTGTTTTAGTCTTGGATTCTATTACCTGGACGATATATTGGGAGAAAATAGTGGATCTTATCGGGTTGCGTTTTATGAATAGCACAATTAGATATAGGATTACTAATGATCACTTTGCTCCGACCATTGAGAGGAGAGAAAAAAAAAAAGCTGCATTTGTTGTAGATACTCAACATGGAAACTGAGCCAGTCCTTCACACTTTATAGCAATTACTGTGTTGTGGAGGAAGAGAATCAGCACTGTGGGTTTGGTGACTGGAGATATGTGAGGAGAAGGAGGGAGGGTGTAGTGTGACCAGAACGTCTCTTACTTTAGACATAATATATTATGTTAAGAGGTTTGTTTCAATCTGAAAGTGGTTTTTTTTTTAAAACATCATTTCAGTGGAAAAGTGCACAAGTACACCAGCTTGAGTTTGTTTAAAAAAAAAAAAAAAGTGAGTAAATGTTTTTTATACCTTCTTTATACCTTCTTTGTCACGTTCTTGTTTTTATAACCACTGATGAGTTAAATGTATTCACATATAGAGTTTGCACACTGATCAAATCGCATGATGAAGTGAAGAGAGATTGTCCACCATTCAAAAGTTTTGTAAACAAATAGCTGACGTGGGACATTAGTTGTGTGTCGAAAATCACAAGTCTCACAAAATGGAAGAGGAGGAAGGCGGAGGGGGGGGGGAGGCGGTGTCTGTGCATCACGCCTCGTGATTATTTTTCTGTCATAAATAACAACGGCCAGGTGAGGTTAAATAACGCAGGAATGCGGCCGGGTCGGATACGTCATGGGCGGTCGGGCCCTGAACCAATGAGGAATCCCCGAAGTGGAGCCGTCGCACCGGACGAGCCGGTAGAGCATCTTCCTCTGGAGACGCCGCCGCCGCCGCGGTTCGATAGCTGAGATTTGTTGCACAATCATTGAAAAGCCTGAACAACAGGTCCAACAGATAAAGAACATCTCCATGGTTGATCTCTTCCACTTACAACCTGTTTGCCTGTTTTAAACCAGGCCGTGATTTTCAGGTCACGAGCCGGGCGGACGCTGGTGGTGGAGGAACGGAGAGTTTCTCCATTTGAAGGCTGTTTTCGCCTTTTATCATTGTGGAGACTGTTTATTGTTCATTGTGATGTTTTTCGGTTTTTTAAAACATTTTTCAAAGGTCATCAGTGTATAAACGACACACACACGCCCCTCTGTACTTCTCAGTTGTTAAATGGAGCCTTGAGCCTTTTCCTGTATTCCTTTATTTCTTGACTTTTTCTTGAGTTTTGGCATCAAGTTCTGACCCTAAGATGTGGGACCTGGGTTTGAATGCTGGCAAAAGATAAAGTCAATTCATTGTGTGTGTGTGGCTCATAAATAGATAATAATGAATCTCTATCAGCTCCTTCAATCACTCCTGAGTGAAGATGGTTTTCTTTGTTGGGACATCGAAGTAGGTTGTGTCCAACCTGTTGGAAACCCCGTTGGAAGTCCAGTTTATACACGTCAAATGAGACCAGTCTGCTATGTTTGCAGTAAGCGCGCCATCCTGGTTCTTCAGAACGAGGCTGGTTATGGCGGCCAGCGTCGCTCCTTCACCACAGAGGACGAGGCCTGGAAAACATTCCTGGAGAATCCGCTGACCGCCGCCACCAAGGCCATGATGAGCATCAACGGAGACGAGGACAGCGCCGCGGCTCTGGGCCTGCTGTACGACTACTATAAGGTAAAGCGGGGGGAACGTGTGTGTGTGTGGGGCCGAGCGCCCGTGGTGTAACCCGATCCAGTCGGTCGCACAGACACAGGGTGACCCGGGCTGCTCTGGATATGATGTGGTCACACGCTCAGCGGCTGTGTTTACCCTCGCATGCAGGTGCCCCGAGAGAAGAGAACAATACACCAGCCCAAGACAGACGCTCTGGTCTCTGATGTGGATCCCAACAAAAGGTAAACGGCAGTCTCTCCTAATAGCACCCCCCCCCCCCCCCCCCCCCCTTTAAAAAATGAAAGCGCGACAGAGGCCACCAGCTTAAAGAGAATAGAGAGAGTCAAGCTCTCCTGCTTTTTCTGATATTTAAATCCCTTTTTAAAAACTGTACACACCTCTGTAGTATTTCAGGGAAGGTTTGAATACATTTTAGAGTCAAACCCACTGAAACTGTTCTTTAACATTATTAGGTGAGCATTCATTTTAAAGACAGAATGAAACATAATCCAGTCAGATACTCACTCAATGGCACGAAACATTAAAAACAAAAATGATTGAAAGGACATAAAAGGTGAATAAGAAACGAGTGGATCATGTTATAAAGACCCATGCTGCCACCAAGATATATGAACTTTAAGAGCGTTTTAGCCTCGGCGCTCTATTTTAAACTAGACTAGAGCCGTAAACTACAAGTACTGCCACTCTTTTTTCTCGACACCAACATGAGAGCCAGTGATTCGTGTGTGTTACGTTCAGTCTTTATGCCGGTTGCAGACATCTGATCCAGGCCGGACACTCCATCGGTCCGCTCAAAGAAGGTGGCATGGAGAACCGGATCCAGGTCCCGAAGACACCCTTCAACATCCTCCAGCTGGCTCAGGACAAGAGGGGCCACTTCCCCTCCCCGGGTATGTTCACGCCCCACCAACTTTCTGATTAACACACGTCTTTCAAATAGGCACGTCACAACATGGTAAATCTGAATTTACGTTACATATAAAACATATTTTCTTTTCCCGGGGGAAAGTCACACTTTAAAATCTTAAAAATCACGTAACATCACTTCAGGTTCACAACGTTGGACTCTTGTCGGCACATGATCGGCCGTCAGTAGGAGAGTGTCAGTAATAAACAAGAAGTTCCTCAGATATACGCCTTTCATGCCGTTTAACAAACAACAATCATATTTACCATGTATCTTGTAGCACAGAGTCATTTCAGGTTTAATAAAAAAGCAACATAAGCAGGGCAGCTTGTAGATGAAACCTGTGACTTTTCGTTGATACAGAAACAACTGTCACAGTTTCCATCGCCACCGTGCCAAACTACCCGCTGGTGAAGACGGAGGTGCCGGCCCACGGCTTCTCCGTGACCGTGCCCAACAACTGCAACGAAGGCGACGGCCATGTTGGCGTCTTCGACCGGCAGCTCCACAACACGGTCCAGTTCAGCCCCGGCGCGCAGTCCCGCACGCCCCCCGACTCCACCTTCTCCGAGAGCTTCAAGGACAGTTCCCAGGAGGCGAGTGTTTCCATCCCTCCTCTCCAGAGCGGCCCAAGCTCTCCCCACCAGCCTCCTCTCCTCCGCTCTCCTCTCCTCTCTCAGATCTCTCCCATCACACAAAGGGACATTCACCTGATCCCACGGAGCTGGCGGTGGGCTCAGCCTTCCCCGGTTTTATTTGAACATGCCAAAACAGTGGCCAGTGTGTTATTATGCCATTGTCTCACCTACACAATAAAGTGCTGTACTTTTCTCCTACAATAGCCGAAGCCTTTTCTCTCTCCTCTTTCTCTTTTCTAACCTGGAGGGGAATTACCTCAGTAACCCAACAAACCCCCGTATGGAGGCTTGAAAGGGACGGACGTGTTCAGTTTGATGAAGTTGTTATTCTGCTATAAAATTTAAAAAAAACTACAGATTAAGATTATTCCTAGTTTTTGATAAATCAAACTGAAGTTTCCATCTTTCTCTCTCTCTCTCTCTCTCTCTCTCTCTCGCTCTCTCATTTCTTTGTCTGCTGCAGGTGTTTTCCTTCCCAGGAGATCTCCAGTTACGTATGGCCTCCATGGCGCCTGAGGACTACACTCAGTTTGACACCATGCCGGGGTAAGTCACGCCGCCGCCGCCGCCACCGGCCCACCGTCCCAACTGCCAGCGCCGCACCGCTATTCAGCGTGTGACACCTCGCAGCAGAAAGGCTCCATTCATGCGGGTCACAGGGGAGACACCGGACGCTCGTCCACGTGGACAGACAGCGGCGCTGCCCGGCCCCTCTCCCATTCCACTCAACAGTTAATCTAAACAACCACTATGAGATGACCGTTCATGATGGTTTTTATCTTTATGTCTCTATACTTCAGGAACAATTTCGAGTACACTCTCGAGGCGTCCAAGTCTTTGCGTCAGAAGACCGGTGACGGGACGATGACGTACCTCAACAAGGGCCAGTTTTACCCCATAACCCTCAGAGAGGTGGACAACAAAGGTCTGCAGCCGGCCATCACCAAAGTCCGGGTAAGAGAACCCAACAACAACAAACTGGAAAATATCAGGAATACAGGCAGCTATGGCCGGATTTAATCTTATTATACCTATTCCTAAATATTTACATGCAACAGAAATATGAACGAGTATAGAAATATCTAAGTTCTTTTCATTGCTTAAGACAGCGGTCTGCAACCTTTATGACCAAAAAAGACGTGCTCGTGATTTTCCACCAAATCAAAATATCTGAAGCCACAAAACAAGTTTAACCTTCAAAATGAAGCTGACAGAGCTTCCAAAGTTTCATACATAGATAAAGTAGTTTTGAAACACGTACGGAAACTATAGCTTATTTAGCTTTTATGAAGTTACAATTACAATTTGGGATGGTGAACGTTTCATTACATCTTTAGCCGTTTTTCTATGTCAGATTAACATTTTAGAATAGAATAGAAATAGTTTATTAATCCCAGAGGGAAATTCCTTTACCAATTGCTCCGCACAGAATAAATAGAAAGAAAGTTGACTATCAAACAAGACGGGATAAAAGTAAAATAAAATAAAAATAAGATCAAATGTTTGTTTGGGTGTCATTTAGTGAAACCTTCAGAGAAACGCTAAAGACTCCCTGAAGGTTTCACTAAATTCCCTGAGACCTGCAGCTCATATTCTAATCTGCAGGCTGCAGAACCCTGGCTTAGAATATTTTAGACTTTAGACTTTGCTTTATTTATTTTGTCATTTTTATTAGTTTTTGGCTAATTCATTGTCCTATACATTTATTTTACATTTTGTTTTTTTGATTTTATCTATTATGATATATTCGATTTTTTTTTTCCCCTCTGAATTTGAATATTTCCCTTTTGTGTGTGTGTGTGTGTGTGTGTGTGTGTGTGTGTGTGTGTGTGTGTGTGTGTGTGTGTGTGTGTGTGTGTGTGTGTGTGTGTGTGTGTGTGTGTGTGTGATCAGAGTGTAGTGATGGTGGTGTTCGGAGAGGAGAAGTGCAGAGACGATCAGCTCAAACACTGGAAGTATTGGCACTCACGACAGCACACGGCCAAACAGCGATGCCTCGACATCGGTGAGATCTTTTTAGATGACAATATTATTTTGGTTCTATTTTTTTTCTAATTTTGTCAAACTATCTGGATTGTTTTAGATCATGAAAATATTAAAATTGTGTGTCTTACAGTATTAAAATGTTTAAAAATTGTTGTAACCTAAGATTTAATATTTGCTGTTCTTTCAGCAGGAGGCCACAATTATCCCCCAAAAAAACCAATATAAAAATGCTTGAAACTTTATAATTTATATGTCATGTCTCTTGAAATAACTGACAACTCAATTAACCTTTCAATGATAGTGATGCACCTGTGTATGAATATATATATTTTAGAAATACCTGTATGTACATTTCCCCGTTCCTTTCATCGATTTGATCGTTTTCTGATAGTATAATATATCATTTCCTGTTTAACCGTCTTTTTTCAGGAGTAATCTGTTCCAGATGTCATATACTGTACACTATAGCACACTTAAAAAGGAAAGCATTATTACATAAATACACATTTACACCTATATAGGATATGTGTAGTTGTGTATTTATGCAAATGTTTTTACCTTGAGTTGAGTGACTTCCAAAAAAAAAAGAACAATGGATTGAGTCTGCAGATAAAACGTCTGAGGAGGAAGTTTGTTTGTGATGCTTCAGTTTTGTTAGTGAGTTGAATCCAGGAAACGATGTGTTTTCACCACTTTGACTGGATTTTGTCCCGCTGTCGTTCACTGAACTGTCTTCTAATGCACCATATTGTTCTCTGTACATCCTTGACGGTTGAACTGTTTGATTGTGCAGCTGACTACAAGGAGAGCTTCAACACCATCGGAAACATCGAGGAGATTTCCTACAACGCCATTTCCTTCACCTGGGACACCAACGAGGAGGCCAAAGTAAGAACAGAGCGCTTCGATCGGGAGCTTTAAAACTGCGGGGGGAAACTCTCACTCACACGTGCTTTTTCTCACAGCAGATAGTATTATTTAGGTTTTTTTCTACGTATTATAATGTCTTAACTTCCACCCTGCACCAAACCTTAGTTCATTGTTCTAATTGATCGCTATTACAGTCACGTTAAATCTGTTTAAAGGATATAATCGATGATTTTACCCATAACTTATTTCCTTTTATCATGATTTTGCCTCAGCAATTTTAAAGGAAAGATATTAAAATCAAATTCCCCAGTTTGATCAAGCAGTTGTTTGTCAAAGTATGAAGGTCAGTGTTTCAGTCTTCATGTTGAGTCAATGATAAGTCCAATAATTAGTTTACAAAGTCCCGGGTTTTGACACACTTCCTCCTCATAAACTGCTAATATGAGCCTTAAACTTTTCACATCAATCCACTTAAGCCAAAAATAGCCGGGCTCTCTGTTTTTAGGCCACATGTGTAATGTTTTCTCCAGGAAAGGCCGTCATTAGGATTAAAAACAGGCTTTCTTCTGACTGTTGTCGTCACCCGGTGTGTTCACTGAGATCCTCCAAAACACTGGTTTGATCAAAGAGAGGATGCTGTCGGCTCGGGGGTGTGTGTGTGTGTGTGTGTGTGTGTGTGTGTGTGTGTGTGTGTGTGTGTGTGTGTGTGTGTGTGTGTGTGTGTTTTCCTGCTCTCGCCCTCCTGACTGATCCAACCTGCCTGACTTTCGCCCCCATTGTGATGCTGCATGTCAAGCTATTTTCTCAGAGGAACAAAAGAGTGCAGGAATGAGGAAACTCAGCAGGGGGCAAGGAGGAGCAGATGAGAGCTGGTTGAACGGGTAGGAGAGGTGGCGGGAAGGAGGCGCGTGGCTGTTTTCTACTCCACTTTTATTGTGAAAAGTGCTGACGAGCCAGCAAACAGAGAAAGGGACAGCCTGACGCTGCAGCACACACACTCCTCTCCAGGCTACACTTTACATAAATAAAGTCACACCAGGATGTGGGTCTAACGGTCTCATGACTCCAGGGCCTCCGTAGGATCTTCATCCTGGTGTGTTTTCATTACTTCACCGCGTGCAACCGCCCTGTGACGCTGTTTGAGCATCACCTAATTGAGGTGTTGAGTTACTGGAGAAAGGAGGCGAGAATGTTTGAACCCAGTTTGCTTAATGGTGTGTGTGTGTGTGTGCGTGCGTGCGTGCGTGCGTGCGTGCGTGCGTGCGTGCGTGTGCGTGTGCGTGTGTGATAAAGTAATGTGCAGATCTCATTCAGTCATGTTATCAGGACAGAAACAAAAACTTCAAAACTCATATTAGACACCAACATATTAGAAGAAATGTGTTTCCGTTTACAAAGTGGCGTGTGATGGTTGTCGTTAATGTCACGGTGAGCCCTCGGGACGTCCTGTGTGTCCATTTGATTTCCCCTGAAGTGATGGAGATCTGACTGCGTGTGTGTGTGTGTGTGTGTGTGTGTGTGTGTGTGTGTGTGTGTGTGTGTGTGTGTGTGTGTGTGTGTGTGTGTGTGTGTGTGTGTGTGTGTGTGTGTGTGTGTGTGTGTGTGTGTGTGTGTGTGTGTGTGTGTGAGTGTGAGTGCATGCTTTGCCCTTGGGGTGATTGCAGAGCAGCATGTGTGTGTTAATGGTGTATTTACAGAAGGCTGGACCTCCCTTATGTATAGTTTGTGGTGCAGCTCTGGATGTGAAACGGAGCTTGTTTTTTTTTTTCTCTGTCATGTTTTATTTTTCTCCTTTAGTCTTTTTTTTCTAGAAGCTTTTTACACTTTCAGCTGTTTTCTCAGCTTCGATCTAAAGTCAGGTCACCAAACATCCTGCTCCCCTCACGTCCTGTCTGAGGAGTGAATACATGTACTTGAACTGTTCGGCACTTTGCACGAACCCGCAAGGCTCTATTACTCTCACAAATGTAAAATATCTCAAAAATGTAGATTGCCTCTAATCTGCTGTCTCGGTGCCGCTTTTTAAAAAGAAGAAAAATCCCATTTGCCATGTGAAGTGTAACTTTTTACATTCTGTTAGTTTAATGGTTTATAATATGACCTCAAACACTTGAGAAGACATTTTGTTAAAACTAGATTTTCTAAAGTGGAAGTTACTCAGAATATTATTTTACATATTTTTCATTGACCTGTCCTGTAAGACTTGAAAACAAAGCCATTATTTTGTTGTTGTAGTTTCATTTTTCAAAGTTATTTTTGTAACACTGATAGTAGGAGTGATGTATTACCGCTGATACGCTGATCTTTTAGATAAATATTGTTTTTTTATACAAGTCAAATGTCTGCCCATAAATTCAAGACATGCTTTGAAGATATGTGAGTTATTAATAAGCCTCAAGAAAAACCTAATTTCATTCAGTATCAGTTGATTATGTTGAGGCTCAGCCAAATGTCCTTTTTCAAATTAAAATATGATCATCATCCTCTCGCCTTAAAGTAATGAATATTTTTGATAAATGGAGTTACTTAATAGAATCTTTATTATTTATTCATCTTTTGATACATTTGTTGTTGTTTTTTTCACCTTTAGCAGGACAAATGTGTTGTGAAAAACAATTCCTTCCAGAACATAAACGGTGACTATGCTGGTATCAGTTGCTTACCTGTCAGATCCTTATCTGCTAGATGTGTTCAGCTCTTCCTCAGTCATTATGTGTTGTGTTGACACAATGATGAGCTGTTTTCAATACAAGCACCAGCAGGACAAAGAGTTTCACTCAGCATGTAAACACTGAGGTTCACCAGAAGGGGGCAGCACAGCACAGGAGACTGAGGCTGCAGTAAAAGTCATCAAAGTAGTGTTTGCTTTAATTGCTAGATGCCGATTTAAAGTTGCATTTTATTTAAGTTGTCTCATTTGTTGTGTCTTCCTCCGTCCCCCTGCGCAGATCTTCATCTCTGTCAACTGTCTGAGCACAGACTTCTCCTCTCAGAAAGGGGTGAAGGGTCTCCCTCTGAACCTGCAGATCGACACGTACAGCTACAATAACCGCAGCAACAAGCCCATCCACCGGGCGTACTGCCAGATCAAAGTCTTCTGTGACAAGGGCGCCGAGAGGAAGATCCGCGACGAGGAGAGGAAGCAGTCCCGCAGGAAAGGGAAGGTGGCTGACCTCAGCTCAGGCATGCCATGTAAGTCCGTCTAAAGCTGTGTGTCATGCACGAGGAGGACGTTTCAACTTCTCTCTGTCCATTCAACGTTCAGCCCAGAGTGTCTGCCCCAAAACTGCAATTTTTCTACTCGAGTGTACTCGCAAGGCCTCATTTTAATGACACGGCACGAGCTGATTTCAGTTGAAAAACAAAACGATCCACTGCCAGCAGTTTGCACAAACACAGTGGATGAGTGAAGCAACAACAGAGATGACGACCAGGGTTACTCTGCTTATGTGAGCCAAGTGCACCCAATGTTCCTCTGAACATCTCGTACGCATCAGTGTTGCTTACAACCTGCCCTGTGGCTCAGAAACCAGCTTCTAATGTTGCGTCTGCATAAAACACATGTTGATGCGGTGGTACTTTCTGTTTCTCCTCTCAGTCGGGGATCCAAAACTGCCCATGCTTCAAAAACGCAACGACGTCACCATCTTCAAGATGATGACGGACCTGGAGACGCAGCCGGTGCTGTTCATCCCCGACCTTCACTTCTCCAACTTCCAGCGTCACGTGAGTGCCACAGACACCCCTCACTGCCAGAGCGAGTCCTTCGACTCATCTTCATGTGCCACTAGCGTCTTAGGTGGTCCGTAAACAGTTTGTGTTGTGGCCTCCGCCCACTCCTCCGCCCGCTGGGTCAGCCTGACCTGCCTGCTGGAGAGTTGGCAGGAACACCCCGTGCTGCTTTGCAACTTTGATATGAGTCCTACATTCTGATGGCAGAGATTCGGACTGCTTACTCACATGATGAATCATTTACAAGTGCCTGTAAACAAGCCGGGGGTTGCAGAACATACCTGCACAAACACGGTTATTATTTTCCCCAGGACTAAAGCAGCGGATATATTTAGACACATTCAGGGAGTGGGGTGCAGCTTTCTTACAGAATGTCACTGTTTCCCGAGGCATGTCTGATTTCAAGGCTGCAATTAGCCAGTCACGTTTTTATCATTTGGAGCTGCACCAACACCTTTTTCCGGTCTGGACTCTTGAGCTTTGCCTCGTCCAGGTGAACACGTCACTGACTCACAGGTAAACATGCTGCACATCAAACCTGCACAAATCAGGCTCTTTGGCTCTTTTATTTAAATCTTTTTTTTTTCTGTGTGGTCATTTTCACCATCAAAACAACAACAACACCAAAAGAGAAAAAAGAAAAAAGAAGAAGCTATGTCCATTGAGAAAAATGATGCGTGCGCTTTGACTGCCCCCTGCTGGTCACATGTAAACCTGCCAGCAGACCTGGTGGCTCCTCTTCTGTCCCTCTGAGTTTACTTTGCGACAGGAGGTTTATTTTGGGCAACTCCAGAAACACTGAACCTGGCTGAACTCCCGAGGCCGTGCTATCAGTTTCTGATAAACTGAGGGTTTACTGACTTTTCCCTCAGAATAGAATCCTATAAACAGCTAAGGTGGCGATCAATACCGTTGCAGGGCAAACGGTTCACAAAGCATCAGCTTTCCAAGAATAAGAGTGACTGTTTCTTTCATCAATAATTAACTGAATTGATTTTGTTTTTTCCCCCCCAAGCATGAATGCAACAGATCCACTGGTTTCAGCCTCAATGAAAGATTCTTTCATTTGAGGTCAATTTAGTTGTTTTGTTTAACATATTTTTTACTCACTGTTCGAAATAGATTTTTTTTTTTACTTTCAATTAAACTCACAAGCACATAACCCAGATTTCTTATTTGTTTTTTAAGTTGAAGGATTTGTTTAGAAAAGTGATCAAGTGTGAAAACCCTGGGTGGAATGATATATTTTATTTATTTATGTTTATAAAAAAAAAAAAAAAATGACAGCAGAATAAATGAGAATGACATAGTTTAAAACTTCCTGTTCACAGTAATTCTTGTGAAACTCAAAACTGATCGGACTTGGTTGTTGACTTTGACTCTATTGATTGATTGCACCGAAAGCTTTCTGAAAACGTCAAAGATCTTTTGTGAGTTTTTACGGTCAGTAGAAACAAACTGCATTCTACTGTATTACATAGGCTATGTAAGTACAGAAAAAAAGTTAAAAGCAGTAATTTGACCAAAATGTCCCACATTTCACCATTTATCTCTTTTAAATAAAAGACTTTTATCATTCAATTTCTGAGCACATCAGGCATCCTTTACCTTTCTCTAAATGTAATTGGCTGAATCTGGACCTTAGAATAAAGGTGCACTCATGTTCAGAAAGTCATGTGAAAGCATGGCACTTCTGTTCGGCTTCTCTACCAACGCACAAAGAAGATGAAGTCATAATAAAACATGTTTAGCAGATGTTGAAGTAAGTAAACAATCAGTTGTTGACACTTCTCTTGTGTTTTATTTGCAGCCTTTCAACACAGAAGAAGGAGAAGACAGGTGAGTTCACTGAGGTGCTGATTTCACTCTTGTTTTATGGTCGTTTTGAACCGACATGACCTTTAGCTGAAGAAGCCGCGCTGCTTGCGTGTGTGTGTGTGTGTGTGTGTGTGTGTGTGTGTGTGTGTGTGTGTGTGTGTGTGTGTGTGTGTGTGTGTGTGTGTGTTAGCTGGATGTTAGGACTATTTAAGCAGTGTGTGTGTGTGTGTGTGTGTGTGTGTGTGTGTGTGTGTGTGTGTGTGTGTGTGTGTGTGTGTGTGTGTGTGTGTGTGTGTGTGTGTGTGTGTGTGTGTGTGTGTGTGTGTGTGTGTGTTAGGACTATTTAAGCAGTGTTTGCATGTGTTGTGTGTTTCTACTGCAGCTCAGGCATGAAGAGATTACCCTTCAGTGATGATGAATTCGGCCCGCCCCCAAACAAGATGGCAAGACCGGAGGAGCCAAAGAAAGGTGTGTGTGTGTGTGTGTGTGTGTGTGTGTGTGTGTGTGTGTGTGTGTGTGTGTGTGTGTGTGTGTGTGTGTGTGTGGTTGCTGTGGTCGGCCTCGGAAGCTACACAAACACAAACACAAACACACACACACACTCCCTGTCAGGGCCATGTGATTATTCCGGGTCTTTGAAAACACACACACGTGCCCGAGGCCTCCACTGACCCCACAAAATACCACCGATCGCTCTTTACCCCACATCCTATTCATAGACTTACAACTTTTCCTCACATTACCAGTCAAAGGATTGGACGCACCTTCTCATTCAATGTTTCTGCTTTACTTTCTCCACTCTTTACATTGGAGATTCTCACTGAAGGCATCAGAACAGTGAATGAACACAGATGGCGTTATGTAGCGAACCAAAAAGTGTGAAATAACTCAAAACACGTTTTAGAATTTAGATTCCTCAAAATAGCAACCCCTTTGCTTTGATTACGGCTTTGCTCACTCCCGTCCTTCTCTGGATGAGCTTCGTGAGCTCGTCACATGAGATGCTGAGCACTCGTTGGCCCTTTGGCCTTCACTCTGCCGTCCACCTCATCCCAAACGTCTGGATGAGGTTGAGGCCAGTTGACCGTGGATCCAGGTCATCTGGCAGCTCTCCATCACTACTCTTGGTCCAACAGCCCTCGCCCAGCCTGGAGGTGTGTTTGGCTTCATTGTCCTGGTGGAAAATAATGGCGTGCCTCTGCAGGATGCTGTGGTCGCCATGCTGGTTCAGTGTACAAAGCCCCCCCCCCCCAACCATCAAGTTCAAGGACGGATGTTGTCCTGGTCTCGTCAGACAAGCTGCCACAACATTCAAAGATCGGACCTTCTGTAGGAGCCTTAATACTCATTCCTTGTGTTTCTCGGCCCAATCAAATCTCTTCTGCTTGTTGTTTCTTCTCATTGGTGGTTTCCGAGCAGCTATTGGACCATAAAGTCTCTTCTGAGCAGTTGATATAGAGATGTGTCTGCTACTAGAACCCTGCGGTGTTTATCTGGGCTCTAATCTGATGGCAACTTCTGATTTCTGAAGCTGGTGACTTGTAATGATCCTCAGCAGCAGATGTCGGTCCTCATGTTTCATCCTAGAGCTCGATGGTTCTTGCGGCTGCACTTGGGGACACAGTCAAAGGTTTTTAGAAATCTTCCGGACTGACTGAGCTTCAGTTCTTAAAGGAAGGATGGACGGTTGTTTCTCTTCAGTTTGCTGGTTGGTTCCATAACATGGTTTCTAACAGTCGCCAACCTCACTTCTGCACGACTCAGCTGATGGTTCCAAACACAGTGAGAAGACGAGGGTGAACCTGACGAGGCTCAGCTGGGAAGTGAAAAGCATTTCTGTGAGAGGAGACCGCAGCGCTGTCCATAAAGCGAAGGGTGGACACCTTGAGGAGACTAAAATGAATATCAAGTGTTGGGTTATTTCACACTTTTTTGTTTACTACATAGCGATTCCATAAATTCCTGCTTGTCTGAAGCCTGAAACATTTAAACTGTCAGGAGCAACTTTGCTCTTGTGTTTTGAAGACGTTTCCCCTCTCAGATTCTCCAAGTGTCGTCGGAGTAGCAGTCATTGATCCAGTGTCAAACTTCCTGGTGTTTTTCACACGATAATATTACTTATTTTTTAGATTCATAAAGAAGCTTTAGTTTTCAACTGTCATCACAAATGTATTTTATTTTCTTGTCCAGAATATCCACGACAGAATCAATCGTCATTTTTTTAATTTTATTTATGCCATGGGAGAGCTTCTGATTATTCCTACTGAGTTTATGTTGGCACAGATACATTTCTTCACACTTTTAAAACCTTCATCTAAATTATATTTCAGTTAGTTGTTGAATTGTATACATTTTCCACCTTTCCATTCCAAGCTGGAGTAGCAGAAACTCCCCACCTCTGAACCTGGTTCTGCAGGTTTCTTTCTGTTAAAAAGGAGAGTTGCCTGCTCACGTGGAATTGTTGGGTTTTCTCTTTAACGGTGCCTTCAAACGACGCTATATGTTCAATTGGATTTGACCCTTTTCCAGGAAGAAAACTGCCATTGTATTGATGTTTGATAGAAATTTGTAATTGCCAATCGTTTGTTGTGAACGCATGTTAATAATGATTTGTAACTAGGCTCCAGAACACAAAACACAAATTTGGGACGTTTGTCCTGCTGAATCAGGACGATGTTGAACGTTTTGTAGGAAAAACTTATCCAGTCTCACTTTGTCATTCAGTTTCAGTCCATATAAAGCCGTGGATAAAGATAGTAGACAAAGCAGTAGCTGTCACATTTAAGGACGTCAGTTTATAACAAGACCCTGCAACAGGTTGAAAGACAATACAACAAAGTGTTGTTTTTTTTTTCCTTCTGATGGGTTTGATCTATTTTGAGAGGATTGAGATGAGTGAATGGGAAGTGGGTGTTTCCTTTCACTTCTGCCGATCGATGTACCGTGGTAGTCTGGGCCCTCTGCCACTGCCACGGGTTTGGATGAAAGCCCATGCAGTGGGGTGAAACAACACAGTGTGCAGTTTTGTGAAGTATAGCTGCGGCTTTAAGGCTCGAGAGGCAGTGAAGCCACACGTTCTCAAACCCACACGCACGCCATCCAAAGCTATTTGATTTGACGTGAATCCGCCCCTTTGTGACAAACACTGACTTCTGTCAGATTGTGATGAGTCCACGACTGTGACGCCCGCCCGCCTCCTCTCTTTGCTTCCCCCACACAGTGCTGCTGTACGTGCGCAAAGCAACGGAGGAGGTGTTTGATGCCCTCATGCTGAAGAATCCCACGCTGAACGGCCTGGTGGAGGCTGTAAGTTATTCTCACTTCTCTCCTTTTCGTCCCGCCGGTGTCAAACCTCGCACTGCGCGGCGCGGCAGTGATGCAACGGAGGTGATCGGGGGAGAGGAGACAGGGGGTGGTTCGAGGGGGAGGTATTAAAAGTCACGCGAGGAGGTAAAATGGGAGTCGGGGGAACATAAGAAAGGTTGTAAAGAAGGATTGGATGTACATTCTGGGGAATGAATTGGGAGCAGCTGGAGGAGGTTGTTTTGGGGGTCATCGGGTTCACAGAGCAGAAGGTATGAGGGCCATATGCAGCCGTTTCTGAGAAGAGTGGAGACTCGGGAGTCTTTCGACACGAGGACAGATTGTTTATGTTCTGTGAGGAATTCAGCATTGAGTTGTTGTTGTTTTTTTCTCAACCAGATTTCAGAGAAGTATGAGCTGCCTCTGGATAAGGTTGGGAAGGTCTATAAGAAGTGCAAGAAAGGGTGAGTGTCACTCAATAATGTCCCCAACAACTTCTGGAAGTGGATTATTTCCCATTTCTATAAGTAATCCTGTGCAGAGCTTTTTCTTCACATTTAGTTTACATCCGGAATGAACATAATCAGGATGCCAATCACATGTCAATGCATCTTCCCATACTGGGTTTCATCTGTGTGTGCTGGAAGAGCCACTCCTCATACAGTCAAAACAGAGGGTGAAACTTTTGTGAGCTAATCAAACCAATCATCAATTACGCTGGCAGCAAAGATGCGTTTGAACCAATCAGGAGCTTTAAAAATAGACACACAGCTGTGACTGGCATCGCTGTTTCCTAAAAATTGAAGGTGAGGTATACGAGGTGATGATTACATTTGCATATTTGAAGTAATTGTGCTCATTTAAACTGCGAACCAGCTGCAGGATCCAGCAGATCTCTGAACGGAAACGATTCCTGGAGGTTGAAGCATTTTAAAGACACTTGAAGCTCATTGCAACACCTCTTTTTGTTTTTGTGAAGAACTAGTCAGTGACAGCGAGCACTAGAATTTGCCACGTTTATCTAATCAAATCTTTTTTTCTTTTTTTTATTTACTGATGAAATAACAATTTTCCACATAATCACATAAAGGGTAATGCATTAAGAGGAGCAGGACGGGTTGGCGGTGTGTTTGGTGGAACGTAGTGCAAAGACGAGTCCAGAAAACACAGACTTATTGGTATCTGAGGAACAAACTCATTTCAACCTGATATTTCCCTATAGAATTATTGAAGAAATGCAGCCTTGTGGTGTTGGTGTTTCTTCCCACTATGTTGAACAGTCGCCTCACATGCATTCACACAGACAGAACTGCCTGTGACCGAAGCGTTTCAGTGCAGCAGTGGAGAAAATGTGAACCCCCTCTCTTCTGCGTTTGCAGTATTCTGGTCCACATGGACGACAACATCATCAAACACTACTCCAACGAGGACACCTTCCAGATCAGCATGGAGGAGCTGGGCGGCTTGTTCAAACTCACCCTGACGGAGATCTGAGGGGCGGGGGCGGGGGCGGGGGCGAAGGTGCCGGGGAGATCCTGAACTGACCATTGAAGCCGTCAGGTTTACACGTCTGGCTTTGCTGTGGTTCTGGGACTTGATCTGGAGCTTGGATTGTTTTGGCCTCTGTGCTGTATTAGTGTCAACCAGAAGTCCTTCATGTGCTATTGAAAAGCCATAGCTCTTATTAGACGTAGAGATGTAAGTTATACATTTTCATTCACTCTGATATGTTTTCTTTGTCTTTGGATAAGTTTGATTGTTACAATACTTCAGTTTTGTTTTGTTTTACTTCAGTTTTTTTTTTTGTGAGAATGAGCTGCGGCTCAGTTTTTTTTGTTGAATTCTAGATTTGAAAAGCAATTACAGTGCTGCTATACCTCATGATATGTAAGCAGCGGAGTCAATAATTCACATGAGTTCTGGTAGGAGAAGCTGGTCGCTTTCTCTCTACAGCCATAGCACTGATCGCCGTCTATAACGTCAGGTATTTAGCACAATAAATATATGACAACAAGTGCTGATGGAGCCTCGATGGTTCAGTGTATTAATACTAAACATGATGTCAGTATTTAGTGTTGAAATAACTTTCCTCAGTCGCCACATTGGTAGGGTAGAAAAAAATTGTAAATATCTTTTCTTTCTTTTTTTTTTTTACTTTTAGCATAATACGCTATAAGATGACATGACATGGCTTTAAAAAAAACAAAACAATTTTTCAGGTCAATTCAAATAATGGCCATTCTTTGAATGTAGTTGAAATAGGTCAATGAATATCTAGTGCTGTCTGTGCAGGCTGTCCTGGAAGTGCAATATGAGATGTAGTTTCAGACACATTCAGAAAAAGATGCTCCACTGTCATCAGAACTACAACATAGAAAACATGCCAAGTGGGTTTTTTTGTTTTTTAAAAACTGGAATGATTTTTGTATATATTAATTAAAGCAAGGGGGGGGGTCTATTTTATCCATGTTTTCTATCTCAGTGCTTATTGTGTATATATTTATTAAGAGAATGGATGTGGGTTATTGCCTTTTTGTGTTTTTTAACCATATATAACCAAATTTCTATTAATCTTAATAATATAATGTCTTTTTTCTTTTTTATATGAAGCTATTATAACATTACATGTCAAGAGACAGAAAGGTCGAATGTTTTTAAGCGTTTTTTCCTTTTTGGAAGATATTTGATGCACAAAGTGCTCAATAAAAACCTCTCTCTTGGTCGCTGTCTTGTTTATTTTAATGTTAATGGAATGTGCTCGTCAAACTGATATGTTCACTTCAGGCTCAACCCACAGTGCATGATGGGACATATTCACACACACCCTCATATCAGGTTCACTCCAGGTCAGGAACATTAATCTTTCATTAAATCATAGAAGCAGCTTCTGTGCACCGGTTCCACTGAATGTTGTGAAATCTGTCAGTGGCTGGAGAGTTGATCTGTTGGAGAATTGGTGTGTTGGCAAAGTTGTTCTGTTGGCAGAGATTACCAGCGCCTGACCACAGGAACAGATGTCCAGGCATCAACTCTAACGCTCTGGGCATGAAACAGGAAGTGCAGCTTGGTCCTGGACACAGATACCTGTGAACATTCTCTGGGCTGTTCGGTAAAATGGGACACTTGTTTTTGTCAAATACTTTTAATAAACAACATTGCCATTTGTGGATTTAGTTGATTGGAGATTTGTCCTATTGGATACTGGGGGCATTTTTTTGTCATCTGACTCCACTTGCCTGGACATCTGCAATACGAGGCTGGTTGATAACGTCTATCTTAACTCTGGCTTTTATAATCTACTTCTGAGTGTCCACCAATCACACACAAGGAGAAATCAGACAGAGCTGCATATACTTCATCCTGGCGGCTCATCATTATAATAACAAACTACCAGGAGCGTATGCAGATCATCCGGCCAATAAGCAACAACACTGCGAGGCTGGGAAAGATCCCAGACCAGGTCAGAGCCTCGTCGGGCTGTTAGAGGTTTAAATAAAAATGAGTGAGCATATTCCATGAAAGGAGGCTGCCTGCCTATAATTTATTACAGTACCTCTTTGAACCATAAGGTGGTGTCATGGGTCACTCTACTGCGTTGCCTGTCTTTTAGTCTATTTGGGCTTGTAGCTGAAAACAGTTTCTATCACTTTATAACTTTTTACAAATTGTTGGAGAATTTTCAGAATCGAAGATAACACAAAACTAGCAAAACTTATATGTGACATGACACCTTGACCATTTATTCCTTTTCACAGCCATAGTTTGGCTTTTTGCTCTTGGGAATCATCCTGGTATATTGAGAAGCAGTGTTACAGTGATAGGGCAGCGTTTACGACTTTCCATTCAGTTCCATGGAGCTTATTTCCTGCTGCAACACACCCAGTTCACTGAACAGACTAATCCACTGATCATCTGATGGTTAAATAATCTACAGGGACCTCTGACCTACATCATATGTAAATATTAAATGGACTTTTGAGCTGTGTGACTTTCACACACTTAATCATCAAACAGCAAGCTGCTCCATTACCTTTGTGATCTAATTAGGTTCAGAGTGCCTTGCTCAAGGACACTCCAACACATGGATGGGGTGATATGAAGCCCTGAGCTGCCCACGTTGGGATTGGAGGCTGCACCGCCTAAGCCCCGTGGCCACTGATCCAGATTTATAGCCGAGCAGGAGGACCCAGAAAGGTTTCGACATGTGGATGCAGTGTGGAAGGACTCATAAAGGTAGAATTTAACCAGCTCACCATGGCAGTGCTCACCAAGAATTTTTTGTCACCTGAAACCTCCGTCACTCAAACTACAGTTTTACTCTTGCATCATGTCATGGAGTTGGCGAAAAACGCGCACGTATCACAAAACATCAGGAACTCTTTCTTCATGATGACATTTCAACAACATTTTACAGAACTGCTCACATTTCTCCGCTTTACAACAATTCTGTGAAGCTCTGTGACGCTGACTCCATATTACTAAATGAAAGTCTTCAATTTACACTTAACAACAAACAAAGACAGATTAATGATATGTTTAATTATAAAATAGTTTTACATGGAAAATCAACAACTATGAATTAAATCTAATCATTTCCACACAGTTATATAACATAATCAGGTGAAAGATGTACTGACAATTTATTATCAGTTTTACAAGCACAAGTGCTGTTTAAAAGAAATACTAATATACACACATAAAGTATCCTAATACCAAGTATTAGTTACATTTCAACTGCATTGAAAAGCATTGTTAATATTAAGCGCTTCATGTATTTTACCTGCATAAATATCAACATTCAAAGCATATTTCTCAAACAATGTAGTATAAAAGTCATATGACTGCAAAGAAATTCAAACACGACACAAGATTATGTATTATTATGTATTATTATTATAATTATTATTATTATTGTTGTTGTTGTTGTTGTTGTTGTTCTTGTTGTATTCACCTGTAATAGTAGGTATAGGAGTAATAGTACTGATAGTCGTAGTAGATGACGTAATTGTTTGAGTGAAATCTCACCCTTGGAACAAAGACCACTCATAAAAGTACAAGTACTTCAAAACGTTGTTTATCAGCAGTAATGTGAGTATGTGTAACGCTGTGCTCTCTCCCCTGGGAATATGAACTACAGTTTCAGGTTTGGTGCATCTTGAGTACTCCCTCCTGCCCATCAGGAGGGAGTACTCCTCTGGCCTCGGGAGTAGAAACTCAGTTTTAATCCATTCTCCTGTTGTCTCAGCTTCGTGTTTTAAGAGCATCATCATGGTGAAATATGAAGCATCACCCGGGTCTCTGTCATTGATCTCTTCAGGCTGACCTCCATTAAGTCGGAGTACCAGAGACTGATGGAGGTTCTGCTGAGAGAAACTCTTCAGGCAGCTCCTCTTCACTTCGGCTAAGGATTTAAGCTCCCTCTGAGTGACCGCTCAGCTTCCAGTCACCTCTCTGACCCACAAAACTTTCCCTTGAATTAATCAGCTTCAATTTCAGAATTATTGAAGCCGCTGAGTTCCTGAAAACACACAGAGCCTAACAAATCGATGCACTTCTTGGTCTGGATTAATTAGGCTCCTATAAGCAGCGAGAACTTCATTGTTTTTGGAAGTGATTGTATTGATCAGAGCCTGCCGCCAGCCGTTAGAGGTTACACCTTTTATTAGACGCAGTTTACTGAGTCCCGTGTAACGCAGATGATGATGAGATCTGAGATGTTCCTCGGCGTGGTGGTACGCCTCTGGTGGACCACCAGTGACCTCATTTGATGAGATTCAAACTGTAAAGCCTCGATTGGCTGGAGGCAACTTTCTGTCTTCAAAACTAAACAATATTACGTCTCGGATAAGTGCAGTTCCATATCTGACATTAAGGCTATAATCCAAATAACTAAACATCGTTTTCACATTTTATGACAGATCCAGTTTTGTTGATTATTTTGACAGCGTCGCATTAAGTTTACAACATCTGACTGTTCAAGAGGTATTAAAACATTGTTTAAACTTCTTTTGGACATTCATTGATATGTACAACAGACAGAGTGTGACAGAGTATTTCAGAGTATTCCAGGTATATTAAATCGTGCTATCCTGAGAGAGACGCCACACAAACTCTAAATTTAAAATATTTCTCACTTGACATCTGTAAATACCTAAATATGACTTACTTACAATGTTGAACATATGTTTGGAAACTTGTACTAGTTTTATGTGGACACTTTGTGGTTCAAACAGGTTTTTCATGCTTATATTTATTATATTTTTAGGTTAAAATTAAGTTGAATCACTCAGGGAAACAGCCTTTGGACAAAAAATGGGGCCTTGCACAACAGCAACAATATTTATTACAGCAATTTATTATGATCATCATTAACATGCAGTTCTTTTTAACTTATAGGAAACAGGAAGAAACACCAACTTTAAACCTTAAGCTGTGCTCCTGCAGCTGGGAACCAGTCGGAAAGGTTCCATCTCCCAGTTTACATGACAATAACAAGAAAGTAACATGGCCGCTTCTGGCATGTTTACTTTATTGCTGCTACCAAAGTGCAGAAAAGAGACAAACAAGTTCATCATGTCACACATCAATAATGAAACAAAGCTCAGATGGTCGGTTTATTTTTACTCCACGGCCATTACTTTGTTTCCCGCTGTTAACATGTCTAATTATAACAGCTGCTGTAAAGCAACAAGTCGGTTTCTCTGAAGTGGTCTCTAAATGTGTTGTCTATCAGTACCAGCAAAATAAGATGAAAACAAATAGTTTTGTGCTAGGAGTGAGTACATTTCTTTATGTCCACTGACACATGCTGAGTGTCGGTTTCTGGGAGCGTTCCCAAACCCCCTATTTTGCAGTGAGAAGCGGCAACTTTTCCGCTTCACCATCTCTTATAAACACACCAAAACAAAGTGAAACCTACTGTACGTCTCTAAAACCATATGTTTCACCAGCTGCTGTTGATGCACGAGATGCCCCAAAAACAACATTTAAAACAAAAGTGCATGACAACGTAAAAGAAAACCTAAAAGTGCAAATTTGACAAATCGCACCTGAATTATTTGTCAGGTTATTTTCTTCTGCTCCGCCACATGGTGCAGCGACAGTGTGGCAAGTGTTTGCCTCGAATCCACCTCAGCACAACAAATTGAGCTTTATTATGAATTGTCTCTTTTATCTGATGGATTTATCACACAAACTGCACATGTGCAGAGCGGCGCTGTCCTGAAGCGGCTCCTCACTAAAGCCTCCTTTCTCTGATCGTCAGTAAAGCAGCTTGACATATCTAACTTCAAATAAACGTGCTGGAATATGAAAAACACAAAATGCCAAGTGGAACTGAGCAACCTGCTTCAAAAGGTATCTCATGCTAATACCGGGAGCTAAATTTCCTTGGTGTCACAGTCTGATTTGCCACCTGTGCGTCCTTGGTACTATTTATTTCTGTGTACATATTTTCATTGTCTAAAGCACAGTGATGTTAACTGAAAGAGGCGGCTACTCGTCCATCTCAATGTCTGTCTTTCATTGTAGAAAAAAAAAATGTATTAATGAATCAATGCCACAATGTGATAATTGATTATGCTTAAATATAATTACTTTAGTTTCAGCTTTGTTTTGTTTTGTTTTGTTTTGTTTTGTTTTGTTTTGTTTCATTTCGTTTCGTTTCGTTTCGTCTCGTTTCGTTTCGTTTCGTTCAACAAAAGAACAGTTTAAGGGCCGTGGCGGCCTGGAGGTTGAAGATGCAGTCTTGGGATTGTGAGTTCACACATTCCTTTCCTACTGTGGACGGGTCACTACTGTGGCTCCATGATCATAACCTTTGACCCCCATCAGCTCCCTGAAGCGCTGTAACGTGGCTGCAACTCTGCACCCTAGAAAAAGGATGGGTCAATGCGGAAAAAGGAATTTCTCCAAGGGGATTAATAAAGTATGATTACCGTATAGTTCCCAATAGAAGAGCACCTCCCAATAGATGAGTTTTTTTTTATTCTTATCACCGCTCCACCTGGCCTGGGCTGGCGCACTATCAGTAGTGAGTTTAGTTTAGCATCTCTGAATCTGCTTCTGTTAAATCGTTGCTAAATGCACTGAAGAAATAACAGTGATAGAACAATGTGTACTTCTTTCTTGTTCTGGAAAAACAGCATTTCCCCTGTAACCAGACATTAAGACTATTACTCCTATCGTTTTATTTGATAATGTCACAAACTTCCATCCTCCGGCACCACACATCCTCAGACTGTCTGCAGAAAGCTCCCCCGGGGAGCCCTCCAACCCTCAGATAAACACAGAGACACTGCGTCGGTTGCTGAAATATACGACGTCGCCAATATATTGCACCAGACAGTTTGCCATGACCTGCCCAGTGTAACATGGACCCTATGTAGTGTCCTTTCTTATATTGTAACATGAGAGCAGGTCCCCGACTAGCTCAGTCGGTAGAGCCTGAAACTCACAATCTCAGGGTAATGGGTTCATGTCCCACGCCGGGCGCCACCTTCCCGTGGACTCACCACCTGCAGGAAAGGTTCTTAATCAGTGCAATGTGATCTGGGTGATAGTGCTCAGACTGGCACCCCCACGAAACGGAAATGGATAAGTGGGAGAAAATGGATGGATGGAAAATGACAGCAATTAATTTTCTCTACCTGTAAATGTCTACTTCGTTATCCATATGTGAGGACACTGGATGCCGAGGGCTGAATTTTTATATATATTCATGAGGAAAATATTGATAATAGAGTGTGATATGATTGAACTGATCTAATATTATATGACTAGTTACTACTCACTGATTTGAATCTTTAAATACTAACCACATATACGGTTTTCAAATGGAAGTACATTAATATGGCATCATTAGATTATTGCTGTAATTACAGTATTTACATTATTTCAGTATTTACATGTAGACAAATATTTTTGTATTTATTTCCCATTATTTATTGAAAGGTTGCAAAAAGTATCGCAGAGGTTCCAAAATGTTGACACAGGTCATCTTTGAAACTCAAACTACGAACTACAAAATAAAACAAAAATAAAATAAGATTTCCCTGACATTTATATATAAGCTACTGTATACATGCTGCCTTCCTGTGACGTGGAGCATCACAGGAAGGCATCAAGTAAAAAAAAAGGTTCACAATGAATGTACTTCCTGCCCGTAAGCAAGAATTTACACTTCTCATTTCCTTTTCAACAAGGCAGGGTTTTGGTTTTTTTCCTAATCTGTGAGATGGGTGCCTAAAATATAAGAATTATTCAAATCACTTTATTCCCATCTTTCAATCAATATTTTTATTTATAGAGATTTGTATGTTATTTTTCTACCAATTGTAGAACATTATCTTAGACATAATAATAAAGCCTATTGAGTAACCTATGGGAAGTCAATCTGAACTTGAGTCTGTGGTTATAGCAAATTATTTAAAAGGCTATATAACTAGATTTTCTATCCACAAAAAGTAGTTTTGAAATTAATGCATTACTTTTTTGGAATCAAAATATGGACCAAAATGTGGTCACCATACCAGCCATAAAATACATAATCAATGGGATGACAGCATAATTGTTATCTTTGATTAATTGCTTTGTTAAGTATTAGATTTGAAAACAAGGTCAAACTGTACCTTTAATATATAAATATTTGTGTGAGCAGGGAAGTGATTTAGTTTATTTCTTTAATAGTTCTCTCTCTTAAAAGGAAAATATTTTTTATGTCAGAAAGGTCTAACGATAACATGTACAGGACTGAAACCACAGTAGTGCTATTAGTAAAGAAGAAATTATGATATGAATAATAAAATTCCATGTAGTGTGCTCGTCAACAGGTCAGCGTTGCCCGGTCCAATATGGCGGGTGACGTATCGCCTGAACAGGCCAAAGCTGCCTCCTGTTGCCAGGACAACAGACAGCCAGCTAGCAACACGAGAGTCAGTCTCTCATGGCAACAGATTGGCTTCAGAATCCAGATCTGACCAATCAGGAGGCGGGAAGATGGGCGAGGGGGCGGAGTCCAGAGCGGGGCTTCACAAAGCATCCTCCAGGAGAGCACGGCTCCTCTGTGGCAACAAACACAACGTGTCACACGTTTTCCTGTGTTCGTTCAACTCAATCCAGCGCGTGAATGAACACAGTATATTCTATTATAATAATACATCACGCTAAGTACATTTTGTCTCATTTCATATACTTTTAAAGTCCAGAGAGACTCTTGGACAAAAAAACAATCACCGCAGGGAACATTTCCATCCTGATACAGTAAAAGCTGCACACTCTTAATGTAGATTTTCTAAAGGAGTTTTTCTGTGCTTTAAAAGTGTATAGAAATTGGACAAAAACGTCCAGAATATAATTAAAATATTTTAAAAAAGAAAGCAGTTCAATCACCGTGAGCTGCTATCAAGTGTTTAGAGAGAAGCACTTTTAGTTCCTGTTTAGCAACGTTTCATCAAAACATGAAATCAGATTGTTTTTTAAAAGTCACATTCCAATTCAATACGCCTCCTTTTATTCCATGATATTCTTAGTAAACATGACGATAGTTTTATTGTGTAATTTAAGGAAGTATATGAGTTTTACAAATGAAAGAAAATCTAGATTATATGACAATAAACTGGTTTTTAATGCCATTTTCATCTGCAAGTATCCACTGTCCATCAGCTGTCTCCTACAGAAACCTGAAAGGCAATTTTGTTTATATCGAGAAGCGTCCTTAAAGAATAGAACAGATTCAGTGGGACTTTATTCATCTTTTTGGGCTGGATCCCTCAAGCAAATTAAGAATTCCAGCAGCATTACAGAAAGAGCAGAGAAGGCACCCGCCCAGAAAAAAGGCCAAGTTCAAAAATAATAGTCCATGTGAAGTTGTAAATGAAGTATTTACATGAGTTTAAATATTCTTCGAGCACATGATGTCCTGTTTAATGATTTTGAAGGTACATTTCTAGTCAGCATTGCTGTATCTCTGATTCAAACCTATGTTTTCAAACACAGAAGTCATCTATCCACTTTATATACCATTTCTATCAAAAGTTAATATCAAAATAAAAATCATGTCAAGTAAAAAATAATTTCCACTGATTTATTCCTAGTTATTACATTTAATATTAACGTCAAGCTCAGTTTTTTGCAAGCGTAAAAGATTGTATTGATGCTTAATGTTTATTGTACTGTCTGTTCTGTTCTTTTCATGTCCGGTAGCCGTACTGATCCGTGACCTAAAAACAAACAAGTAAATAAATGAAGTGTTTAAAGAGAAGATAATGGAAGGAAAAACAGATAAATGTTTTTTTTCATGAAGAGGTTTTATACAAAACCTCAACAAATATTTTACTTTTACTTTCCTGACTGTTCAGTTTTCCACAAGCTCAAGTAGGTTTTTTGAATATTATGTCTGAATGTAATTAAAATTGTAATGTCCCCCCACATTGTGAAACAATTTTAACTAATGAACGAAAGCATCAGTGCGATGTGTTTAAAAAGTGTGTATAAAAAAACACTTTTAGTTGATAATCCCATGTGTTCCATGTGTTTAATTCGTAGTACGAGTTTGAGCCCCTGACATTCAAGTGAGGTTCCCTACGTGAATAGTAAAGAAATACTTTATTACTTACTGTTTATTTACTCTTGCAGGGAAACGTCAGTCAGACTGAGAATCTCGCTTCAATGAGAGACCAGACAAATAAAAGCGGTCGTTTACAAAAAGCAAGTCATCACAGCACAACGAGCAATACTGCAATTACTAAAAGATTGTTTAAAAAACTACAACTCTCACCTGAAACACCCAGAATCCTCCAGGGTCAGTGAACCAGCAGACACAGGGCGAAGTCAGGTTCCACCTGGACAAGTCAGCACACACACACACACACACACACACACACACACACACACACACACACACACACACACACACACACACACACACACACACACACACAGCACAAGAACAACATGAAAACTCCCTGAGCTTCAAAACTGAGCCTGGACGGTGTAAACCACAACGCCACCATTTACAATGACGATATACTTCTCATAATCCACAATCCTATAAACCACAGCAAAACTGGCTTTGAAAAGGTGAGAGAATCGCTTGCATTGACAAAAGAAAGTGACTTTTTGAGAATTTTACAAGTTAAAAAGTCTTCAAACTGTTTTTAAGACGTAGGATTATGTCACTAATAAACCTCAAATGCATGTTTTTAGACATAATTTTTGGCAGAAAACCAAATTTACCGAAGACAAAACACACAGACAGCGAGAACATGCAAACTCTGCAGGGACAGGCCAAAGTCTTCTTGCTGTGAGGCGGCAGTGCTAACCACTGCACCACCGTGCAGCCATTTACAGCAAACTGTGCATCACTCAAAATGGGTTTGAAAAGGTTTCAAACACAAAACTTGATGTGTCGAGTGGGATGGCTTCAGTTAGTGTTTAGTAGTGGAGATAATTCTCTCGTCTGTGTGACCCGGGCCCGTCGCTGCTGTCAGAGCTCCGGGGGGGCTGCTGGTGAAATACGGCCCCCGGTGATATATTTAACCTCGCTGGGGTAACTCCCCCCTTCTAACTCCACTCCTGGAGTTCCTGAGCGAGGGGAGTTGACCAGACAGGGAGGGTGTGCACGCAGAGGCCCAGCTAGGGCCAGCATAACCTTTCCTCCAGATTCTCCAACTAAACTTGAAGTGGACTGCCCCACTTATATCACAAACAGGCTGATGTACTCGGGCTGCGGCTGCCAGAGATGCCTGCATGCAAACTGCCTTTTCCCCCCCCGTAGCTCCTCCTTCCTTCCTTCCTTCCTTCCTTTTGCCCTAACAGCTGGCACTGGAGTTGCATTGCCACAGCGCCGAGCCCTCGATGCTCCCTGAGGTCACCATGCTTATGTGAGTCACACGAGGCACGGCCCTAATTCGAAACCAGGCCCTGCCGGGGCTAAGCCGGGGCCGGGCCGGGCCGGGGCCAGGCCGAGCCGGGCCACCACACCTGCTTTTGCTCTGCTCTGCTGCAGGCCATCCGGCTCACAAATAAGACTTTAAGAGTCACAAACGGTCAGAAGCCATCGGGTTCATTTAGATGTAAGCAGCATGAAAGAAAAAAAGAAATTATGACTTTAACAATTCTAGAGCTACTTTCTTTCAAAATAATGTAAAAATGAATAAAACATTGAGGTTAAAGTTCACCATATCACGTCCCACATCTGTTTACGCAGAGTTTTGACTCAGTTCCCCTTTGTTCAAGTGCAGTAGGTGATGTAAGACATAATGTAGGTCAAGACCAGTTTGAATGCTGACATGAGCTTGTAGAAATGGTGGGGCGGTGGTGGGCCACAAGTAGAGACCAGCTTTACCCCATATACAGCTCAGAGACATGCACACTATTTATTCTTTACCATGAATACGGGATCATTAATAGTGTGTTGCAGCAGGAGAAAATATTTCATTATAAGGAACAATTTGTCCCTAAACACATTACTTATAATTGTAATCTAAAACCAAGGACAGTGTGTTTGTGTATAAATATGTTGGATTTTCATTCCCTTTGTTCCTTCGGGTTTGAAATAATTGAATGCAAGACATTTTAAATGTTTAAACATTTTAAAGAATTATTCAAAATCAAAAAGCACCGACAAAACAACAAAAGAAACGTGTTTAAGAAATTATATTTGAATCTAAGAAGACTAATTCAAGAGCTGGAGTAAACATCAGGCTTTAATCGCTTTGTGTCGCCCTAATTTAATATCAGAGACGTGAATTGGGAACTTTGTGAAAGTTTAGGTGCTTTTTACTCCATAAAGCTGCACAAAGAGTTGGAGGAAGAAAAAAAAAGAAAACTGGAAAGAAACCCGCGTTGCGTCTGGCACCGGTGACGCATTCACGTGTAGTGGGAAATCCGGCTTCCTTCACATGTTGAGTTAGTAACTGAGTTTATTGCGGTAGTGGAGGAGCCACACGAGAGGTTATTATCAAATTATAGGTAAGTGTATTTTATTCATTGTTTTTAACCCATCATGTACATAAAAATTAAGCTGATCATTTCATTAGGCGGGTTTGAGTGCTTATAATACGGTTGGTAAAGAGCAGTAACATAATGTTGAATTGTGGTGGGAGTGGAGACATGATTTTAGATCAGGATCACACACATTGCATCACTTTTACACACAATTATTATTTATGTTGAATTTTGTACTTCGGAGTTGCAGGAGTATTTTATATTTTCTATATGAAACAAAAAGAATTTTAGCTCAAATCTGGAGTGAATCTAATCAAAATGTCACTTTAGATTATGTGGTTTAGTAAATTCAATGTCAAATGCAATCAGTACTTCTGACTCAGTTCTACAAGTGTCAGTGGATTCACTAAAATGTTGTTAAATGTCTTTTTTTTTTAGAGGAGATAACGTGTGCTTTAGGCACAAATCATAGAAGTGATCTGACTTGTGCTAGATCTGGGACATCAGCACTGCTTTAGTATTAAATTAACAAAAGGTCATTGATAACCCTGTAAGATTCAGAATATGCTTAATTTATTTATTTGGCTTTGTCTCTGAATTCTTAAATGGTGCAAATTATGTTTAGTAACATATTATAATATTCATATATGTTTGTATGTTACACACACATTAATGTGTGATGTAAATTGTGGCAAGATTCCGAGTGCATTCTTTAGAAAGGACTTTTTTCTTCAGTGTGTTACACTCTGTATACACTTGTGTTTTAGGGCGCTTCCTAGCGAAGGAAATATGTATTTAATAATTTAACTTGTTTTACTGTTTTTTTAAGAGAACTCCTGTCCTGGTAGCAGACAGGACAAAGTTGCAACCACATAACAAATGAAAACCCATAAAGAAGATTACGCCAGAACATGCTGCAATAAGAAGAATTCACATAAACACATATAACTCCTTATACAGGCAGTACCATGCCTTACTCAGCTCATTTCTAACGATATGCTTGACTTTTCTGATATATAAAATTGTTTCTTGCTCAGTGTACATGGGGAATTGAACAAATATGTATGAAAGGGCTTTATCTTATAATGCTAAGCACTACACCAAAGTGCTGATTATTTTAAAATAATGTCACAAATGAATGAATGAACGAACGAATGAAGTAGTAGTGATGTTTTGTGAAGTTTACTGTAGAAGAGTAAAGAATGCAGATGATAGTGGATTGGAGATTTCAAAATATGAACTAACCTATAATGAAATATTACTCTCTTACTTTTATTCTGTTGGTTTTTTTTTTAAAGGTTTTGTAAAAAAAACATGTGTTTTTTTTACAGAAATAATGCTCTTGTACCACACACAGGAAGAACATGCAAACTTCACATAGAAAGGCCCAGGACAGTATTTGAACTCTGACCTTTTTGCTGTGAGACAAAAGCCATAAACCACTGCACCACTGTACAACAGATCGAAAGGTATTTCCCTCTGGAATGAATAAAGTATTTCTATATTATATGTATTGTATTGTATTGTATTGTATTGTATTGTATTGTATTGTATTCTAAAACATAACATTTTAACAAGATTATGATAAAAGTGGGAGAACGAGGACAAAGGAGCAGAAAAGTACCGGATCAGGTGTTTCCCTGCAGGTTGTTCCCACAGTCCGTGAAGGCAGCATAGACTGGATCGACCTTTTGCCTACTTTAGCGGATGGCGGTTCATCGGGTTTACCCTGACACTGCTGACTCCCCTGGCCACGCCCCCCAACGGCCACGCACCCTCTCTCCTCCAACCGGCCTCCGAGCACGCACTGTTCACGCGTTCCCTCCCCTCCGATTGGCGGCCGCTCCGCGCACACCGGCCGCTGATTGGCTGAGTGTTGCCACCCCGCCGGTGCGTGTTGTGAGTTTTGTTTTTCTTTTTTTTTTGCCCCCCTCTCTCTCTCCTCCCCATGTTTTACACACACAGCTGAGAGAGAAAAGGGAGCCAGTCAGAGAAAGAGACGACCTCAGCCGGAGCCCACAAACAGGCAGCAGCACTGGCAGCCGTCGTCTCTTTGTTCTTCACTCTGGCTTTCACAACAACAACGTGACATTCAATACTTTTCTTTTTCCGCCAATGCCATCGCGAAATTTCAGAGAAATGGACTCACACGGGGTAAGACTCGTTTTATTCAACTGTTACTGATGCTCGGAATATTTTCTTTTTCCTATATTCACTTTGTTTGTTTGACGTTACAGTGTCGAAGCTTAAAAAAACATGTCAACACTTACGTTTATCACTATTTATTCCATGCCGCTTTTTCTTTTTTAAATTAAAGTCTTACACATAAACTAAGGATTTAAATTTTTTTGTCATGCTTTTTTTTTAATTCTTCTATGTAACGAGGTCTTATATAAATGTTTTTTTTTACTGTTTCTTTTAAGGTGTAGCGTTTGTGTGAGTACTTCCAGCACCCGCTCTTTGTTTACAGCAAAACGGGAAAAGTAAATGTTAATAAGTCACTTCCTGATGTGAACCCGCTTTGTGGGGACTTCACGTGGCTGCACTCCGCAGCACGTCACTGTTTAGTCTATATTTGGGAAGGGGAGGCGTCCTGGCTGCGGGCCAGAGGCGGTGCATGCAGCACCAACCTCCCTCTGCTCACTGGCAGCATCATGCATCAACACACACACACACACACTCTGAGCACTGATAACTGGAAATAGAGTTTAATTTCTCTTTATGAAAGAGTTGAAAATGACTGAAAAGCTGTTTTTTTTTTTTTTTTTGCCTCCTCAGACTGAATGTTTGGATCAGTGTGGGTCTCATGTGAAGAGGAGGAGGCATGACAGTGAGCAGTCTGTGTCTTCTGGCCTGGAGTACACCGACCTGGAGGCCGCCGAAGCTCTGGTGTGTATGAGCTCCTGGGGCCAGGCGCTTTTCCTCAGTAGCAACAAGCCCAACCCATGCAAGCCTCGACCACTCACCCCGGCCTCGGACTCCTGCGACTCCCTCCTGCCGCCAGAAATCCCAGAGCCCTCAAAAGATTTTGTCTCCCTCTCCTCCCTGGTAAGACCTGGGTCATGCCATAACAGTTTTGCAACACTTAGTCAGGAGCAGGCACCACCAAGTCATAAAGTCAGTGGGAGAGCTTGTGTTTAATTAGTAAACACACTCTTGAGAGTGGTGGTGTTGGTCTGAACACCTCACCAGTGTATAGAGGTAATATAACACGAGCCTGGGGCTGCTGGAAGAAAAGCCCCGATACAGTGAAGTGGCTGACTGTCAAATAGGTACTTGTAATAGATGCAAGGTCATAAAAATCTCAGTTTATAGCAGAAAGTGGTCATTACATCTGTGTGTACCTGTTCTCCTGGATTCCTTATCGCTCCAAACACTGAACCTTTTAAAACAAGAGAAACCACCATGTTAGCGAGGTTGTTAATTCTGTCACAATCTCTTTGCAGTGTATGACCCCTCCTCACAGTCCAAGCTTTGTGGAGACTTCCTCCAGTGCTATGCTCCAGTCCAGCTCAGTCCTCGCCGTGTCCACACATCGCTGTGGGTCCGGGCTCCACCAACCTGCTCTGGCACCGATCGCTGAAAAGACCCCCGCCCCGCCGCCTGTGCCACAGCCCTGCAGAGCCATGGCGACCAGCGTCATCCGCCACACCGCAGACACCGGCCTCTGCCAACATCACATTCCAGTGGCCCCCAATTCAGAGAAAACTAGAGACACAGTAGCAGCTACAATGATCTGCCAGCAGCAGCAGCAGCAGCAATGCCCTGCGAGAGCTGTCCAGATAACCACACCTCCATCCCCTCCCTCCTCCATTATACCATCAAACATCAGTCCCTCAAAACCCTGTTTGGACAGTGTCTCCACTCCCTCTTCGTTCAGCACCCAACCACAAAGCAGCCCACCCACTCCTCTTCCCACAACCCTGTCCCCTCCTCCAGCCACCAGTCCTCAAATCATCTGCCAGATGTTCCCCGTCACGAGCCAATCAGGTATCATTTCAGCTTTCATCCCCAGTGCGGTTCAGACGGCCAATTCTGGAATCCGGACCACCACCACACCCATCCTCCCCCAGCCCTCCTCCGGCAGCGCGGCCTCCGTCCAGCAGTCCCTGATCGTGGGCTCGGCGGTGCCCCAGGGCACAGTGATGCTGGTTCTCCCTCAGACCTCCGTGTCCCAGGCCCCGCACTGCCCTCAGACTGTCATGACCCTGGGCAACACCAAGCTGCTACCTCTGGCCCCCGCCCCGGTGTTTGTGCCGGCCGGGCAGAGCAGCAGCGGCGCCGCCACAAAGATGGACTTTTCTCGCAGGAGAAACTATGTGTGCAACTTCCCCGGCTGCAGGAAGACGTACTTCAAGAGCTCGCATCTCAAGGCTCACCTCCGCACGCACACAGGTGAGGGTTTGGTTGATTCCCCGCGAGGAAGTGGAATGAAGCACGAGTGCTACAAACCAGTGCTATTTCCGGCTTGTGAAACATTCTTTGACCTTTTGTTTGTGTAACAGGAACGGGTTACTCATAGTTTTATGTCAGCCCGGCGAAGTGGCGCGGCTGCAGTGTGACTCATGTGTTTTTCTCCCGTCTGTGCCGGTTTCAGGTGAGAAGCCCTTCAGCTGCAGCTGGGATGGATGTGATAAAAGATTTGCCCGCTCCGACGAGCTCTCCCGCCACCGCCGCACCCACACCGGGGAGAAGAAGTTTGTGTGTCCCGTGTGCGACCGGCGATTCATGCGCAGCGATCACCTAACCAAACACGCCCGCCGCCACATGACCACAAAGAAAATTCCCTCCTGGCAGGCTGACGTTCGGTGTTTGAACAGAATGGCTGCTGGGAAAGCGCCTCCCTCTAAAGCTGGCATTACTACTATAAGCATGCTGGTACCTGCTGGCTCCCAGTAGACTATGAACCATCTACCCACTCCCAAGACACCAGAGGGACGCAGGGAGCAGCCAAGCACAGACGGCCGCTGCCCTTTGAATCATGGGAATGTTTAAAACACATGCACTGGACTGTTTTCCTGCTCTACTGCTCATTTGTACATGTATTTTCTCTTAAAAAAAAAAAAAAAAAAAAAGATTCTTTGTTTACCTTTATATATATCTGATAATATGTATGCACACTTGCCAAAGCCTTTGTATGAAGTTTGTCTTATACATTTCACCTTCTCCATCTCTTCTACACCTTTACTTTGTATTGATGCTGACGTATACAGTATCTCTATGTGAATGTATTGTTGGTTGTACTATGATAAAACATTTATGTCGTATGTAGGGGAAAAAAAGTTGACTCAAGAAAACTATGTAAATATGAGTATTAATCATCAGTACTATGATCATACCTTGATTGTATGTCGCTAACTTTTCATATTATTTAATACATATTTGATATAAGAAACGCTGAAGAGAGTCTTCCTTCATTTGATGACTTCCCCGGTATCTCCTCCCAAGAGAAACGAGGTGTGCGATGTGAAGGCGGAGTGCGCTCGCTGCAGGATGAGTCTGCCCACATCCTGTGTGCGTCACACCACCTCCCTCCCACCCACCAGCGCCGCCACGGACCTCCTCGCTCAGCTGCGACTCACTCATGTTCCTCCGAACGCGCTGACTCGCTTGTGGGAAGCTTCCTGCCTGCAGAAGGAGTTTTTTTTTTAGGGGGGTGGGGGGGTTTGTTATAAAAGCTCTTTTGGCGAGACCATCTAGGGACATTGTGTCCTGTTCATTAGCTCAGAGGCGGGATGCTCGCTGAGTCAGAGGAGACGGATGGGCTCGGTCTGTATTAGTGTTCGTTAGCCCCATCACTTGGGCCCATTCATATCTGTCTTATGGTGGCGAGGATAAGAGGGAGCCGGGATCCTTGCGTAATACACCGCTGAGTTTCATTCATTCAAAAATCGTATAAATCTGCTGCATTTTGACAAACTTAAGAAAAAAAAAAACCCATCTCCATGAGTACTATAGGTACATCTACTAGAAAGGTATTTTCACGTTGGGAAGATTGATTTTGTCAATGAAAACTAATGATTAATGTACAGAGAGATGCCATAAGAGCTCGAATGGCCCTCCCTCCTCACACACATTCATAAGTAGTGGTCCCACACCTAGTAACAGCAGAGCCCCTCCAATCAGACAGGAGGAAATATGAACTGTTGGGGGTGCGACCAATCACATCTTCCCTCTGCACACCCGCCCACTTGCCTTACTGACCGACATACTAACTGGCCCGGTGCCACTCCATCTGTGGTCTATCAGCGGCCCCTGCTGGCAGGAAGCTGCACGTTCACCGTGAACACGTCGTTCTTATAATTCAGTTTTATTAATACAGCGCCATCTAAACCATAGATAGACAATCTCAGTGTACTTTTCCAGGAATAAATCTGACAGTTCCCACATCAGCAGACAGGTGAGAGCGGAGAGGAAGACAACGCTGTGGAAGTCCACACTCACTGGATGTCCCCCCCCCCCAGGGCGTTGTCTGACATCAAGGGGTCCATAAGAAGTAAATCAAAATTATGGTTTGCTAAAAATATATATTCAGAATGACTTATTCATTCTCCACATTTTGGAGAATTTGAATTGCCATGACCAAGACAGACTGACGCAGGGCAAAACACACTTATAGGCACCGTGTGCATATTTTTCTATTATATTGTATTTTTATCTGCTTTTTTTTTGTTCCTGCTATGTGTGCTTCTTTCTCTGTACTATCCTGCTGTACCACTGCAAATGTATCCACATGCGAGATAAATAAAGGGATATCTTATCTTATCTTATCTTAAGAGCGAATCAAAATCGTGTAACGGATTGCTATTTTATTTTTACTTTGAAAAGAACTTATAATTGTACCTACCAACTACCAACCTACCAACCAAAATACCTGGTGGGTGTTTAAGTGCTGTGTAATTAAAGATTTTATATATCAGTCATTATCTTCTTTTGCCACTTTATTGAGAGAGTTTTATGAAAATTCGACTTTAGAAATTTTATATAAGATTTTCAGTCCCAAGGTTGATTTTTTTTGGGCGAATGCAAATGCATGAAATTTATGCATTCAGAAAACAAATACCAGGAAACCTGGTGAGACAGGAGCCCACAGATTAAACCTCTACACACCAACAACCCTCAGAACCTCAAGTCTCCTGGAGGTGAAGCAGGACTATCCCCTGCCTACTTCCTACCACCTTGGAATGCTCTCCTGAAGGCTTTTCCTAGAGGAAAGAAGAACCTGCTCCCAGCGTCCTGCTTCTTCCTGGGCTGTGTCGAACAGGACACGATGTTCCTGACAGACAAAGTGTTTAGAGACTGAAACGGCTCATTGCCCTCCTGTGGTGAAAACGTGACATGAAGTACAGGTCTGAGATACTGATAAAACAAAGTGTGGACCAGGTATAGGCATAAAGTGGATGAAACACATAACAGAATATGGCACAAGTATCACACTTGTGTCATATTCTGTTTTTATAATATGCAAACTTTGTATGCAAATTATAAAAAAATATTCTATGTATGTAACATCGAATGTCTAATATATTTCTGTACATTTTTGTTTATGTAAATATAATACTTAGACATTCTCATAAAATAATCGACTTTTGGTTGTTGAATTTTTACAATCGATGACACACACGCGCTCACACTTCATTTACATTTTTATTGGTTTGTTATATTCATCCATGTGATATTTTCTGAACTGAAAATGTCCATAAATAAATGGCATTTAAAAACATATATATTTAAAAAGGAAAAAGAAAAAAAATTCTTGTTGCCACGGCGACGTCAATACAATCCGGCTGTAGCTCGTGGCTGTTTGTTGCGCTCGCGCGCGTAGCAACTAGGTCTAACAACAGAACGAATCCACGCGTTGTATTCTAGATAACTGGATAACTTCAGAAGTTAATGTTTTGAGTTTTTGTCTCTGTGGGAACTCGTCGGTTTGGAGTCGTTTAGTTCCGGTGATGTCGTCGGGCTCGGCTCCTGCAGCCAACAGCATGGAGGAGGTCAACATGACGGCGGAGGAGGTCCACAGGTTCACCAGGGCTCTCCAAAGCCACACGTTCAGGGAAATGCTGCACGACTATGCACAAGAAATATCAGACCCCGACAACAGGAAGAGGTACGAGGAGGAGATCAAACTTCTGGAGCAGGAGAGAGGAAACACCGTGGAGTTCATCCACCCCAAACCATTCAGGGTCATTCAAACCAGCGTGGACGGAAACAAGAAGTGTTTCATCAACATTTGCTCCAATGAAAAAGTCGGTAAGCCTGAATCGAAGAGTGGCGTGTCGGAGGAAGGCCACAGAGGACAGTGCTGGTCACTGCCTCACAGCCTCCACCCTGGCAGGCAGGACACTGACGGGAAAGGCAACAAAATAGTGATTTATGACGTTGTTTTCCACCCTGACACTCTCCACATCGCAAGCAAAAACAAGAGATTTATGGATATGGTGGATAATACAGCCATTCAGGGGATCCAGGGAGCCTTTAAAGTGAGCGTGGATCACAATAATGTGAAGGAGATGAGGACAAAGTACAAGGGCACCCCTCAGCCGTGTGTAATACGTAAACCAACTCCTGGATTTGAAGGCAGGGAGCCTTCAGAGCAGCCCGACCCGCTGGCCTTTCCATATCCAGATCAAACGTCAAGTAAACAGCAAACAGACACTGAAGATTTACCTTCAACTAAACACAAAAGTGATGCAGACCCGATCCAGCCTGTGAAACCCAAACAACCCACCAAGCCAAACTACACGCTCAAACATCGGTCTTTCGTTGATTTACAGGACTTCAGATGTTCTCGAGACTCGGGTCGCAGCCCCAGGCCCAAAGAGATCGTGGTCACCATCGACCTGCCGCTCCTGAAGTCAGTCAGTGACGCCAGCCTTGAAGTGACAGACAAAGTCCTGCTGCTGGAGTCGCAGAAACCCTCCTACAGACTGGAGCTGCCTTTGGCCTACCCGGTGGACGGAGACAAAGGAGACGCCAAGTTCAACAGACAGAAGAGACAACTCACCGTCACTCTGCCCGTTCTCCCTTTTCGTCTTCCTGCTGGAGGCGGCAGCAGCTTTCAGAGTGGAAGTGAAGGCGAGAGCAAGGAAACCTGCAATAGAGATGAGAAAAGTGAGGAGGAAGGACCTGGTGCCGAGGAGACGAACAGGAAGCAGCTGGAAGAAAACGAAGCCGGGATCCGTGAAAGTGGAGCGCAGCAGGATGAGGAGGAAGACATCAGAGAAGTGATGTTGGAGAACCAGGACAAATCAGAGGTGGACGTCATTTATGACGGAGCAGCAGAGGAAAAAGATTCTGTTGTAACAGGACATCAGTGTGACGCTTCTGTCTGTTCTCCTGGAGGAGAAACCTCAGCAGCCATCAAGAGCAGACCGGAGGCCTCTGCTCAACCTGAAGAACAGCTCACTTCCATCTCTCTTCAGTGTTCCTGTGGCGTTCAAGAGGAAGTGAATCCAGCAGGTAGTTTTAAGTTCCTAGAGGTCCAAAAGAAGCCTGAAGACACCCAAGAAACTGAGCAAGCAAACCTGCAGGTGATACAAACCCAGAAAGTAAGTGTGCATGAGCGTGTCATCAACCGATGTACTGAGCTTTTTATCTTCCTGTCAGGTGGCTCTCACTGCATCGGTCACATCCAACATGGAGGAGGAGAACCACCGCGTCCCCGAGGCAGGTCAAACGTCCAGCCAGGAGCCTGCAACACATCAGGCGAGTAAACCGACCGAAGAGAGCGACCAGGAGCCGGCTGGGAGCGACCAGGAGCCGGCGGGGAGCGACCAGGAGCCGGCAGGGAGTGACCAGGAGCCGGCGGCGGGGAGCGACCGGGAGCCGGCAGGGAGTGACCAGGAGCCGGCGGAGAGCGACCAGGAGCCGGCAGCTGGGAGTGACCAGGAGCCGGCTGGGAGTGACCAGGAGCCGGCTGGGAGTGACCAGGAGCCGGCGGAGAGCGACCGGGAGCCGCCGGCAGGGAGTGACCGGGAGCCGGCGGAGAGCGACCAGGAGCCGGCGGCTGGGAGTGACCGGGAGCCGGCAGGGAGTGACCAGGGGCCGGCACGGAGCGACCCCACCTACTGCCTGAGGGAGGTCGATGAAGATGGAAATGAGACGGTCATCAGTGACCATTCAACGTCTGCTGGGTTCGTCTTCCACAACTCGCTGATGTTTGAGCTGGACTGAGACGTCGCTCACACTTCAACTGATACTGTGGTCACAATAATAAACAACACCGACAGCAAAGATGAAGGCTTTTATTTTTATGTATATTATAGATATAAAAGTGGTGGTACATTACGGAGGTAAAAACCAACTGGCTTTAGCCACTGCTCAGTACTTTGTCCCCGTTATGTGGAAGCAGGTTCTCAGAGTTTAAACCAAATTGTTCCCAGAGTTCAGCAGGCTCTCACAGCCAGTCAAAGTTTGGTAGATTTTCTAATCTTGGCCACATTAGAAGTGTTAATTGAAATCGGGCAATAAAAAGCAAAAAAATATTCAAGACTTTCAATTTGAAACACTCCTAATAAAGTTTTTAAACAAATTGACTTTTAATTTATCTGAGGATTTCTTCTCAGATGTTAAAATTAAAGGTCCTGCTGGGAAAAGGCCTCCAGATGTGCGTCACCTCTGTCCAGACTCACTTTGAGAAGCTCTGCGTCCATGGAAGAGTAGAAAGAACAGAATACAGAAGATGTATGGAAGCTCCCAGCAGGACCAGACCAGCTGTGTTTTATGTCCGTCTGCTGTTTCGCGGGCAGCGTTGCACCTTGAAGAGGTAATAAAACATCAACTCTCCTCTTTTACAGCAGACTAATATGGAACGCACCTTAGAAACTGAATGTAAAACAAGCAATCTGATGAACTTTAACACGGTTTCCCAGAGTCAATGTTGCCCAGCTGGTGCAGCTTCCAGCGCGGAGGCTCTGAAACGCGCCGCGTCCTCGTCATCGGATTCCTCTCTGGAGGGAGTTGTCTAAAAACTCAGAGTAGCAGGACAAGGAGCAGAAGTGCTGCTGCACCGGAGCGTCTGTGCCGCCCATGTCGTCCACCAGCACCACCGTGTGCGACACCTGGTGCAGGTTCATGCTCACGGCCGTCTTGATGTAGAAGCCGATGCAGACGCGGCCACAGTCGCAGGTCTTGGCCAGCTCCAGGTCCCGGCACAGGTGGGCCGGGATGAGATGAGGTCCATACGGGATCCTGTGAGGTCCAGGAGAAGGTTTGTTAGCTGAACCACAGTGAGGCTGCATCAGCACAGCCGGGCTTCACCCGTACACATCTTCGCTTCCACGTTTAATAATCACAGCCAACAAAAACAGAAATAATACAGTTCACTCAAGCAAAACGCTGCCCGACAAACTCAGGATCAGAGTATTGAACTGTTCTAACAGCTGAACCTGAAATTCCAGACAATATGTGTTTAAATGTAGAAATAGTTTTCTGTGTGCATAAAAACAATAAAATGTGTTAAAAAAAAAAGAAAAGAAAAGAAAAAGAGTGACCTCAAAATGCGTGTCCTGATTCACCTTGTTTTTTGAAAGCACCGTATTAATCCCCAGAGGGGAAATTCCATCCCAAATTGACTCCATCAGTAGCAGCCACAGAGCAGCGCTCAGGGGCTGAGGGTCTTGCTCAGTGCATGTTTTGGGGAATGTGGGAGGAAACCACACACAGGGAGAACATGCAAACTCCACACAGAAAGGCCCCGGGCTAGTTTTGAACCCACGACATTCTTGCTGTGAGGCGAGAGCACTAACCACTGCACCACCGTATCAATTCAACCAGAGGAGGCCAATCAAATCGGATTTACATAACATTTATTCTGAAATTGCATCTTTTGCATGATGCAATCTTAATCAAATGGGCTTTTAAATGGATTAACTGGATCATCGGGATCTCTTCCAAGAGCATCCAGAGACTGCAGAACATCCAGAACAGCTGCCAGGATCCTCATGAAGGTGTGAAAACATGACCACATCACTCCCATCCCGAAATCCCTTCACTGGCTCCCTGTCCCACTCAGAATTGAGTACAAGGTCCCCCTCCTCACCCACCAACGCACCCAAGGCCATGACCCCCTCCCTCACCTTCATGAACTGAACCCCCCCACCCCCCCACCCCATCTGCCCGTACCCTCCACTCTACAGCCAAACTCTCCCAAGACCCAACCTCCACACGATGGTGTGAGCATTCTCCTCAGCTGCCGTAAGACTCTGTAATGCCCTCCCAGACCACCTGGGGGCCCCACAGGCCTCAGATGATTTTAAACTAAAACTAAAAAACTACCTTTTTTTAAAAAGCCTTTCCACAACTGCCTCTTATGGTGTTCCATTTGACCCAAAAAGCAAATACATTTTAAATGTTTTAACTTGACAAAATGTTTTCTGTTTCTTGTAGCACCGTGAGATTGTTTTAATGTAAAGTGTGTTATAAATAAAAATCATTATTATTATTATTACAATGCAACTGCAGCAAGCAATAGGATTGGCATTTCGTGTGTCTGTCTGTCTGTCTGTCTGTGTGCGTGCGTGCGTGCGCGCATGTTGTGTTCTTCGTGTTTTCTTGCTGTATTTACCAGATAAAGAGGTGTTGCAGATTGAGGGTAAACATGTCTGTTTCCTGCACCGTCTAAAGGTCATGGTGATAATGACACAAAGACTATCAGAAATCAGATAAACTTTGTGCTTTGTGTCCATGTTCTCGTCATTACTGCCGCCGCTCGACGACTTCTGCAGTACAAAAGTCCAATCACACAACTAAATTCTCCTAGTTGCAACATGAGCATCTGCTGACTGTTGAAAACAAAATAACTTATAGAAAAACTGTCAGATATTGACGGTTGAATTTAACTTGGAAAAAGAGAACACTCATTACACATCTATGAACAATTTTACAGCAATAAAATCTAAATAAAGGTGGTCAAAGAGACGACTGAATGTGGACACACGCTGCTATGTGGGACTGTAACAGTCAACAGGGTGAGATTGATTGTGGTTCACTAATAGTTGGCCTGAGATAAACTTTCCACTGTAACGTGTAATGAACATGTGAGGTGCTTTAACTCCCACCTGAGGTTGGCCACAGCTCTGGACGCCATCTCCTGAAGCGTCAGAGGAAACGTGAGTCGCATGGTGTGGTCCAGAGGGTTGGGCTGGATGAACGGATTCCCAAACAAGTCCAGGTTCTCCAGACTAAGTTTGCGGAAGTCGGCAGGAAGCACAGTCAGCTGATTGTGTGCAGCAGACAAGAGCCTGAGCTTTGACAGCCTCCCGATGTGGAACGGCAGACAAACCAGCGCGTTGTCGTCCAGCTTGAGGTTGACGAGCTGTCGGAGCTGGCAGAACCGGGGGGGCAAGCAGCGCAGCCGGTTCTGGCTGATGTCCAGCAGCTGGAGCGTCTGCTGCAGCGTGGACAGGCACAGCGCCTCGCTGAAGGCCTCCAGGTGGTTGTTGTGGAGGACGAGCTCTGAGAGGCAGCTCAGGTCGCCGATGGTGGCGGGGAGCTTCTTGATGTGGTTGTTACTGAGGTCGAGTTTCCGTAAGGCTGAAAAACAAGGTCAAAGGTTAAACCTGGAACCTTACTGATGGAACATCACAAAGTCTTCAGTGTCAATTAGGGCTGAACGATTAATTGCATTTGCGATAATATCGCGATATGATAAAACGGGATTTTCTAATCACAAGGGCTGCGATTTGACTGCTCATGTGATCTGGTCATGTGACGACTTGCGCGTCCTGCGCGTGTCATCTGCCCAAGCTTGCCCGAACGGGCTAGTGCTTTTTAGGGATGGAGCCGATCCGATCCGGGATCGGGTTCCGATATCAATGTAATTCACGGATCGGAAATTTCTGATCCATGAAGCCTCGTCTGCTTTGCTGTTACTGAAACGACTCCACAGTGTTTCCCTGCTGCTGCTCTGCTCGCTGGCGGCAAACTGTGGACTGGATTTCCTGAAGGGAGGCGGGTCTCAATGAGACGAGGAGTAATGAGTCAGGTAATCCATTCCACAGTTTGCAACCAGCGAGCGGGCCAGGGAAGTAGCACTGTGCTATCCAACTGTTCATGACAACATGTTGCTGTTTGGACGGATTTTACACTCAAAACACCACAAAGCAACAGAAACGTGGATGTTAGCAAAGCAGTTGTTACAGCGAGGCCGTCGCTTTGTCAACAGACGTCAGCGTTTTAAAACTCCAGCTCACCGAGGAGAATGGCACTGACATCAAAACAATGAACAACTCGCTCCTCCGCTGTAGGGGTCAATTCACACCTCCGTGAAGCTGCGTCCTACTCCGTGCTAAACGTAATGAAAATAGTCCCAATCATTTGTGTTGTGTTGGAGCTGGAAACACTGCTGTTTGAGCTGCGTTGCTAAATAATTTCCCCAGGGATTAATAAAGTGATTCGGAGGTTTGAAAGATAGAACTAGTTTTTTATGAGATGATGACGTCTCACAGACACCCACATTGTCCAAATGGAACAAAAATACTTTGAACTGCTTCCTTTTCTGACTTTATACTAACCTCAAGTTGTCTTTTGAGAGAATACATGCATACATTACCGTAGAGAGGAGTTTATTACAGCCTCATTTAAAGTCAACAATAGGGTTGTTCGGTATACCGGTACTGTATTGGTATCGCGGTACTGACGCCTTTAAAACGATACTATACTGGGCCTGGCACCTTTTTTTTTTTTAACGTCGCCGTGGAGCGTCACTGTGTTGTAATTTGCACCGAGGAGAGTCGTCAGTCTCTCTATGGGGGACTTCTTTTGGACAATCGAAAGTGCGGAAAACAGCGCTCCGGTTTTTTTATTTTTTTGCACTCCGGTTTCTCCGCGCTCCGAACCGAGATCCGCAACTGAATTAGCGCTTCATACTTGACCTACACAATTTCAAAATAAAAGTCAAAACAATCTTCTCCCAACCAAGCTTGTACTTTGAAAATAATATGGATGTGTATGCGTAAGTGACATGGCGTTTGCGTCCATGTGAGAGTGCGCATGCGTAACTGACTGAAACGACCCGTGGAGGGGGAGGGGGAGAGAGAGAGGGAGAGAGGGAGAGAGAGAGAGAGAGAGAGAGAGAGAGAGAGAGAGAGAGAGAGAGAGAGAGACAATGGCTGCTGATACATCCGCAAGGCCATAACTTGTAGAAAAAACAAGAGCTATATGGAAGTACTTTGGCTTCAAAACAAATGAGCACGGTGTCTCCATTAACACCGAAGCACCACTGTGCAAACGGTGTTTGAGAACACGTCTGGCCAAGGGTGGAAACACTACTAACCTGCTAAACACCTGAAGGACAAACACCCAGACCTGCATAAGGAGTTCAAAGAACCACAGGTAATAACTTATATACCCACGAAAGAATAGCTCTGGAAAAAAATTAAGCTATTATAAATATTAGTATTATAAATATAATATAAAAGAATATAATATAATATGAAAATATTTTATTTTAGTCATTTAATGGTATAAAGATTACTGCACAGTAACGTACCATTTAAAGACATTGGTCCTACTTAAGACAGGCTGTATCTAATGACATTTTTTGTGTTCTCTTTTTATTTGGAAAAGTATCGAAAGTATCGAACCACATGGTGGTATCGATACCAAAATGTTGGTATTGTGACAACACTAGTCAACAATAATGACAATAATAATATTAAAGCAAACAGAGCTCTGCTATCAGAATTGTATTGGCAGATATACAAATTTAAGTATCGGGATGTTAAAACGTGTATCGGTGCTTCCCTACTGCAATGTAGATGAGCAAACTGCTCAAAATCCTTAATGTCCAGCCCTGCATTAGTATAGTGACCAAGCCTGGGTTCACGGCTTTGATAAGCACAATGGACAATGGCTTGTTGTGGTGAACACTTACAAGACTGCAAGTCACAGTATTTAGTAAGTTTACAACTGTAATTGAAGTAGAAGATAAATAAACTGTCTTTCATATTAATACATGCTTCATTTGACTTTATCTTAACATAAGCCTAGTCTATAAGAAAGAACAATTTATGTATAATAAATCTGACATTGTTTATTCTAATACAGATTGATTTATTGCTTTTGTTTGTTGAAAAATACATGAGAAGAGGACCTTGAAAAAATAATCACATATTAAATCGCAATCGCAATATTGAAAAAAAAATAAAATCGCAATTAGATTATTTTCCAAAATCGTTCAGCCCCAGTGTGAATAATGTTTCTGACTCTGTAACATCATCAAACTCTTTCCCTCTGATGTTGAGAGCTTTATGGGTACATAAATATTGTCTCCCAAATGTTTACTTCAAAATAAAAGCATCAATTAGGTGAGTTAGCGTTCTTAGTAAGAAGAGCTTTTCCAAGGAAAACGTTCTAAACACGAGTGTGATGTTTTGTCATTATTTACACAAATTCTAAAACTCTTACTCAAGCAGGCCTGAATGTGTCCACAACATATTTGCTCATGTCGTCTGTGATCGTCATTTGACGGTTTGGAAGAAATAAGGAAATTACCAAATAAGGCTATACTCTGCAAGCTTTCCTCTCTTTATTGTGGTAAAGCAACTTTTCCTTCAGTCTGTTCACCTGATTGACGCCTTTGAAAATATAACGAATAAACAATAATAAATTGTGTTGAAGCAAAGCATTCTGTACGTAGAGCTCACGCACGTTTTTAACCCTATAGCCAATGCTGTTGGTGAACCATATTCATTGTTCTTTATTGCAAATATTAATAATAATAATAATAATAATAAGTCTGGCAGTGGTGGAAACAGCCTGGAGCCAAGCTTGTAGGGAGAATTTTATCCAATTTAGAGTTTTTTAAACTACAATATGGTGAAATATGTGTGGTTTTGGTCAATTAGGTGCTTTTCACCATATTTTATCATGCAGAAATTATACACCAGGGTGTTTTAGCCTAACTTTGAAGGACTACGTCCCTTGGATTACCATCTGAGGCTGGTATTTCAATAAACGTCCTATAGAGCGTTAAACACACTATTTACTCTGTTAGTACTGAGCGAATGCCCACTGGGTTTTAATTCTCAACTGTAAAGCAATTAGTGACTTTGTGGAAGTTGAAACAAATTAACTACGTCGAGGAACGACTTTTTAGAAGGAACTGAAAATGTGACTGAAATTAACAGGAATATCTGGACATTTTGGAAATATGAGTGTTAGCACGTTGCCACCAGTCCAGAGGACGGGCTGTACCTTTGAGGGAGAGCATGCGCATGTCCACACGGGACAGTTTGCAGTAGGAGACCTGCAGCTGCTCCAGGGAGTAAGGGAAGCTGGATGTGAGTGGATAGTCCTTCTTGGAGACGATGCTGAGTTTCTTCTTGGGTTGCTCCACGTCTCTGGCCCGGACCGGCGTGAGCGTGGACAGAGGGAGGCTGCTGGCGTCGCTTCCTCTGTCAGCCAAACGAGCCGCCGACAGGAAGCTCTTCAAGCTGTTTGAATCGGCCTACAAGCGAAGAGGGAGGCAGGTCAGTGGATTAGTGGGTAACGGGTACGGGAGACTCGGGCGATCCCAGTGGACCGCGCACGACCACATTCCTGAAAATATCCGACCTTCATCCGCGAGCCGATAATATCCTGACACACATTTGTCTTCAAGGAGATAATGAACTTCACACTGTTGGGAATGATCACGTGAGGAAAAATGGAGGGCAGAGTGAGGACATAATGTTCAAAGCATTTCTACTGGCCACACACACAGGATGGTGGTGAATCCTCTTCTAGAATCTAGACGGTTTAAAGTGAAGGATCTCATCTCTGTAAGGTTGATATCGTACCTTGCTCAAACAGATGTCAACAGCTGGTTCTTTTAATCTCACGGTGGCTTTTCCTTCGTCCACGAACCACGTGAAGAATTTCTCAATGTTGTCTTTCAGCTGCAGCAGGAGGTGGCGGGTGGAAAAACACAACGTTGCAACGTCAGGGCGGGTTTGATACGTCATCATTCAAACACTCGTAAAACAAGTGCAGACATGGAAAGCATTTTAAATGCATTTGTCAACAATCAGGCGTGAAGTCCAATCTGAGGAAATTAACGCAGAGGGGAGGCCGTGAGAACAAGACGACTAAGGTTTCTGCTCCGCATCTATGAGGGAAAGAGAATGAATTATTTAACTAGTAGATTTTGCTGACTCAGGTGATAGTTAGTGAAAAACTCCAGACTTCTACAAGTGCATCTCAAAAAATTACAAAACCTATTGTTTACTATTCCTCATAATTTATCAGTAAAACTTATCTTTTTGATTTATCACAGCTAACCTGGTATATGTTGAGCTTTTTCTTTAAAATTTAAGGTTTCTAAGTTTCTTATAAGTCATGAAGATCTAAAATAGAGAATCTTAGAACATCTAAAAATCCATAAAATCTCTGAATTTCAATTCCAACTAAAGTTATGTCATAGCAGTAGCTGAAATACTCCTAAGCTGAAAAACAAAGTTATTTGTGGATCTCAAACAAGCACAAATCACATATTATCTGAAATGTTAGTCACACTCATGGTTATGTACAAAATATTTTTTTAATTTAACTTTATTTTTGTGTCAGTACATTTGAAAATCAATTTATTTTAAAAGTATTGACACACATTTCGCTCTATACAAATGTTCCTTCTATTTTTTTTTAATTCTTATTATCCAGTGTTGCAAAACTTATTAAACCTCCCAAATGAAAATAAACCCACTCATAATGTAGCGTGTAGCTTTTCTATGTCAGGCAAACTTTTAGTGTATATTATATCTATTAAATAAAAAAAGAAAACTTTTGTCTATGTCACATTAAATGAACTTGTCTCTTTTCGGCTGTCAGGAAAGTGACTTTATTTGTTAGCTGAGGGAACATTGAGATCACTGAAATCAGATTCCAAGGTAAGAGTTTGCTTGTTGTTTAAAATGACCCATAAAGAAATAAGATAATGTTTGTTTTTTCCAGTTCCAAGGGGAAACTAGAGAGGCCGAAGAGGTCGAGGACCCGCTGGCTTGTCACAGAGTAGAAAGGTTGATTGTTGGTTTCAACTTGTTAGGAGCAGAGTCATGCTGAAGTTTGTTGACATCTTTGAATTAACAATGTGAGGATCAGACGGGTGGAAAAGGTTTGCAGTAACTGAGCCTGAAGATGAAGCCAGACTAAAGAGTGTCGGGTCGGCTTTTCGGAGCAGATCCCCACCTTGTACTTGGACCCGGCTCGGTCTTTGTTGGTGCAGATCATCAGGTAGATGTGGCAGCGCTGGCTCGTCTTGTCCAAGTGTTTCCCGATGGAGAGCACCGCTCTGGTCCCCTTCCCGCGGCTCTTCAGCCCGAACGACGGCAGCATCCGACTCACCACCTCGACGTCGCACTGCAGCTTCATGGCAGCCGCTTCACTGGAGGCTGGAGTCCGGCCGGACCGGACCAACGCTCATAACCGGAGTCAAACTTCCGAGGTGAAGCAGGCGGTAAACTCACATTCTGCCGCCCGTCCCCGGGTGTCAACACAGCGGCGTCACCGCAACCCGCGTCCCCCCGGCCGCAGCGGTACTACTGGCGGCTTCGCACAATGCTGGAGGTCCAGCGGTCGAGTTTGAGTTGTTAAAGTGGTTAAAAACACGGAAAAGTGCCAGTTTGACGCTAAGCTACTGTTAGCACAGTCTGCGCGCGTGGGAAGTGACGTCAGGCTGCGTTTGTCAACTCGCGCTACGTCAGAGGGCGGAGCCGCACGAGACCCATTATTATTTTCATCCTGAAAAGTGAAAGTTTGAGTAGGAAGTGAATTTATGAACGTTAATGTGAGTGAGTGAGTGAGTGAGTGAGTGAGCGAGCGAGAGAGAGAGAGAGAGAGAGAGAGAGTGAGTGAGTGAGTGAGTGAGACAGATTTCCCAATTGTATTTTGACTTGACTTCTGATGACAAATTTGAATTTTTTAAAAGAAAATTCATAATTCTGAGAAAACACGTTCCGAAAGTAAGGCAGAATTCCTCGAATAAAAGTCAGATTTTATAGTAAATCTCAGATTTCTAAGACAAAGTGTCAAAATCTTAAAAAGAGAAAAAAAAAATCTGACTTCGAAGAAAAAGGAATTTCAGGAAATAAGTCAGATTTCTAAGGCAAAATATCAGAATTTAAAAAAATAGCCAAAATTTTAAGAATAAAGTCAGTATTTGAAGAGAAATAATCTGAATTCCAAGAAAAAAACATTGAATTCTAATTTAAAAATAAAAAAAAGTCAGAATTTCACATAAGAAAAAGTCAGACACCCAAGAGAAAAATATGAATCCGGAAAAAAAAGTCAATTTCTAAAACAATAATGTCAGGATTTTAAGAAAAGAGTCCGAAAGCAGTGTGAATCCTCAGAAAAAAAGTCAGAATTCTGACTTTAATCTGACCTAGATTTAAGAAAAAGCTGTAACAAGATATGAAGATTTTCTTTTACTTTTATTCTCCTTAAGAGCAAATAGCTAAAATCACAAAAGATAATTATTTTAGGTGCTGTTAATCCATAGACTGTATAGTATTTTAGTTGAGAGTTTGATGATTATTAGGGCTTCAATTTAGCGTCATGGAGTGATGACTAGTCTCTCACAACAGGTCTCTGGTTTGGGTCCATCCTCTTTACAAAGACAAATAGTTCATTTAACCAACTTGTGTATTTTCACTCTTTATAACTCTTGTTGATCCTTTGAAAATGCTCTTCGATTGTTTATTGGTTATTTTGTGACGTCTATGATTTTGAATTGTGTATCTTAAATATAGATCACATGTTTCTTAATTACTCATTGAGATAAATGTTGTCTTTGAGGTTTGGCTTGTAACCGGACAATTTCAGGCAGTTTTATTATTTACGTCACTGTTAAGGTGAGAATTCCTGAAACAGAGGAGCAACATTATTTTATCTTTTTTGTGCTTAACATTTGAATAGAGAGCCATTATTTTGTTGATGTATGTAGCTTCTTCCCACAGAAAAACAATTTAATTCCAGAAATTTGTACCTGAAAGTCATACTATTTATAGTGTAAGACAAGCCCATAAATGTAAGTTAAAGTTTGATCCTGCAAAGAGGAAACAATATGTGAAGACAGTCCAGAAAAGCTGGAATATAAATTTATAAAGAGCTGTGACAACAAGGAAAGGAGGTCTGTGGTCACGTGAACCCAAATGTGAATCTCTTTTTTAATCCATAGATGCCGTGTCCTGTGGTCTAAAGAGGACAGGAACCACGCAATCTGTGTGTTGAGGGGTCGCCTTATTGTGGCGTGGGCTGCCTAGATACCTGGAAAAGACACCATCAATGCTGAAAAGTGCATGAAGATTTTATATCAATATCAACTCAAATCCAATAAATGTTACAAGAAGAGGAAGTGTCACACGGTGGAAAACAAGACCCGGTCCCAGCTTATTTAAAATGTATTGCTGCCAATAATTTTCCATCAAAGAGTACAATTTTATCTTTCACAAGTTCTCTTGATTTATTTCAAAGAAAGCATCATAAAGCTCACATGTACTATTTAAAAGCGGGTTCAACATGCTGAAGTTGTAAATGTTTCCGTATCAACTTTGTTTGCTCTGTAAATGCCTCGGGTGTTACGTGAGGCTCAGTCCTGCTTCTATTTATACTGCGGCCTCTCTTGAACGCAGCAGAAGTGGCAGCGAGCTGTGAGGCTGAGAGTGTTTGACATCGTCACCTCACATCTACATGATCACAGTCTAAGATGAACTCTGAGCTCCGTCCCATTGTCTCCATCACCAGCTCCTGTTTTATAACACAAAGGAGGTCATCGTGGTTTCGAAAACAATTTGCAAATGTTTCGCAGTTCCAGGCGGCAGGAAAACAAGGTTGAAAATACTCAGAACTGAGGGAATCAGAGTTCATGTACTTCAAGTCTTGTGAATCTAAACCCCTACAAAACACTATAAAGGAAAACATTGTGAACTTGTTACACCACCTAGTGGGGTCTTTTGGACATTTTTAAAGTGTCTCTTTTTTTCTGTCCACCAGCTTGAAGCCGGCCTCAGATTGAAATGTGGTTTCATCTCATGTGACAGCATTTGGTGGTAGGAGATTAAAGTATGTGCCCATGTACAAAGTAAAGCTGGTCTTGCGATAATGCTTCCTGCCACATTTCATTCACAAAAACACAACTTCAAACAAACAGGCATCACTGCAGCAGAACCGATTCTCTTTGAAATGGAAATAAAACTTCTCTGTGCTGTGAAAATAACACTTTTAATCCTCAAGTTCACCATCAGAATACTGACTCACTACATCCTCTTTTTGTGTTTCATCAAATGTTTTTGGTTAGTTTAGTCACACAGGCTGGCATGCCGTTACATTCTGCTCTTTCCAATTACACACAATATGCCGAGACATAAGAACGTGTCCCAGGACAAAAAAAAACACAGAGGAAAGACAGGAAGGAGTGAGACATAATAAAAGCACAACAGTAAGACTAGTGTCAAGACATACAGAAACAGACAAACACACACGCACTAACAAACAAAGGACAGACAGAGAAACCACAATAATACATGAGGGATCAACTAAATACACAAAAGGAAGTAAAAAGGCAAAGCACCAGTCTACAGCATATGTTCCAAAGATTCAGCAATGTTGAGACAAGTCTCCAAAACTTTCTCCAATGCTTCATTTATGCGAGCTGTAGAGAGCTCCTTGTGTACAGTACGACATCCAGAAAGGAAAGGGTCCATGTTTTCCGCAGGTCCGACCACTTGTCAATGCAGGTCAAGCCTCTTTGCACCAAAGCCTCGTCTCCACTGCGTATTCTGTGCCAGAACGGCACGGTACAGGTGTTTGTGTGTTTCCACTGACAAAAGTGCATGGTGCCAAGAGTACCCCTCCGTTGAGGTACCGAGTACATTGGTATGGGTTCTATAAGGAGGATCGACAACACATCCGTCTGCTGACTGGTAGTGATGATCGTCACTCTGGACAAGCCCGCAATATTTAAATATTTCATCAGCCGTAAACCCTCCCGTTGTTGTTTCCTCACTGGTGTTTTAGATATCAGGGTTTATTGAAATGTTGGCGCTTCACAGCACCCTGGTCTTCCTACGAGGTGCAGACACTCCTTTCCATAACAGGAGGAGGAGATTCAGGAGCTGGACGCTGCTGCTGAGAATGAGAACGTTTTCCAAGCAGTGTCCCAGAGAACGGAGGCTCACTGCTTTACTCAGACGTCTGAGCACCAGATGTGTTCCACACTGGTCCCACGTTTACTGTTGGGCAACAGCGTCACATACCCGCATTGTTACGCTGGCATTCACAACCTCGCCTCTGCGGTGGAACCACACATCAGAGTAAACTCTGGGTAAGGTTGGCTCAAGGCAAAACCAGTCACAGTTAGTATTGTTACCACCTGGACTGACAGTGCTCATGCTGGCCTGTAGGGCTGCTCAGAGGCCACAGACTGGAACATGCTCAACAAGCCTACCGCTGACATCCATGAATACATGGAGACAGTGAGTGACAATGAGGCAGTGTGCATGCACAAAATATATGTGGCCTGCTGCAGTGGCCCCCGTCATTTTGCTCTTTTTGCCTTATTTAACTTTTTTTTCTTCACTCAGATTATTTTCTCCAGGTAGTGTTGGTGAGCCTTTCTCACCCAATCCAATACATCCTTTATTTCAGATATTGTCAATGACTGGAATATACTTTCTCTCACTTTGTTTACATTCCGATTGCCGGCCAGTGTTTATACACGGAAGATCAGCTGACCACCCTGAAGCTAACAGGCTTGTGCACATCATGACCTCCGAACCTTCCGAACCTCCCAGCTCCAGTTTGGAAAAAGACTCCTCGGGGATTCAGAGCAGGAACGAAACACTGGAAAAAGAGACACTGATCACAACATCTGAGAGAACAGCGGCTGGAAGAGAAAAGGAGTTTTAAATCATCTCTCCCGTCTGTTATTATGAGAAACATTAGATTGCTGGTGATGAATAAGATGGATGAGCTGATGGTGCTGGACCGGAGTCAGAGGGAGTACCAGGAGTTACGTTAATGTGCCTCACTGAGACATGGCTGCACTCTTGACAGTCCCGATGACAGTGGCAGTTCTGCGTTTCAGACCTGGGCCTTTTGTAGTGCTAAATAACTTTACTGATGAGAAAAAAACAGGAGTTCACGATTCTCCTTCTGCTGTAGCTGCATAAGAAAAGCAGGGGAAATTCATACCGATTAACCCATCGGTAGTAACCGCACAGAGCAGTGCTCAAGGGGAGCTGGGGGGGGGGGGGGGGGGGGGGGGGGGGGTGGTGTCTTGCTCAAGGACCTGGCAAATAATATAATGCAGAAATCTGTTGTGGGAGTTGTAGTGAGCATGCGCTTGGAGTGCTGCGATGCGTTCAGTGATGTCTTGAAAAGTCTGTCTTGAAAATGGTTTTGACAATAAATCTACGACCAAATCTCTTTATCTTCTCCTTTAGTCATTGTATGATGACAAAACCACTATTAAATAAACACAACTATGTTTTTGCTCGTGCAGCTCGCGACAGATGCAGTCAGCTCGTGCTGGAGAGAGAACTCTCTGACGATCCAATCAGAGGGCGTGAAAACAATGACATCACCCTCGCCCTGCTGGCAGGCCCAAACTGCTCGCTGTTGGTCTCAGACCACCTGAATTCTCCCACACACATCATCGTGGTTGTTTACGTTCCTCCCTCTGTTAATCCCCCATCTGCCTTCAACGCCATCCACTCCACAGTAGCCCGGTTACAGACTCAACACCTGAGTGCCTTCATCATCATCATAATCATCTTAGATGACTTCAATCACCTGCCTGGTTGTGTAGCGAAGCACATGAAAATCAATTAGAGGTGGAATTCTTCTTTAGGCTGTCACGGTAAAGTCGGCAGGCTCTCAGAATCTCGATCTGCTCATCTGCAAGTTTCGGGAACCACTTAGGCAGGGAGCACAAGAGATGTTGAATACTGTTAGAGACTTCCAACCCCTCTGTCAACGCAATGACTTGAATTGTGCATCTTCGGTTTCTGTCCTCATGTCTCCTTGCTTCACCTCCAGCCTTTGAAAAGCCAGGCCGTGGCTATCAAGAGTGCTTGAGTTGGTTTTCCATGACAGTTTTTAGATTCGCCACAACTGATCACGTGACTCTCTTCACTACACCCTCTTCTGGTTCAAAGTAGTATTACAGTGCATAACAAGCTGGAGTTACCTTGTTCACTTCTGCTTTTATTGCTTTTACTTTCACATTCACATCATGTTTCCAAATCCACATAAATGACATCAATGCATTCAATAAATCAATAATAAAATAAAAGGTAAAAAAATACAATACTTGTGTCTTTGGTTGGACTTTGCTGTCTGTTAATCAACTAAAAGACAAGCTTGTTAACAGCATGCAGATGGTTATATTTCATGTATGTTTTACACACTGTATGCCTCTAAGAGTTAGTTCTTTGTAAATACCCATAAAGGTATACCACACACATACAGCATCAATATGTTCAAGCTGAGTTTTGAACCATAACATGAAACATTTGTAGAAAATTCAGGTGTAGAAGTCAGTGGGATGCTCGGATCATGCAGCGAGGCGGAGACACATAAACTGCCATACAACTGGAGGCATTTTCATAAAGACAGTGTGCTACAGATACATAAAGCAAAGATACTCAACACAGTGACTCTTGTAAATAAAATATAGAAAGTCTCATAAAAAGACTATTATTATTTTAGATTTAATAACAAGATTAATTTGATAGATTTGCTAAAAAAGCACCTTTCAATCATAAATCCATGTCAATGTGTTATGGGTTGTCCAAAAACATCCTTTAAATATGACTGGTGGTAAATGTTCTCTGATCTCTTGGGAACCTTCACAGGGCCGTCTCTACACACGACGAGCCTCTCCGGATGTAGTAGCGCCTCACTTCCCTCCCGTCCTCGTTGCCCTCGGACCGATGCACGATGAGCACAGGGAAGAAGCGGGCGTCCCTGTAAGTGGGCGGGCTGTTGCTGAGCGCCAGCTGGCTGGAGTCGGACCGGCAGCACTGCTCCTCCACACGGCAGGGGTCCGTCAGGTCGCTGCTGCAGCTCCGCCACAGGGCCACGGTGCGGTGGGAGCCGTACATGCGGCACAGAGAGAAGCGGGACGTGTCGGAGGAGAGGTGGGAGTGGAACAGCGCTCCGCGGCAGGAGAAGATGGAGGAGCAGCTGGAGCTGGTGACGGTCCTCCTCCTGCCTGCTCTGGCTCCCTGTCCGTTGGCCTCGCCGCACTGCTCACAGTCCTCCTGGGCTTGCAGGGCGCCGTAGCTGTGAGCCGTCTGGCTGCTGTCCAGCAGGTTGGAGGACGAGGTGTCCTGCAAGGAGTTTGAGTCTGCAGTACTCGTGTTGATGAGCATGGCCTCAGAGTAGCTGGGAATCACCTGCCGGTTGCAGCGGATGTGCCACTCCATTTCAGTGCTGTCCAGTGTGTCTACTCTTGGAATAGCACAACCGACACCCACCGGCCCGCCCTCATCCAGAGAGGGGCTGCCGGGGACGTACTCCAGCCCAAACAGCTTCTCGATGCGGTAGTGCACATAAGCAGTGCGGTACTCTGTGAGCACCCGGAGAGGCCAGGACAGCATGAGCAGAGCTGCCAGCCAGAAGGCCACCTGGGACGTGTACCAAGGCATCCTGCTCGGGTCCACATAGGCTATCAGGTTCTCTCTGAAGTCCACATTTTTAAGCTGCATCCCCTCGCGGGCCTCCATGTAATCGTCCAAACCCTCGATTTCAGAGAAGAATCTGGCTCTCTGGTTGAGGTATTCGTTCTCCGGACCTGCCTCGGTGAAGCTGAAACACTTGGTGAAGCGCAGCCGGGTCGCTGGGTGTCCCTCCAAGCCCCTGAGGTCTCGGGATATGTCCTTCATCCCACAGTGACTGAAGTCAAACTCGCCCTCTGCCACGTGTGTGTTGACTCTCTCGTGGTACACCTGAGTGGTGGTGTAGGCGTCCCCGTTGCGGTATCGAGTGACTTGCCGCGTGCGCCGGACGAAGTGGTAGCTGATGGCCTTCCACCATATGCAGGGCTGCGCCTCGCGCATCCGCAGCACCCGCTCGTACACGCTGTCCGTGTCTGCTTTGTACTGCAGTGCAGTCCTGGCCCTGCAGTGCCAGCACTCCACCAGGTACAGCACGTAGAGCATGAGCAGGAAGGCCAGCGGGATGTAGATGTAGCCGTCAGAGCAGGGGCTGTCGTGGTAGATCATGGAGTGACCCCCGATGCCGACTCCAGAGGCGCCCCGCAGGGAGGAGGTGATGGAGGCCGTGAACGAGGCGGAGTTGAAGCTGATCTTGGTGACTCGGGTCAGCTGACACCAGGCCACCGCGCCCAGGCAGCTGTACATGAGCAGGGAGAGCAGCAGGCAGCGCCAGTGGGACTCCCGGCAGACACAAGAACCCAGGGATTGATGGACCGGACGCTGCTGCAGACAGAGTAATGAGAAAAAGGCACTTAAAGCAATGAACTCCTCAAACATGGCAGAGATTTCATGACTTGCAGTAGAAATGCAAATGAATCTGGCAACACTATAAATTGCAGAGCTTTTCCATACCCTTGCACAAAGTAAATCAAACTCAAGAAAGCAGAGTAGAGTTCAATTAATCTGCATAGTGTTTCTGTGAGGCTGTACCTCGAAGCACCAGGCAAATCAATATGACTGAGTTGTTTTCACTCATCTGCCTGAATCACATTCAACTTCTAATGCATGAGGGCAAGTAAACCTGCGAGAGGAGCATCCATCGTGGCATTTGATTAACCCATGCGTGCCCACCAATCATAACTGAATGAAACCAGTCCTTTATTGTGATAACTCAAATGTGAACTGTGGAACTAAACCAGATGTCTGCACGATTTATGACCAATAGAACTATTATTAACCCCTAAATGAAGCAGCCTGTAGTCACAAAATCATGCTTGGCTTTCAAAACAGAGAAAATAGTTTATAAACTTCTGTCTTGGATTGACCAAAAATCTATTTTATGTTGCATTGCTGAAATTTAAAAACTACAATTAAGACCTGCTGACATTTCATTCACATATTCAGCAATTCTGGCCATGTAAGAAGATAAGCTGCTGTAGCGTTTTACAGTTTAGTACTTTCACCATTACATTTGGTTGTTTGTTAACATGTTAGCATGCGATGCAAATTTTAGCTGACATTAAGCTACTGAACCATTCTTTTATTTGAGAGTCAAATTTATCAGATGGACATCAAAAGTTAAAAAATAAAATAAAAAGGGTATATTTACACGTCACTTTGAGAAAAGCTGCAGGGAGCCAGTAGAGAAGGGCTGAAGAGCCACATGCGGCTCCAGAGCGGTGAGTAACTACTTATTGATTTCTGTTTGAAGACACTTCTGTATGGTAAAAACTTTAATAAAAGTGTGGTGATGTATGGTCCTAAAATGCCTTGTTTTGCGCCACTGAAGGTGGAAACTGCAGCGAAGGAATAAGTGTTGAAGAGAACAACCTCATATTTATGGGTACACTGGAAAATTAAACTTATTTAGAAAGACAAATAACTCAACAAAAGAAATAAACACTTTAAGTGAACAATTAAACTGATTAGTTCCACTAAAATATAAATATATGGGGCAGCTTTTTTCCATTCACATCATGAAGGTTGTGTGCATGCGCGCGTGCACACACACACACACAGTCTTTTCTGCTGAGTGCTGGGCGGCGAGCTGAGAGCGGACGAACAGAGAAAGTGCTCACACTTGCAATACCAACCAGCAGTAAAATGGTCCCATTCAGCAAAGAGACTGGCTGAAGGCGATTTCATCAGGAACACGAACAGTCAAAGACGCTACAGAGTGTCCTTTAAACGTGCACAGAGATCAAACGAGGACGCCGACGTCTACTGGAGGACATTGAACGTTTTTTTTTTAGTTTTTGCTCTCTTTAATGAAGATGACCAAAAGAAAAGTTCAGATGTGGTTGTTGTGGTGACATTCCTCCACATGACCTGCTGTGTTTGACGACCACCTCTGCTGTTTTATGGAGTGAGAGGATTTACACTGACAAGCAGCCATCCATTACTGCAGTCACACAGGGGAGGGATGTCACGCTGACGGTGCCTTCTCAGTTATTTACGAAGACAGCGGGGATTCAGTTCTTGTGTAGTGGAGATGACGGACCTTCCAGGAGGCTGAGCCTTGTGACTGCAGATGTTACAGACTACATGTAAACGCACAGCTGAAAAACGCTGACAGTCATGTTTTTTTTTAAAAATTTGAGTAAAATGTCAGAACATGTGTAACACTGTGCAAACCTCAGCCAATCATGACCCTCCAGTCCTTACAGGGGCACCAAGTAAGATTTAAGTCACTGCGTTAAGTATAAATCTGTCCCGCTGAGTCTTACACCAAGTAAATCAGCACTGCATGAACACTATGAGCCTTTTTGGTTGGTAATTGGTCCGAACCCGCTTCTCATGCACGCTACACCAGGGTGTAGTAGTTATGAGGTTCAGCCATGGTTGTAGTCACAAGTCCTCCTTATTTTAGTGACTCAACACACCATCTGGTGGAGGAAACTTGTATTGCAGTAATTAACGGGCATATAGCAACAGTATGTCACAAATTGTCTTTGAAATGGGAAAGACGATTGTATTTGGGTTGAATATCTGTAGTAAAACAATGCTCTTCTGTTTTATCTCAGCCAGGAAGCATGAGGACAATTGTAGTTAGGCTTTTTTTTCTACGGCGACATCACAGTTACAGTTTGAGTCTTTTTTTTATGTTATTATATTTTCATAAAATATAAAACCAAGATGACATGCTGGTCTTAGTGCTCCTAAACAATTGACTCCCCAAATGTTGGATCAAAATTTAACAGCAGTTATATATAAAAAAATATATATACACGTCATGAATAAAAATCACACGTTCCTCAGGAGGTGATCTGAGGACAGCTCAGCTCAGCTCATTAATATTTGCGACACACAGCAGCTCTTTCACGAGATATATTCTCAGTATTTACTCAGTGGAAGTAAAGATAAAGACAATGGTGATCGAATACAGATAAATGTGGAGTTATTAACATGTAAAGGAGAATGGTGTAGAACATAGTTGTAAAGCATGTAGATGCACACAACTCTGTGCTTTCTTTCTGTGAGAGTACTTTTCCAGATCACTGGAGTCTGCCGGAACTGTGGGAAAGGGACTTTTCGGACATGGCAGCCAGCAGAGCTGCTGCTTGGCTGCAGGTAGAAGCAGCTTCGCTCCGATGGCACAGAAAGGTGAGCCAGCAGCACTTCCATGAATTCAGTATGAACCCACAACTCAGCTGGAAAACGTTTGTAGAGAACAATGAAGGGTAAAGAATAGTAGGCAGATTTCCAAGTGGCTGCTTAAAGACTGATGTCTGCAATATTGATTTTAGGGTTTTTGCTTGCTGGCTCTTCTTTTTGGTTGGTATATGCAGATCATCAGATTGGATTCAGTGAGGAAATGATGCATACTTCTTATCACATAGACTGTGGTTGTAAAAACGGACCCACTGAAGACTCTGGCCTGGCCTGTGGGATCATAATACAAGGAGTAGAAAGTAGTAGGAAGAAAATGACTGTACTTTTTTCTGTATTAATAAGCAGAGCTTTGAATTTATATCCCAAAGATTGCAGTGTTGCAGCAGACAGAGCGAAACAAAAGAGACCTGCACCAATATGTCAGTGACAAGCAGCATAAAAGCTGTGATATACTGCATCAAAGAGTATGATTTGTAAAAACATGCATGGCAAATATTGCAAAGTGTCACAAATGTAAGACTTGCACCAGGGGCCATGATTGAAAAAATGCCTTAATGTTGCACATAACATTTTTGAACATGAATGCATAAGTGTTTTCATTAAAAATAAAGGAAAACATTAGGAGTCGTACACTGGACTAATGTGAGTTTTACACCCTGACAGTGGTATCTACAATTCAAAACATGTATAAAAATCAATGTCCACACCACTGCAAATCAATAATAAAAACACACAAACTACATATATTTTCACTTTAGTTGGGTCAATCTCATTAGGCATTACTAGTATAAATATTAGTACAACATCTGTACACAAAGTGTTGTTAAAGTCTCTATACCTCAAGATTGTAAAAAGTCAATATAAAGATAGAACATTACATTCTGATAATACGAACAAATCCCTCACAAAGGGGTGGAAAACTGACCAAAGTCACACATAGTTCATGATTTCTGGTTAAATCATTCTCTTAATAAGCCCTACGCATGCTTGGGCATGAGTCCAACAATAAAATAATGTGATTTCCCCCAAAAAAAGGAAGAACGAGGACTTAGTAGACTGCATTAATCTGGAGCAATATCGAGGTACATGAGGTACTTTGCTCAAACAAACAAACATTATGATGTTAAAGTAAGATTTTAAAAAAAGACCCTCAATATTGAAGCATTTTCCCCCCTCTATATTTTAGTATTTCCTACATGTTACCATTATTAGTTCATAAGAAAACATAACACATGTGGCTTCTTTCCCAATGAAGCATTCATGTTAAATCAGTACTATTAAACACCAATATGTGTCATTCATGAATAATAATGTTTCAGGAAGTGTTTTAAGGTTTTTAATTACATTCTTCCTCTCAGTCCTAAACATAATCTTTAATGATGAGGTGTCTGAGCCTGAACATGGTACAAAGGTGTCTTCTTCAGGAAAGTATTTTGTATTTTGGAATCGTCATGAACTGAACTGTTCTTTTTGAAGACAAATCATGAAAAGTGAAACTCTGTTAATAAAATGTTAATGCTTATGTCCTGTATATGTTTGTCACATGTAAAGTGTTTTACATTTTAGAACATTTTTTCTCACAGAAAAGTCTAAGAATGATTCTTTTTTCATACAATGGAATGTGTTTTGGTGTGACATTACATCTCCTGGCATATTGACACCCACCTCGTCTGGGACGTCGGAGCCACCGGGTGAGTCCTCCTGGCCTTGGTCCTCCTGGTCCTGGTCCTCGTCTTGGTCCTCCTGGTCATGGTCCTGGTGTTGGTCATCCTGGTCCTGGTGTTGGTCCTCCTGGTCCTGGTCCTGGTCCTGGTCCTGAGGCGCTGCCTCCTCCGCAGAGTCCGGGTCTAGCAGCATGCTGCAGCGGCTCACTCCCTCTTGTTTCCCGGCTTGGCCCTGGCCATCGCCGCCCTGGGCCCGGCAGTGTCCGGGCGGGAGGCTGCGGGGAGCTGCTGCTGCTGCTGCTGCTGCTGCGGCTGCTGCTGCTGTGCGGACTCGGAGCGGGACGCGGTGCGGGGCTCCGGCGGGGCTGCGGGGCGGCCGGCTGGAGGGGGGCGGAGCTGCGGGAGGTCACCGCAGCACAGGCAGCACGGGTTGACCATGGTGCTGTCCGGAGAGCCGCTGGTAGGGGACCGGACACCCACAGCTCGGATCACACCAACACACGTCTCCGCACGACACCGCAACGTTTCCCCGCAACGCGAAGGAGCTCACGTGCACACTTCCGGTGATTCACAATAAAAGCCCTGATTGCATGTTAAAAACATGTGAAGAGTTTTCAAACAAATTCTATCAGCTGCATCAGGCAACGACACATTTTAATGTTTCATTCTCTCACATTCTGTTCAAAAACAACCATCAAACTGGACTCAATTCTTTAAAGCTCATGCTGACGATAGAAAATAAATGCTTGTTATTTTGACTACATACCCTACTTATAGCCTTATGGACTGGACTCCCCGTATATGTATATATAAATGTAGATATTTTTTGTTTTATATATAGAGAGATTTTTTTTTATCTTTTGTATTATTCTGTACCTCTACTGTACACCACGGAGTTGTCTTTTAATTTCGTCATACTTGTAAAATGACTATAGAAGCATTCTATTTTATTCAAAATTAACACAATCAATTTTTATGGAAGTATACATAAACATACACATAAGTGAAGAAAAATTTATTGAGGAATGTTAAAATGTGATTTTTAATTTTGACACTTAATAAAGAATTATAAACAACAACAACAACAACAATAACAACAACAACAACAACAACAACAACAACAACAACAATAATAATAATAATAATAATAATAATAATAATAATAATAATAATAATAATAATAATAATAATAATAATAATGATAAATAATCAACTTGATGGACTGCATGTTATAGGTTGTTAAGCACACAGCCTGTGGGCCAAAAACAGCCAGAAACAGGGTTGAGTTTGGCCCTGGGATGAATATTCAAAGTGTACAGACTTTACATCTTGCAAGTAACTGCTGTTTCTAGGTTGCATGGTTAACAGTAGCAGGATTGATGAAAATGTGCAATGACAGGCCTTTGAGAACATTAGTCTGAAGAGAAATGTGGTCAATGAAATTTCAGATTGTTGTGCAGACTTGGAGTGCCTAGAAAAGAACAATAGAATAGAATAGAATAGCATGGTGAGGTGAGGTGAGGTGAGGTGAGGTGAGGTGAGGTGAGGTGAGGTGAGGTGAGGTGAGGTGAAGTGAGGTGCACCCTGCAGACCATCGTTCTGAGGAGGCAGCTGGACCCTATGGCATCTTCAACCAGTCCTAGTCAGGTGGACGATACAAAGCATTAAAAACAAGTATAACCAAATTTAAGAACAGGTTTTATCCAAAAGCAATCACCACACTCAATACATGAGAACACATTTGATGTGCAGTATGTTTTATAAAGGATCAGTGAAATTATGTACTGACAGAATGCATGCCATGTGATGGGTGTCTACTTGTGTCTTCCTACTTTAATTTAGGGCTTTTAGCATGTTACTGGATTTTTAAAGGGTTTTCCTGTACAGTATGATGTACAATGAATTTTATAGTGCTTTTAGTGGATGTACAGAACCGATGACACTTATTTCAATGTACTTTTTGCAATTGCGATAAAACTATTCTATTCTATTCTGTTCCATTCTATTCTATTATATTCTGAGAGACAGATGGACGGACAGATTTTGACTATTAATCTTAAGGGAAAAGTATTCATTCATTTGCATTCATTCATTGAAATACCAATTCATTTTATGGAGAAAAAAAATCATTTCACTATTTAATTATGTGTTTGTTTGTTTTTTATAGTCAAATTACAACTTTTGTAGAGACAAAGAAACAGTAAAAGGCTTCTTGTAAATGACACTTGAACACGTAGTACTACAAATGGAAGTTTAGACTCTTCCGTGTAAACTGAAAGCATATATAACAACATCCAGAAATGCTGCCAACTTCTCTGGTGAGCTCATCTGAGATGGACTGATGCAAATGAGAAAAGATGTGCTGTGGTCTGAGGAGTCCACAGTTCAGATCATTCCAGGAAATAATGGATGTTGTGATGTGACGTCTGAGCTGCAGAGGCAAAGGACCATCCAGATTGTTTCCAGTGCTAATGTCAATAGACAGAATCTGTGAGTGTCTGGGGGTGTATTAGTGCACATCATGGATTACTGCCACATTTGTGAAAGCCCCATTATGCTTTAAGTTACACGCCGTTTTTTTAGGAACATGTGCTGCCATCCAGACAGTGTCTTTTTCAGGGACGCCCCTGTTTATTTCAGCAAGACCCATTCTGCACGTGTTACAGCAGTGTGCTTTTAAAGTAAAAGAGTTCAGGTACTAGACTGGCCTGCATGAAGTCTGGACCTGTCTCCCATTGAAACTCCGGACTGTTGAGCAAATGAAGTCCTCAACCACACAGTGGTGCAGCAGTTAGTGCTCTCGCCTCACAGCGAGAAAGGTTCTGGTTCTGATACCGGCTGGGGCATTTCTGTGTGGGTTTCTGTGTTTGTGTGGCCCCCACCAGCTCTGTGTGGCTGAGTACTGCCCCAAGGAAGCTGATACACTATGTTAAATTTTTGTTTTGAATCCTTTATGGCAAAGAATTTCACTGTCAAAACTTCATCAACTAGAACAGGCACTTTTGCGTGCCACATTTGTTTGTGCAACTGAGATAGCATCACCAGCAGGTAAGTCGTTAGCTCATATTGTTGTAAACTAGCCTGTCAGGTAGCAACACCACTGTGTGAAACACTGAGCATGGAGTGTCTCCATGGCAAAAGATGTTGATCTCCTTTGATCTCCTCCATGAGGTGCCTCTCCCATTCACATTGTAAGGGACATTTCTTGCAGCTTTCTGGGATTTATTTGGAAACGGTTAGAAGTTAACATCCCAAAATCTAATTAATCGGTTGTTGGATGATGACAAATCAATTCTGAAGATTCCATGCAATTCGGATTAGTAGATTTTGCAAAAAGTTGGCAAAATACATACATACAAACCAATACCAATAAAAAAAAATATACAGACAAAAACATAACCTTCCCCCACCGTTTGTAGCTGAAGGTAATTAGTGTTCCAAACACTTCCTGAGAAAATATGATACATAATAGTGGTATATATTTCCCTCTAGATTAATCTATCGATCTATCTATCTATCTATCTATCTATCTATCTATCTATCTATCTATCTATCTATCTATCTATCTATCTATCTATCCATCCATCGGATTGAAGTGAGGTTGTTTTGGTTTGGAGCCTGCAGTTCCCCCTCCCGCCGTTGGGGGCTCTGTGTGAACACGAGCCCACCCAATTACACCGGAACTTGACAGGCAGCAGACAAGGCGGAGGTCTAGCACTGTTTGAGAAGCAGAGCGAACAGGTTTCTACTCAAAATGTACCACCGTCACCTCTCAAAGAGCCACATCTCGCTGGGTAAGAGTGCAGTCCAGGCTGCTTTTCTTCCGGTTGGCTCGGTGTTTGTTGACATGTTGAATGTCGGCCTCTCCGGAGCGGACGGAGTCCCAGCTGAAGGCTCTCAGGACGGTTATACAAGGTTAAGACCTCCGTCCCACTCCTGTGGAGGCATCCATGAAAACCACTCCTGTCCTGGACTCAGACAGGACTGTCCTCCCAGCAGGACCCGGGTAAACACCGCACAGAGAAGGGTCCCCCGGTATGGGAGCGGAGTTAACGTTTGGAGGACTTTATCTGTCCGCGGAGGCTGGCGGAGCTCCAGTGGCTCTCTGTCCGGGGGACAGGTCACCGGTGTCCGGCCCTACAGTGGAAACGGAGCCGGATCAGAGCCTCTCCACAAAAGCAAAACAGGCTACTATGATATACTGGAGGTGCAGCCTGCCGCCACCCAGGCCCAGATCAAAACAGCATACTACAAGCAGTCCTTCATCTACCACCCGGATCGAAACTCCGGCAGAGACGAGGCCACCGTCCGCTTCTCCGAGATCAGCGAGGCCTACACCGTCCTGGGAAACAAGGCTCTCCGCAAGAAGTACGACCGAGGGCTGCTGACCTTGTCGGACCTCACCACCACCCGGAGACCGTCCGGGAAGGAGGGCTCCGGGCGGCAGCAGAGTCGGAAGGCCGCGGTGAGCGCGGAGCAGCGGAGGAAGGTCTACGACTTCGACTCGTTCTTCAAGTCCCACTACAGCGACCAGCTGCAGAGACAGAAAGACATCCGAGTCCGCAGAGAGGAGATCCAGAGGAAGGAGGAGGAGAAGCTGCACGAAATGAACATGGACAGGATGACGGAGGTCGGCGTTGTAGTGATGCTCATGTTGGCTCTGGGCTTAATAATGAGTGTAAAAAAGTCATAAAGTTGATCTGTATGTAGATACTGGACTGGACTGGACTCCAACTCCAATGGAACAATGGTTCATCCTTCCCTTCATCTTCTATGCTTCACTACAGGGTGCAGCTATGGACAAAACCAGGTTACACCCAAACACACACTTTGATTCTCATCATCACCTTTAATAACAGAAGTTGTTTCAAAAACCTCCCTTTAGGAGAAGTGCTTTTAAAGGAAAGTAATCAGAAATAAAAGGTATAATGGGATCAGGATGGGTAGAGCGACAATTAAAATAGCTAAATAGAGCAATATCAGCAGTTCAAATTGGAGACTTGTCCTGCATGTTTCAGGGTCTCCCTGCTGCAAGACACTGGATCTCCAGAAGATGCTTTGGAGACCTCTCACTTACATCACTTTTAGAAGTTGGAATGGGACAGTATAGATGTACCTTTTGAAAATGAACTGAAGCTGAATGTGAATTAACAGCTGAGTTTATGTGAGAATTGAAAGAAATGTTGTAGATAAGATGACACGATGGTTCTTTACTTGTAATTTAAGGTCTCCTATTAACCTGAAGACCCACCAGGGCCCGGTTGTTCAAAACTGGGTTGTCTTTTAACCAGCCGTTAAATACGTTTAACCGACCATTAGCTCTAACAGCACCGTTATGTTGTTGTTCAAAACTGGGTTAACTTTAACCAGGTGTTATCTTGATGTTAAAGTTAACGCACCTCCGGACCTCCGCTAACTTTTTAACAGTGGTTAACTCTCACCATGGCGTTCACTGGCAGCGCTGCGTTCATGATGCCAGTTCAACAAAGGAAGGATAGGGTGGACCGTGGACTGAACTTTGATATAAGTCAATACTGGAATGAAGAGTTACGCCTCTACGGAGCCCCAGAGTGGCCATAGAGAACACAAAAAATGATAACGCGTGGGAATGAGATAATAATTACTAACCTCAAATTAATAACTCGAGACACCGAGTTACTATCTAGTTCCCTCGTATTATATTTTTTCACCAATGTTGCCTCCGTCCAGTCGTATTTGCTGTTATGGAGCTTTCAGATCAAATAATGCGGACCACATTAGATATTGGTGTTTTCTAACTAAAGCATGTGAAATACAGACGTGTTAAACTCACCTTGATCCAAAACGAGAGGATCTAATTCTCACGTCTCTCCTCTTTACCATAAATAAATGAGCTTGGGGCTTATTTTTCAACATTTGGGCATTACATAGTGAATTTCTGCTCCTTTCACTTTATTTCTGGACGTGTCTGAATCAAAAGCTTCAACATGGAGGACTGGAGGTGTAGAATGATAGAACGCTGCTCTACAGCCGTTTCTAATAGCAACCTATGTCAACACACGCTGATCAAAAACAAAAGTTCTCTTTCACATGAAGCCATTAAAAGGCTCATTTTATGGCAAAAAAACTCCAAGCTTTCATTCACAGTAGTATGTAGTTTGTTTAGTAGTTACTGATGAACCAAACAGTTTACTTTATTATAAAGAAGTTCTGTGGAGCGTCTCATAGTGGCGCAACACACAGACTTCAGCCTGCGGTCATAAAGCGATGCAACACCTGGAATAGAAGTTAGTTACAATTATATATACATATGTATATGTATATATACACATACACAATGAAAAACCACAATGGAAAACTACTTCTAAATTCTATAGAAGCAGCTGACATCACTAAAATATTACTCGGAAGTAATTCATTCGTGGCCAGAGAATAAATGATCTCGTTTCCTCGCTTTATTAATTTGAGGTAACGACTTATCTCGTTCCCACGCGTTATTATTTTTTCCCTCTTTGGCCACTCTGGGGCTCCGTACAGTTCACGTTCTATGTCATCCTCTCGGGTCAAATTTAAAAAAAGATGAGGCACCATGATGTCATCCGATCATCCAGCTCAGTTTTCATGTTCCATTTTAATATCCCGGTGGCAGCGTAGTTTGTCATGTTTTATGGTCGTTTTATAGACGAGATGAAAACACTGTGTAATTTTCGGTAACCAGAAATGCTGCAGACATAATGCGGAAGAATGGAGACTTGAAAGTGGGCGGAGCCTTGGGCGGAGCGGCGTCAGGGATGCTGAACAGTGACGTTAACCTCCCTGTTAACTTTGACAGCGACGTTAGCTAACGGAATGACTAACCATGTTATAAACAACGCATATTTAACGGTCGGTTAGCTCACGGCTATGATTAAAATAACCCAGTTTTGAACAACCGGGCCCAGATCATCACCAAGCCATGTTTCAAACCTTGTTCTGCCTCTGACCAGGAAAAGCTGAACACTGATGGACACGCCCACTATCAGTTACCCGGCAACTGATGAAAATGGTCGCCTTGACTTGAACTTGAGTTTTATTGGGTGATTTTCTGCTGTTTGACGGGTTATTTGCTGAAGCCAGCCGACTGTGGTGACGAGCAGCACACTTCCTCCTCTCTCTCTGTGAACAGCGTGTTTGTTTCGAGCCTGAAGACTCACTGTGTGATGTTTGAGCTCACTGCTCTTGTTGCTACGATTCCCCCACTGTGCCTACATGTTGTGAGCATGTGGTCACATGCAGACAGAGGAAGCTCCACTGGTTGATTTACAACCATTTCAGTTCAATATCTTTGGCTTTCATAAAGTCGTCTGCCCCTCAGGCAGCCTGCACAGTTCGTGAAGGTGACACGAGTGTTTAAGGTAAATATTGCTATTTATGTGTTTATAGCAATGTAAGTAAATTATAAAGAACTTGTGCATCAACTGAACAGTTGTGTTCAGATGATTGAGATGAAAAGAATGTGCCTTTGCCTATATTTATTGTAAAAAAAAATTTTATATATATATATATATATATATACAAATGTGAAGCCAGAGATGAAGCTTCCAGACAAATAAATAAGTCATGAAACTCACTGCTGAGTGGGACAAATGTTCTTTTTGAGTCTTTTAATTTTCATCAGCACCAACGTAACATTCACCATACTGGACTCATTAAAACAGATTTCACATTTAAACCGTAAAACGATAAATACACAACATTAGAACATTCACATTTCATTTCACAGTAAACAGTCAACACAAGTCAGTGCAGATTACTAATAAACTCACCTCCAGCGTAAACTACAGCAGGGGGGGGTCAAATATAAAGCCTGTGGGCCAAAAGCAGCCCACCAGCCGGTCAAACGTGACCATGCACACGCTGTAAATGACAAATTGACATCTGTTGCAATTTTTCAAGAAGTAATTGCTCTGCAGATCCTACAGGTGGGTAGAAAACACAACAGTGAGACCCAGGACTGAACAGCAGATGGCAGAAATGCTCCTCGGGAGGCCTTAAAACTGATTCCATGCTGAAGGAAGCAACTGGATCTGGAGAGAAACACTGTGGTAAACAGTATTTAAATTACACCTATACTCCGTAAAACATTTCTAATGCTTTTAGAGTATGGGAAAAGTTCACTTATGTGAACATTTTCAGAAAGTATTCATACTGATTTGAACTAAAATCAAGATAAAATGTGGAGTTGTCCCTTTTGTAGGCTTTTATGCCCCTTAGATTTTTTTACACTGGACAAAAATACAAACTACACTTTTTGCACCCATTTTTCATGAGCTAAACACGAAGATTCAAATACTTTTCTATGTACATAAAACGCTCATTCCTCTTCAATATTGCACACAAATGTGTCTAAATCTGTGTTAGTGAGCGCTTCTCTTCTGCCACGATGATCCATTCAACTCAATCACTCAGATCAAGATGCTGATTCAACAACAGGATTCTTTTTCTGACCCCATTAAGATCAAACTGGGCTGAATGAGTTGACGCCCGAATGAGTTGACGCCTGCTCTTCAGTGAAGCTACATGAAGACATTTAACTTAAAAAATACAACTTAAAGTGCTTACATGACAAAGAATCCATTTCCAAAAGATCACATAGCTTATTTTGTTTTTACACCAAAAAGTGCCTCCTTCACGTAAAAAAAACTGCTTCCAGAGTCTGATGACCAAGTCTGAGTGTACACACACACACACACACACACACACACACACACACACACACACACACACACACACACACACGCGCCCCTGTGCGGTCACACGACAGGGTTCAGGGCGTCGTAGAGCCGCTGCACCGCCAGCTCCACCATCTCTCTCAGCGAGTCGTCTTCTGTGCATTCGTCCTCGCAGCACACAGACTGCACACAGGGGCGAGGAGTCAGAAACACAACCCAACGTTTCACGCGGTAGACGTCCTATTGTCGGGGACTAAAAGTGCCTCACCCGCGTTTCCAGGGAGATGTGGATGCTCTTCCCGTCCACCGTCACCGAGATGTTTTTACCGTCGCTTAACTCAACACATTCCACTCCGAACATGTCCCTGACCGAGAAGAAACACAAAATCATCAGTACTCTCCAGTGACTGAATCACATCCTCAGCGTTTTACGCTCATTGGCGTGCCGGCGTGCGTTTGTGACGGCTCTCACTGCAGCATGACCTCCAGCCGAGCGTGGAACACATCCATGTCCATCGTGGCACTCTGAGTCTCCATCACTGGAAACCAAACACAAACTGAATTGTTTAAATAGTTTGTTTAAATAGAGAACTTCCAGCCAATAAGAAGCAAAAGTACTGTTGTTAAAATCTCTCAAAAGGCATTCAGTTAAATTCACCGGTAAAGAATATGTTGGTTTAAAGTGAAAACAAAGTCTATTGAAGAAAGAACAAATTGATAAACCAGTGTAGATATAAAGCACAAATTTTGTCTGTTAACGGTGTAAAACGTCGATGAAGAGGTTTGATTTTTGAGATTGAGCGTGTGCTTAGGAGTTTCTTGGGAAATTACTTTCTTGGGAAAATTTAAAGCAAAAATACTATTAAAGTACTTAAAAAATACTACTATATTACAATAATGTGGCTTGTTGTAACTTATTAATTCAAAGTACAACAAAGATAAATATACAGGATAAAAAGAGTGAAGGAAAACCAGACATTTGTAGTCAACTTCTGTTACGCTGCTTAAATTCTACTCAGTTTATTAGCATCCAACTAATTTTACTTGGATTAAAACATATAGGTATAAAGGATGTTTCCCAAACAAACAGTACAGTCAATAAAATTAGCATGATTGTTATCAGATATACACTGAAAAAAATTAATAAACATAGTATTTTGGTTTTGTCTCCGATTCTTCATGAGCGAAACTCAAAGATCTAAAACTGCACATTTTTTAAGTGTCCTTCGTTTTATTAAATTTTAAAAATGGGAGCAAAAACAAAAATGTTTATTTTATTTATTTTTGTTCAGTGTGGATATAAAGTGGACATTTTCTCTATTACAAGAATAAACCTACAGGCTACAAAATGTATATCAACGGGTTTGACTAAATTCTAAATGTTCATTAAAACACAACTTTATTCCACTAAAGTGACTATTTTTTTAATGAATGACTCCTCCCTTTCATATAAACACAACAGAAGAAGAAAAGTAATGGATTTTGGTGAACTGGCCCCTGTGGGTGGCGCTGTTTCAGTAAGCTTACTAGAGAATAACAAACCACAGAGCAGCTGACTGAAACTCATTACATCATATCTATTATCATCTATTAATCAATCCTCTTTAGCCAGGGAGCCTTTATCACAAATCAAGTTGAAAGAATTTTTTAGTGCAGTGATTCAAAGGTGTGAGCCGCGGCCCCCCGGTGGTCGTCAGAGGAATTGTCACTGGGACATGAGAGGTCACTTAGGCCTCGTTCACACTGCAGGGAAATGCGACCCAATTCAGATTTTCTCACACGAGACCCAGCCCTCGATCACATGTGGTACCAATTCGCATATTTTCCTACATACCGACTGCCTCGTCATTAACGTGTGAGTGACAACACGGATAAACGCAGGAGGAAGTGGTTCTGCCAAAATATTAAAAGCTGGGCTCTTTTTACCTCATCCTGCTTTATCTCCTCATGTCTAGATCCTCTGGGCTCGTATATAACAACCACTTGAAAATGGATCCACACGCGCTGACCAGTGTTGCCAGATATGGTGGGTATCCCCCCAATTAGGGAGCCAAATTCTCTTACCTTTTAACTTTTGTTTATTTCGTGCATTTGCGTGTTCATGGCATGTTCTTTACTACCCATAAAATAGTTTAACATGATTCCTACACAGGCTGATATTTGGGCTGGTTTTTATTGAGGTAAGTGAGTTTTACGTTGTTTGATTGGACACAGTGAGTCATGTCTGGCAACCCTGGTGCTGACCTGCGTGCCATCCATATTTACTTCTATCGACAGCGTCTTCTGCGCTCTGGGACCCAGAAATGTAGGGTCCGATCACGTCCATACGGCAGTCTGATAGAGGTCGAGTTTAAAATGTAATGTGAACGATCACGCAAAACAACAAAACAAAAAAACAAAAAAATCGGATCCTGGCCAAAAACTGTAAAAAATACAGAGCAGATCACTAGAACACGAGCGTACCCTTCTGAGCCTTGGGGTTGGACTGCACCTCCAGCACCACAGTGGTGACGGCGTCAGCGTACAAGTCGTTCAGAGGGTTGGCGATCCACTGGAACAGGAGGGAAACACACCGCGTCCAGTAACACAACAGAAGAATAGCAAACAACGCTCAGTCAACATGGAGGGTTCAGCAGCTCCTCACCTCCAGCAGCACCATGCCCGCCTCGTGGACCAGAGTGATGTTCTTAAAGATCCTCAGGGTGCTCTTCTCTGTCCCATCCAGCTCCTCCACGTCACCTGACACACACACACACACACACACACACACACACACACACACACACACACACACACACACACACACACACACACACACACACACACACACACACACACACACACACACACACACACACACACACACACACACACACACACACACACACACACACACACACACACTCCAAATTAAGATCTTAATGGTGATGGAAAATTTCAACTGGGTATTTTGAGTGAGTTTCTATTTTTCAAAGTTGTTTTAATGTTTCATCTAATTTTCAACTCAGAAAACTGTTATAATGACTCAAGAGGGAATAGTTTCAGATATGTCCTTTAAAGGTCACAAATTATACTAACGTGTGGGTCTGCGTATGAGTCCCCAGAAGTGAAGAAAGTCTGTATTCTTCCTCACTTTGCTTGCTCCACTTTTTAAGTGAACATGTGCTCATACAGGCCATTCAGAGATTTTCCCTTCATGATGTCATGTGGGGAAATAACCACTCCCTCAGGTAGAGGATACTCACTTTGACCCTCTCACAGGTAGATGAGCTCTGACCTCTAAAATTACAAGCAGGCACCATTTTTTTCTCCACACAAACGCGACATTAAATTTCAATGAGCATTTAAAGGTACAGACACAGAAACAGCCTGTTCTCTGTCGAGCTCACTAGAGGGACTTTTACACTGACTGGACCAAGCCTGGATTTGGTGAAATACAATTTGACTACAACGTTGTTGGACCTCTGACATCTATGTGTCATTGTTAAAAAGCTGTATCAAGTGGACCTGTAATATTTAAGTTTATCCAACTATCTTCTAAACTTACGAATATTTATATAAACAGTAGATCTTGTAAACTGCTGGTAAAACTTTGTTTCTTCCCATCAAAGTAGCTGAATCTGTTGTAGAACCAAGCAGTCAGAGTGTAAAGGTCACATGATTTCGAGGTTGTTGAGGACGTTTCTCTGGTCACTCGTGGCAGGAAGTACCTGTGAGGTTTCTGAGGTGGCAGACGAGGAGAGAGTACGGTCCAGTGAACGGGACGGCCTGGGTCTGCTTCACTGTGCTCATCGCCAGCTCGGTGTATGCTGCAGGACACACACACACACACACACACACACACACACACACACACACACACACACACACACACACACACACACACACATTAACTCAACAAAATATAATAAACTTTCCATTTCATTAAGTCCTTTTGTTATAACTGTTGTTTTTACAAAACATTTCTTTTTCTCACAAAATGTTGCATTGCAGTTACCAAGTGGAAAGTGTGTCTCCATCATATAAAATTTAATCGTCAGAACTATGGCCTTGTTCATTCGAGCACGAATAAAACCACATCAGCTCATTTTTCAAACTGTTAATGAACTAATAACTTCAGTTGGTCAAAACTAGATGTCAATTTTAAAAGAGATTCTAATACACAATCAGGATCATTTGAATTCTATATAGTAACACAACACAACACAAAACAAACATATATAGAAAAGAAAATATATATAGTATTTTTAAAAAGGACCATTTGCTATATTTTGAAGATAAAAAAAACACTGGATAAACATTCACTTTATTAAGCTTTTGGAACAACCACTGAAACATGTGACCAATTATTAGAAAAGTAGATATTATTACATTGTGAAGAGAGAATGTATAGCATTTTGGAAGTCGTCAAATAAAACCTATTATATTCCATCAGGTATCACTTTTACCTCATTTATTCGTTTCATCAATTTATTTTCATTGTCTTCAGGTCTTTAAAATTCAGCTTTGTTGCATATGATTGTCTTGTATTGAGATTTATTTCTTCACTTTAAATTGTATTAATCTGCATGCAGTATGTTATTTAAATAAAGTTTGACTGGTTTATTTATACATGGTCCTAAATTTAAAACAACAGCCTGCAGCAGGAATGAAGCAGATCGGACTTAATGTTTTTTTAAAATTCAATTTCTTCCTCATTGTATGTTTTTTGGTGTGCACAATAACAGTGAGCTTGAGGTGGGATGTTTGTGAGGCCGTACACGTCACTCACTGGAGAGGTCGGAGGGGTTGAGGATGTGGTAGTTGAAGTTCTTCTTCACCAGAATGCCTGAGACTCTCTGACCCTGAACACACTTCTTATCAGCCAGAGATCCCATCACCTGAGAGGAGGAGAGACCGTTGTCAGGCTGCTTTAACCTTCCAGCGTCGTTACTGACACCGTCTTCAAGTCACATCAATTGTGAAATATGTAAAATAAATATCTGTTAATCTGATGTGAAAGTTTTGCCACTGGAAATGTGAAATAATATAATTTCAGTACAGTATTATTCAATGTTTTATCGATAAGAAATGACCAACACTTCATGCACAAGCCCATAATGACGTCATAACGAAGTATGAAGTATATATGAAGTATATATGAAGTATAATTTTTATTGTCAGTGATTGAGCCCGAACATTACAAAATGGCTGATTTTGCATTTAATAGTTTTTAATGATATCTTTTTAGATACCGACTCTGGTGATTGTGATGTTCTAGTGCTTTTAGATCTAACTGCTGCTTTTGACACGGTGGACCAGAACATTTTAATGCAACAGCAGTGGGTGGGCAATGGGCAGAGCACTGGACCGGTTCAGGTCCAAACTCTCAGTGTCGGCCCTGGTGACTCTGCTCCTTCCTCTGTGTGTCTCCTGATTGTCAGGATGTGATAAGACAGGTTAAAATATACTTTCATTGTCCGTGTGAGGAAATATTTCCTACGTGGAGCTGAAAATTTCAAAGGTACAAAAACAGAATAAGAAAAAGAACCAAACAAGAAAGTTCAGCAGCGACAAGCTTCACATAAATATATAAACGGGATAAAGACAGTATGAATGAGTCATGTGGAACCAGGCCACCCTGCCACTAAATTTGTCAGAACCAGGTTTTGAGCTCTGAAAGAAAATATATCCATATTTCTGTCTTCCATCAATTGCCTTCCAGCTGGTGTCCAAATAGCTTCAAATATTTAGAGTTGAATTCTTCTCCAAGACTGATAGAAACTATATAAATTATATTATGTTCCACCATTAAAAAAAAAAAATTTGAAATAAAAAAAAATCAGAGAAAACGTTCCCTATTTCATGCACTGTCACCCAGATCACATTGCACCCATTAAGAACCTTTCCTGCAGGTGGTGAGCCCACGGGAAGGTGGCGCCCGGCGTGGGACATGAACCCCCTACCTTGAGAGTCTCATGCTCTACCAACTGAGCTCGCCGGGGCTCTCAGGAAAAGTGTGTTCTTAAATCAACAAATAAAATAGTAACCTCTTTTATCTGGAAGAATTCCACACTTACACACAATTGAACAGGTCCAAACAAAAGGTTTGATTAGTTGGACGCTTAAATGTGGTAACATTCACTGGACAGAAATAGAAGAGCTTTGCTTTGCTTTCCAACCTCTATCACATTGCTACCCCTTTATCAACAAAACAAATGTACTAAAACTACAACCTATGTAATCTACCACACCGTGCGGGCTTGGCGGGTCGTAAAGAAGTTTTGTGGCGTGTCCGACAAAGTCTCCAGGCTTGCCGACTTTTTCCTTTAACCCATCGACCTGTCAGTCTCCTCCTCTTCCTCCTGTTCCCCCATGAAGCCTGTCTCGTCACGTGACCTTGCTTGTGACGTCAAGACACTGCTGCTCATGTGTGTCTCGCCTCACGTTTCCAATTGTATCAATTACCTTGATGTGATTCACCTGTGTCTCCTCCCTTCCCCAGTATAAATTCCTCCTCCCATCATGCGTGCCTTGCCCGATGGTCTAGTTTGCCTGGTGCACCGACGGCCAGCACTTCTTGTGTGATTTGACCTCTGATCATATTTTGGATTCTGCCCAGTGGACACCTTCGCCTCCGCACGCTATTTTTGCGTCGAGTCTGTTTTTGGGTCCGCCATGCTCGAAACAAATCCCTCGTTACAAAGTGGAAAGAGCTTGAAATGCACCAAACCCAACATCTGTTTACCAAAGGCACTTTCACATCCTTTGCAGACTTCGGGTCAGAATTAAAAATCCCAAAACAGGACGATTGACTCTTGAATAGGACAAGTTTTGAGAAAATTTGATTGAATTCCACATGACTAAAAGGAACAATCTCTGTAATCTACAGCTCTGTTAGTTTGTCGTCGCTCCTCTTCGACCTCCTCGGGGCATGTGGCAAACGGATTTAGGACACAAACTTAACGAAGACCAGTGGGACTCTGTCAGAATGCCGTCACCAAACTGTCTTGTGATTAAAATTATGGAACACAATCACAAGTTTAAATACAGTACAGGATATACGTTTGCCGAAGCAAGATTTTTCCGAATTCTTCCCGGAGAATTCATCACGATAAAACATGTATAGGGTCGATTATATTTTCTGGGAATGTAGAAAGTTAAAATCTTTTTGGAAGGATGTGCATGAATCGGCTGTGGAAACCCAAGGGGACTGTATGTTTTCTCTGGACGGGACACTCGCAGGAAAAGGATCAATGAAATGCATCCTACTCAACTGGAACCAGCAGTGATGGAGGAAGTACTGAAGCTCAGTGCTTCAGGTACAAGTACAGATAGCCAGCAGAATATATACTTAAATAAAAGTAGAAGTACTCACACAATGGGTTGTCTCTTACTCTCCAGGCCTATATTTCCAGAAAAAACATTGGTATGGTGTAACATACCGTATAATCGACAGAATTATAAATTAAGAGTGTTAAATGTATGACGGAGGGTTAGCAGAAGAACACGAGCCTCAACAATCAACAAACTTTGTTGTCGGTGAGTATTACTAATGGCATCTGCAGTCATATATGAATTACTAGTAAAGTCTGCACTATAGAAAAGAACAATGCATCCAGAGTTGATCTGGCAAAAACAAGATCGTTTAGAGTATTAATCATTGGTAGAAGTAGTCATTAGTTTGTGACATTTTTAAGAACATTACTGAACATTACTCCTCACCGACACTGAACTGAAGACCTCGATGTAATAACAAAACACTTTGTTCAGCTTTGGAAAAGACAGATCATGTCACAATATTCAGTCCCATCTGACTGTCCTCAACTATTCTAATCAATAGAATATTCAACTTTGAAAAATAAAAAAAATTGTTGCAGCCCTTTTTTTTTAAACCTTCCTTTTATTTAACATGTCGCAAAGAATGAGAATTCAACGAGCCTTAATGCTGACAAGGCAGACGTGCAGCAAAAGACACGTGGGAAAAAGAGCCAATTGTGAAGCAGCTCGAGTCGTCGCAGGCGATCCATCTGTATTTTAAGCACTTGAAGCCGAATGCCTCGACTTTTCAACTGAATATCTTCGTACGCAATGACAAATCTAATTACATGTACACATTTTAATACAGATTAGCAGATTATTATTTTTTTTTTACACTTTTGGAAACCTAATTACAGACAGATTTTTGAGAACTTCTGCAGATTGCAGACAAATAGTTTTGCTCCAATAATGCCCCCATAGAGAACCATGTCACTGCTCATGCTTTTATGAGCCACAGATTTCTTCCTTTAGTTGATTATTCAGAAAATGCAAAAATTGAGATTGTCCCCACATTTGGAGCACGATGTGCTTAAACTAAGTGTGTAACTTGTAATTGTGTTGTTATTCCCCTTTTTTTCAGAGTTTACAATAGCAAAGCATGACCTGGGATGCAGAAAATCTACGCACTTTCTTTGCTGTTATTGCCACATAACTAACATGAACAGAGCTCCATTTCTGAAACACACAGTCACATCAGCAACCTGTTGCCCCCGCCCACATGGAAAAGCCCCTGTAAACCTCCCAGATGCCCCCGATGCTCCTCAAACACAACCGGATGACATTCACAGCACCACCGAGGCCCTGAGGAGCTCACACTGGACCCACGTCCACATTGCAACTTGCAATTAAACAGGAATAATTCTAAAACCCATTTACGGGAAAAGCATACCAATTTTTTTTAAACAGTCTCCAAGGAAAACTATTTGGAATGGACATGCAGAATGGTGTGTTTGCAGTGGCAAAAACGTTTTTTTGGTCCAGCAACACTCATCCACACGAGTAAAAACCCTTGGGGACCCACATGAAGACTGAAGTGCGAGGTCGACCAGCGTCAATGCTGCTTTTTGAAATCTTTACCGTACTGCCTCCGTGCAGTCAACAACCCCGTGACGGTCAGAGACGATAGTTCAAAATGAATGGTTTGGAGGGGAGAACAAGATCAGTCTGGAAAAGCTGCAGAAAGAGGCAGAAGCTGAGTCAGTGTCCAGAGTCTCTGTCCAGCTGACTGCCGGTGGACCAGCGACTACGTTTATGTGTCTGCATACGAGCCACAGGTGTCGTACTACAGCGGGAAGGGTTGTGACTCCATAAGACAGCAAACAGAACAGCTGGTATTGTCTTTGTTCGAAGACAATCCTGCATACAAACACAAAGCCACTGCTGAGTGGCACCTCTCTGCTGTATAAAGGCTCCTGTTCCGGAGAGTCGAGGTCACATCCAACAGGATGAAACACGACATGACGATGTTCCACCTGAGAGACCGCGGTGTGGAAAAGATAATGAAGTACTTCGGGGCAAATTAAAAACTCCCCGCAGAACTCCCACAGTCAGCGATCCAAGGAATGCACATGTAATCAATGTGTTTCCGATGCTTCTAGTTCCAAGAGAGACCAGATACAAGGAGTGTGATGACAAGCCCGGTGAGCCCACGCCGACCACAGACCTGGCACTGGAGCATCGGAGCATTTTGCTCTGACTGAGCAGCAGCGAAGACGACAGGATGTCCTTAGAGACATCTAGCTGGAGCCCGGCAGTGCTGGACTCATCAACAGCCAACGTGTGGAGCAACGGTGTGCAGGGACGAGGGAAAACAACTCCTGAATATGACGACAACTTCGACTCAAACATTTCTACCGAAATCTACTGCACCACTATAATACTGCAAGGAGCAAAAGTGCGAAAGATGAATACAACAAGTTTGTTCTGCCAGACGTGGCAACGCAATGTGACACCCATGGCAGGCTCATGATGGGGATGCAGTTCCATATTTATTTACCAGCTCCTCTTCCACAAGCCGTGATGCCCACTACATCGTCTGACCACAGATCAGATACTGAGGAACGACAGTGAGTCTGCAGATTCTATTTATTGAGGTTTCCAGGTGCAGGGCTGCTTCGTCTTACTGAATGAGTTGTTTCTTGCTGGCCTCTCCTCTGGCTAATGTTGGCAGTGAGCCAGGAGAGTTTAAAAGTCTCCACAAAGAAACAGGGAGCAAAACATGATGGGGACAAGAGCTTCAGGATCTCCAGAAGAAACAGGTGAAGTTTAAAAATGAGAAATTGTATCTCTGAGGTTTATTTAAAATGGTAAAAGATATGTATAACTAATTGCTGCTTTTATATGTGAAAATTCAATAAACAGAATTGAAAAGGAAAATGGTGAAAGATGGTCTTATTGCTTCTCCGGCTAATGCAGGACCTGGATCAGACCCAAAATAGAAGCGATCACAAAGCTTATGTGGACAACATCCAGGAAATAGATGGGATGGTGAGAGACTATTGATACATATCATGTTTTTTTTTTAACTAATAACTTAAATATGTTTGAACAACTTCATACTTTGTACGTACTAACACTCTGCCAGATCCTGAATGGCTGTCTCAAGGTTATGGAGAAGCTACTGAGGCCTTCCTCAAACGTTGAAATCAAATTAAATCAACTGATCCGACGTATTTCCAAGAGAAGATCAAACTTCATCTGCTACGGAGAGTCGGGGGTGTGTTTGCTGCAAACAGAAAAGTTGTTGTAACTCAAGTTTCCACCAACCTCACAGAACTCCACGCTCCACCTGCTGGTGTTTTCCTGAAACATTTATCTATTTGTCATTTCGTTACCTATTGATTTTACACCATGCTACATTTTGTATTCAGTCCTCTTCCTTTGTCACAGAAATGCAGGACGCCTGCAGTGTCTTCTCCTTCCAGGACAACCTGGGCACTGGAAACCACGTGAGTACATTCACTTTGTGATTTCTTGTTGTTTTGCGTCACGTAGAATGAAATGGCTCGTTGATGAGTTCATTCTTTACAGGAATTCAAATGTATCATGGCGAAGCTTCATTTACTCCAGCCTTTAGGTTTCCCAGTTACCTGCAACTTTAATGTCATAAGTTTAAAGTTGCATGTGAAGATGTGACATTAACAGACACTAAGGCCAGAAGCTCAGGAGATTTCTTTCCTAAATTCTAGACGGTTTGGATGAAGTGATGAAAGTTGCACCAAACTATTCAGGTTTTTAAGGGTCTTCAGGATTCTATGGCTCTATTTCGATTAAAATCAAAACAGACAGTGCTGGCCTACAAACTCAAGAGACCCCCAACAACACTCCTGGATTCAATCAATACAAGTACAGTACAGTAACCAAGTATTTTTGCTCTGTTCGACCACTGTTGTCGTTGTAGTGGGGTGTTAATAAAGTCTTTATAATCACAGTCATCATGTGCTTCATTGGATGTAAAACACACTAAAAAATAAGAAAGATGTCTTCACAAGATATCACAATACCTTTAGATCTCTGACTTTAACGCAATATCAGGAAGCTTAAATTAATTGGATTTTATATGGCATTCAAATCAAGATATAAAAAAATAGTATGGTCAAAATACCAGAAGGAGGATACGGGCACTTGATTACTAATGGATGTTACAAAAGTGATGTATACTTTAATACTTTAATGGTCAGATCTAGCTAATGATGAAGTCTATTGTTGTTATTACTATTATACTATTGCAGTTGTTATTATTGTTATTGTTATTGGTATCATTAATTTTTATCATTATGGTTGTTATTATTGTAAGAGGATATAACATGTAATTCAGTAACAAGAAATAACTAAGTGATTATATTGTATTAGTAATATCTTACATTATCTAATAGACTATATGTCATGGCTGTTTTTGTTGTTGTTTTATTTTCTGTTTTATTTTAACAGTGTTATTGTAGCAGCCACATTATCATTATTATTTAAGTTTATGAACAGGGGTGGGAGTTAATAAGCTTGTCTTCTTCCCACTCCTTTTCAAGCTAGAGTGTTGATATTATTTTTTCTTTTATTGTATTTTTTTCTGGCTTTTATGCCTTTGTTGTGTAGCTCGAAATAAATTTGGAAATGAATATGGCAAAAAATACGTGTTCGGTATTGTGACCACGCCCTGTACCTCCTGTTCTCAGTTTAGCCGTTTTTCTCTTTTGTTTTGGATCAATATGTTTGTGAAAGGTACAAATAAAAAGATAGTTGGAGAACCCTGTTTAAAGAACTTGTACATTGATTGTTTGCACATTTTTTATGGTTCATAGACAGATTCATTTTCACTGGGAGCTCTTTTAGCAAGGGGACTGAAGTCAATTACATTCGGTAAACTGGACATTGCTGCACATTGCCTCTTACTGTTCACCCACAGTGTAAGAATGCCTGATGTATGTACGACTGGCCATGTTAATAACATCAGAACCCAAAGGGGCTTTAAGCATCCGCCAGCCTCCCAACGTTTGTTGTATATAAGATATTTCAATATTTGTGTATACTATTTTTTGTAAACAAATCTGCTTCATATAATCAAACTGGCGTTTAAATGGTTAAATGATCCTGATTATTTTTAGTGTTCGGATTTGGATCACTCAAGTTAATTGAAAAAAATCTCAGCATCTGTATTAATTTTATAGCCGTTTTGAAAGTTAAATGTTTGTCCTTCGTGACTTCAGATGATGATTTGAGCTGCTGCTTGAGGTCAAAGTATTGAACACATTGAGCACAATGTCTGACGGTTACACAGAGTTCATGCCGACACTGCGCTGCACACGTCCTGACCTTGGCCAGTTTCTCTCCTCTGAAGTTGAGAGTGACGGCCTCAGTGTTTCGTGGGTTGTGGACCTCGATGTGAACCTGGTCGTTGTCCTCGTACTCTCGGATCAGTGCAGCCTTCAGACGGGCCATCTCGTTCTGCTCCCCGTGCACCAGGATCTGAGGACAAGACATTGATCAGTATCAGTGGTGAAAGACCGCTTGAGCGCTTTGAGCTGCAGGGTGTTTTCCTCCGCTCACCACATGGGGCGGCTTGAGCGCCCTGATGAACTCGCTGGTCTGCTGGTAGTCGGTGTGTGCAGAGAAGGAGATGTAGTCCACCGACATCTTCAGCTGCAGCTTCTGTCCGGACATGGTGGTGATCTCCTCCGGCTCCGACATGATGTGCTGCACACACAACATGATCATCAGGATCTGGAGAAGTTTCCATCAAACACATTTTGTTTTGTAGTTTTCCTCCGGCTGTGGCGTCCTGCCCCGACCTTGGCCAGCGTGCCCTCCACGCAGTATCCAGCGATGATCACGCCGTTCCTCTTGTCAGTGCACCAGCTCTCAAAGAGCTCTCTGGAGAGTCCGCTCTGCATCATCCCTGGAGACGCCATCACCACGCTGGGGCCGATGTCGTCAAAGTGATCCATGCTCTGCAGGACAGACGGCACGTTACACACACTGCATGACTGTTAAACTCCTTTCAGTTCAGTAGTCAAACACACGCACGCACGCACGCACGCACGCACGCACGCACGCACGCACGCACGCACGCACGCACGCACGCACGCACACACACACACACACACACACACACACACACACACACACACACACACACACACACACACACACACACACACACACACACACACACACACACACACACACACACACACACACACACACAGGTAGGAGGAAAGCATCAACACAATCTACACATATTCACAGTCTCCACCTTGAGGTTGCTGATGTGCTTGAAGACAAAAGGATTGTTGATGTTTATGGCCTTGCGGATTTTGTCGTTCATGGCGTTGACATAAGTCTGGTAAACAGCCATGCACTTCTTGGCCAGAGACGACGCGTAATAGATTGGGATGTCGTGGAGCTCCGGGTGATTCTGCCAGTATTCATCTGCACAGAAACATCCAACAGACACTTCATTGAACACTTGTGGGTGAAATGCAATTAAAAATAAGCCTTAAAAGTGAAGTTTCAGACAAGATGCGGATCATTAACAGTTGTGACTGATTGAGACATGATGTCTGACCTAAGATAAGCAGCAGCTCCTGAGCTCGTCCCAGAGCGAACACAGGGATCAAACATCGCCCCTCTCTGTTGACGATATCGTGGACCGTGTTACAGAAGCGAGCTTCTCGCTCCTCCCTCTTCTCATGGATGTGAGTGCCGTAGGTCGACTCCTGCAGGAAGAAAAGAAGAAGTCTGGATCAGGCAATGAGGATGTTAAGCTTCACTAGAAAAGGGTGATTATTACACATAAAAAAAGTATTTTGCTGTCATCATACTATGATTAGGATGTCGGGTTTAACACTGGGGATCTCAGCAGCCATCAGGTGTCTGTCCTCTTGTCGGGAGAAATCTCCTGTGTAGAGCAGCTTTCAACGGAATGAAAAGGAATATAAGTAAAGTAATGAAGCTCTCACATATGAAGGTCTTTTTTTTCTACAGTTTATAAAACTCGTACTTTGACTCCAGCTATCTCGATCATAAACATGGCAGCTCCCAGCACGTGACCAGCATGGTAGCACCAGAACTTGATTCCAGCCACTTCTTTGACTTCGTGGAAGTTGATGGTCTCAATCTTGTCCATGCTCTCCTCCAGGTCGGTCTCCGTGTACAACATGTCGTCGGCAGAGATGTTGCTGCAGTTTTAACACATGCACACAAAACAAAATCATTGTTAGCTACACTTTAAAAAAGGATATTATAAAAGTGCAGACCTCTCTCCGACCTGACTTTGACGTAGTCGGACAGCAGCCAGCGGTAGATGGCTTTAGTGGCGTGAGTCATGAAGGTCCGTCCTTTAAAGCTCGTCTTTTGCAGGAACCAGGGCAGAGCTCCACAGTGATCCAGGTGGAAACTGATAAGAAACAGATCAATTTCACAGGATATACTGAATCTTTATTATTGTCATCGGCAGCTTCAAGAACATCTCCAATCCCACCAACTTTTTAAACGTTTCAATCAGGTTTTAGACCCTCCCCCAGTGCAGACACGGGTCTGGTCAGAGTTTAAATGATCGTGTCAGGGCGGCAGACTCTGGCTCTCCCAACCTACTTATGACCCCTTATGCCCAAGTGTGGCCGGAGAGCGGCTGGGTCAGTGAGTCGCCAAAGGATATGACAGAGGCAATGTTCTTTGGTGGCCCTCGCCTTTTTGTTTTTATTTTCCAAAAGTGTGAAAATAACAAAACATGCATCAGAGATTAACAGAAGTGTGTTTGAATGCTTTGGGGTTTTGTCTCTTAAATATTTTGATTGTTCACAGTTGAACATTTAAAAAGAAAGAAAAGAGGAGGACTCACTGGCTGATGAGCAGCAGGTCTATCTCTGCTGGGTCAATCAGGTCAATGTAAGGGAGAGCATCCATCCCCTCCAAGCCGGGGTGGATACCACAGTCCAGCTGTAGGAGCAACAATTGCTATTCAGTCGCTTATTTAATTTTATAGAAGTATCTTGTATTTCCAGGAAGAAAAAAGTACCAGGCCAGTATTGAACTTTACTTCATAATTACCATAATTTTTCTCCCTTTGAACTCCAGGATAATACATGACCTCCCGACCTCCTGTCCAGCTCCACTGCAACAAAACATTTAAACACATTGGTTATAAGAACACAGATCTGATGTGGAGCTGATCAGAATCAGATGAAGATCTCACAGTGGCCGGATGAGCAGCTGGTCACTTTCCTCCGCAGGAACAATCACGTCCACTTTACGTTTTGCAGCCATGTCATCTAAATTAATACAAAACCCGTGGTAGCGAATTGATACATTATTAAATCAACATTTTGTTTTCTATCTAACCTGCAGAATGAATCAGACCGGCGGACTGTGAGGACGGACCTACTTCCGGTAGCTGCTGCAAAATAACTCCGAGTGGAATCAACATAACAAACGAAGCTACTGAGTCAAACATTTCTAATAATCCAATGTACAGAATTCAAATATAAAAGAAGTACAGCGGAATTGAAGACATTTACTGATTTTCTCTCTCATATAAAGCGTTTTTATTTATCAAAATGTCAATATATTCTGGGCTCTCTGGGAGTGCTGTGCGTTTTTCGCTGCGGCCCCTTTAAGAGCGCTGGGTGTAGCTGCCACACGAAAGTGAAGCGAAAAGTGAAACTGAAGCTAAATAAAACGCTCATTTGGACTAAATTCACTCTAAATGGTACATTGAAGCTGTGGTGGGGTAAAGTGGCAGGCTGCGGGTGAGTTGGCTCACGGTATTGAAGTGGGTGTGTGTTGGCCGGGCTCCTGTTAAAGTCCTCGCTGCTTTGAATTTTAAGTCTCTGGATGAAACGTTTAACGTCCAGTTTTATTCACACCTTCTCTTTTCTTTCAATCTTCTGCTGCGATGTGTTCAGAGCTTCATTTCTGGAAAGCACTTTGACGTATTAACGGATGTTTGAGTCAGAATTAACCTGTTGATGGTGACACACACACACACACACACACACACACACACACACACACACACACACACACACACACACACACATTTATATTTATCTTTGCACGAGTTTATAACAGCAGCAGGTGTTTCAGATCAAATCGTTTCCTGGCTATTTAGTGCCCCGTTTAGAACTCCGTCGGCGCTCTGTTGTGGTTTCTACGGTAACACTAAACCTAAATAAAAGAAAAAACTAACTAATAAAGTACCTGAATCGGCATTACTCCAAAGGTTTTATTGAAACCCCACCTTATACTCCTTTATGCGTTATTATTTGTAGAATTATTCAATAGTAATAGCTAACGTTTGACGTTGCAGGTGTAATACATATTTAATAACACCCGCCAGATCACGTGCTCGGGCGACGACAGGCTAGGGAACACATTCATAACGTATTTGTAAAAATATCTTAGTATATTGTTTATATTAAAGTATGTAAACTACTGATGTTTAACGTCTCTCTCTCTCTCTCTCTCTCTCTCTCTCTCTCTCTCTCTCTCTCTCTCTCTCTCTCTCTCTCTCTCTCTCTCACACAAAACTCAATTGTTTGTGGGAGTGATGTGCAGATAAATATACAAACTGTCGCTTCTCGTGTTGAGATATAGTTTTCAACATTGTCGTGACTATATTTTTATAAACTTGTTTGTGCTAAATGTGTGTAAATATGATATAGAATCAGTCACTATTCATTCCAAATCATTGAGTGAGATTTTTCAAATATCTTCACATAATAAAACATTCTCACGTGTTTTATTGTTATGATTATTGTTACAGCCTGTAATGTGGACATGTTGGTCTTGTGCCATTCCTCCCGTGTGTTTTACACAAACAAAACAATTTAAGCAGATCCAGTTTGCTCTGATGCATTAACATCCATGAAGAAGATTCATTTAACCCCCTTCTCTTCCTACAACCATGACATTCTCATACTGCAGTAAGAGTGAAAAGGATTTTCTGATTGTTGGAGACTTGAGGAAGGCGCTGTGCTCGGTGTTCAGCTCTGTGGTTTGTGACGCCGCAGGTCTGCGGCGGCTGCAGGGTCGACGTGTCCGTCATGGTGAAGGATGTTTCGAAAAGTGAAAAAGCGCCACAGCAGCAGCAGCTCGCAGAGCAGCGAGATCAGCACCAAAAGCAAGGTGGAGGAGCGCGCACACACACACACACACACACACACACACACACACACACACACACACACACACACACACACACACACACACACACGGTTGTTTCACTGTGTCCTGGTCTCGGCAGTCGGTGGACTCCAGTCTGGGGGGGCTCTCCAGGTCCAGCACGGTGGCCAGTCTGGACACGGACTCCACCAAGAGCTCAGGTGAGCGCCGCCGCAGGTGAACTCGTCTGGACGTCGCGGTCACGTCTCGTCCAACTGGCCTGTTTCCTCTGACTCTGCAGGAAACAGCCCGTCTGAGACCTGTGCCGAGTTTCGGGTCAAATATGTGGGGTCCATTGAGAAGCTGCAGTTCGACATGAGCAAGACGCTTCAGGAACCGCTGGACCTCATCAACTACATCGACGCTGCTCAGGTGAGAGGACGGCTCAGCTTCCACGGTGTCGAGCAGTCACATGCACGTTGTTCATTGATGTTATTATCGCTCCATAAATCTCCCTTTGCTTCTCACAGCAAGACGGGAAGCTTCCCTTTGTGCCTGGGGAGGAGGAGATGGTTCTGGGAGTCTCCAAGTACGGAGTCAAAGTGGCCACGCTGGAGCAGTGTGTGAGTGGAACCGAGAGGCTGGAGGCTCGCTGCATCCACTCTGCAGCATCATTCATAAATACTGCTTCATTTCCTGTGGTTCTGCTGAATCAGCTGTATTTTCATCCCCCTCTACCCATTTTATGTTCATTATTCGTTGCCATTTCTTGTAGTCAGCTCGAGATAGAAGTTGCTGTCATGTTATTGTGAAAGGAAATAAAAGTTTAACCTGAAAGAATCGTAACAGGAAGTGTAGGAATTTCACTTTTTAACCTCTTTAATTTTTGTCACTGTAAATAAATCCAATATTACAGAATACATGCAGATCTGTGAGATTTAAAAAAAAAAAAAAAAGCAATATGAAGATAAAAAGGCACTAACTGAGCAGTAAGCAGTGAAGTTCCAGTGTAAGTGATGAGGTGTTTGGAACAGGACGTGCTGCATCGCCACCCTCTCTACCTGATCGTGCGGATGCTGTGTTACGACGACGGGCTGGGCGCCGGGAAGAACCTGCTGGCGCTGAAGACCACCGACACAGACCAGCAGCTGTGCAGCATCTGGGTTTACCAGTGCAGCAGCTCGGTGAGCCACGCCTCACATCTGAGCTGAGACCAACTGATCAGACGGATCAAACTCTTTAATCTGTGTGTTCTCTCTCTCTGCCGTCCGAGCAGGAACTCGCTCAGTCCATCTGCAAGGTGCTGTCCACTTCGTTCGACTGCGCTCTGACGTCAGACAAGTCCTGAGGTTCAGCCGACAGCTGGAGGAGAGAAGCGGAAACCCAACTTTATCTCTTTGCAACAAGATTGCAGGAAAACGAGGTTCCTGCCGTTGCGTTGGTGGAGAAGTCTTCTCGCCCTGCGGCCAGAGCACGTCTACTGTGAACTCGTCTGAATCATTTCCCTGGACATACCCTGCTTTTGTCACCTCCTGTTTCTCCCCGTGTTGAGATGAAGCCAGTGGTGCGGAGTCACGTTGAGACGGGAGGGATCTTGAATCATATTTGTGATGTACGTCGTGGTACCAGCATCGGTTCCAGCCCGGAGTCTCTCTGTGCAGAGTGCATGTTCTCCAGCTCCACCTTCAACAACCTGTTTGATTGCAGGCATGTTGGTGTGTTTGACTGCTTTAGACGGTAGTGGGAGACATTATGAGGTGAAAAACCTCCACGGTACAGATTCGTTGAAACATCTTTAACCTGTTATTGTCTAACGTATTGGTACTTCTGAAGGAACGTGACAGATCACCTCTAACTGTGTTTCATTTGTGGGATTCATCCATTTTCTTGATGCTTTTAAGCTTTTTTTTACAGCAGATATCCGATGAGGGTTTTGGTACCCGAAGCTTCTGTTGTGTTTGTTTGTGATTGTTACATCTCTGCTTTACACGTTGATTTACTGACACAGGTACATTTTAACAAGCTGAAGAATCTCTTTACAGTTTTGGTACGAACTTTCCATCACCTTGTCAAATAATAAACCTTCAGCCTCTCTTGCTGTCGTTTCCACTTTGCTCCCGTTGTAAACGTGTGACGGTAAGAAACTGACGGGACGCCGTGTCTCAGCTTTACTGTTGAGTTTCATGTTTGGATGTGAAGAATAAAAAACATGTTACCGAGATTGTAACGAAACTCATATTTTCTATGTTGCTGTGTATTTATTTCCAGGGGTGGAAGCCCTCATGCAGAATTAGAAGAGTATAAAAGCCCATTTAGATCGATTACACAAAAACTAAAATATTCCAAATCTTTTACGACATTTTAGCTCATTGGTGCATTGAAAAGATTTTTTCTTTTAACTGGAGGCCAGAAGTAAATATTTAAAATGCTTTAAGAGCTTTTTTAAAATGGCAGATTATCAAATTCTCTGAGTTTTGCTGGTGAAATGTTCCCCATCAGAGGGAGCTCTTGATGCATCATGTTGCCGTGAGTCTGAATAACAAACAGTTTGTAAAGATGTTTGTGCTTTCCGGAGTGTAGCTGGTGTCATTATGTGAAAAAAATTTCATCCTGAAACTTAAAGAAACACAAAACACACATCGGCTGTACGTCATAGTTTATTATTCCAGTTTCATTTTCCCATTTACTTGTACAAGAGTTAAAGAGTTGATGTAGTGAGCAACAGACAGTTAATGAGAATGATTGGAGTTGATCTTGTTGTGCACCCCCCCCCACACACACACAGTAGTTTCTCTAACTGCTCATCACCACAGTGCATTAAAAGACACCAACTGCTCTGTTTAACTCTGCTCTTCTTTTTACATTTAAATATCCACAAAAAAAAAAAGAATTATTTACAAGAATAGATTAAATCTTCCAGTGAGTTCAAAATAAACACGATGAAGAGCAGCTATCGTTCACATGCTTCTCTCTGGTTAAATGCCTAAATATCAACAATATGAACAGAAACAGAGTTGCTCTGCAACTACGAGGAAGTTTCAATTACACGGCGTTTCATAGTTTTCTCTCATGAACCGGTGCGTCTGCGTCCTGGGAGACGCGATATGAAGCTTCACTGCAATCTAAAAACAGCCTGCAGGAGGAGGCCGCTGAAGTCACAAGTCAACTCTCCCACGCTCTCGTTTATTTCTTCTATTTTTAATACTCTTCACCCGCAGCTTATTCTGTGCCGATGACACAAACACAAACACTCGTTCACATTCACACTTCGCTACTTCTCGAATAAGGCAGATGACGGGTGAAGACAGCCTGAGGATTCAGACTCGGCAGAAAGATGATGACAGACTCCAGCTGCTGTCAGTGCGACCCAGGGGTGTCAAACATGCGGCCCAAAGATTCTGCCCCGCCGGCTGACCGATGGAAGTGTAAAACGGAAAACTACTTAGCTACTTCAATGTTTACCTAAATGACCTGCTACATCTGATTTGATCCTGGAGAACATCGGACACCGAGATGAGAAGTTCACAGCGACATCGGCCTGCAGCATTTAAAGCCGAGCCTTTTTTTTAACTCTTTAATAGGCGGGAGAGAAGAGTTCTTCAAACTATCAGCAGAAAGTTAATGAGAAGAACAGAATCCAAGATAATATGAGCTAAACAAGCACTGAGTTCAATCATCTTTAGGAAATTTAGAAAAAAAAAAGTTTGGGCTGGTTGTGTAAGATCTGATTCACTTTATTGTTTACATCCTAATGTGTTTCATGTTGCACTCCAGAGTCCTATAAAGGGTCGGGAGCTGCAGGAATCACCAACAGCAGCAGATCTGATTTCACGTCTTTCAGATTAGTTCTGGATGCTACAGGATTATTAGAGACCAGGGGGTGGAGGGGAAGCACTACCCCCGGTGCAGCTTCTAACATCTTCCAGGGTTCATTTAGCACCATTAGAGAAACCTCCACACGGAGGGCGACTACAGCTCTGGAAAGTCTCACCTAGAAGCAGAAGTAAAAAAAAAAAAAAATACCAGCTCATGCACAGAAGAGGAATGTCACATGTAGAATAAGTTCACATTTACAGTCGTTAGTAAGGTCAAACACCTTCAGTCGTCTCCGTCACTCTGAAAAAAATCAATCAATCAATCCTGGACACACGACCTTTAGTGTGGAGGAAGTCTAACGCTGGAGCTGAAGACAGACGAGAAAAGTGCATTTATTGCGAGAGGTTGTTCACTACAATCATCAGTTTGATATTCTAGAGTCAGTGTCCGTCACCCACACACACACACACACACACACACACACACACACACACACACACACACACACACACATATGCGCACACACGCACACGCGCTCAGTGGAGACGCCGGCGGAGAGGAAGAGGAAGATGATGAAGGGTGTTTGGTTGGTGGTCTGATGGCGGAGCGTCTCGTCCTGAGACCCGGAGCCGCGTTCAGTCAGCGATGAAATGTACGAAGGTGACGGGGAAGGCTCCTCTTCTCATGGGGTCGCCTTCGATGTGGCCCAGCTGCAGAGCAGAGCACAGAGGAAGGTCAGAGGTCAGAGGTCACCACAGGAGACATGAACACAATAAACTGTTTACAACAACTTAAAAAAAAAACTCTAAAACACTTAAACAGACCAAAACACCACTAAACCAAACTAAATACTTTGAAACAAGACATGTTTCACTCATATGATTCAATATTGGGTCTTAAAATCCCAACGTGTGTTTTTTCACATTCAGCCATAACATTATGACCGGAGGATTTTATACCACACGTTTCAAGAATGTCCCTCTGGGATTAATAAAGTATTTCTATTCTCTCTCCTTATCATGGCACGTGTTAGTGAACATTTTGTTCTTAAAATCTTCGTGTTCGAAGCATTAAACAGACGTTTGGAATGATTTGTAGGAGGCTGGTAAGAGCCAGGCGACTCGGTCAGAGACGGCCGCAGTCTGAACTGACCCAAGGAAGGAACGGAGGCGAAGCAGCAGCAGGATCGTTGATGCTTGTGGGGAGTGAAACCTGACTGATCTAACAGATCAAACTGCTTCAGATCTGCGTAACCTGGGAGAAATCTTTGACTAAATCTCCCCTCGACCAAGTGACCAGAACGTCTTCCTGTTCCTCTGGAACATCGATCATCTTCATCCTCCCTCTGTAGTTACATTGACCTCCACTCATTCAAATCCCACAGAAAAGTCAATTTTAAATCTGCTTTTAAGGTTTGAAATGTACAACCTGCTTCGTGTGTGTATTCTTTGCTCGCCCACTGAGTAAATCAACCTCTGCTAATCATGTTTTATTGTTTCTAAGGAAAAATGGAATAAAATGTGACGTAGACAAGAGCTGGCAGGGGGTCATAATGTTAAGGCTGATTGGTGTGTGCTCATTTCTGATCGTCAAAGAAAAGTAATCAACTTTTCTTTGACAATCAGAAATTAGAGTTCATTGTTCTTTGATTTCATAAATGCGGCATAAACTACCGCTTTGGTTTATTCAGCAAAACTACATGATGTTGAGAAGCTGCGTCGGTTTTATTCTAAGGGATGAAGACGAAGTTTATTTGGTAGGAGAAAGCTGCAGACCCCGGAAACATCTCTGGAATCAAACTGAAAAGCTATCAGGATTTTTAAAAAACAAAATTGAATCAAAATGGGAAAACAATTGCATTACTCCCTAACAAACACCATCTAAGGTTACACAGTCTACGTCACAACTTGATTACCTTTGGCTGTTATGAAGACAGAACTTATTATCAATATAAATGCTGTTTAAACCTGAAAGTGAAGAAAAGCTCGGACACGTTTCGACTCTGGCGTGAATAAATCCAACATGAACAGAAAACACAGAATCCAACCTGACAACTGCGTTTTTTAAACAGCGTCTGCCGCCAACAGCACATCTTCCTCACACTCCTCTTATAGTCAGTGTTTCTAAATGAAACTGAGAATCTGAGATCACAGGTCTGTTTTCTGTGTAACTCCCTGGTTACTGTGAATCGAATCCTCCAGAGCGACGGCGCTGCTGGACGCACGATAGAAAAGCGGCGTGGTGGTGGGGTGGGGGTGGGGGTTGGGACGACCTCGGGGGGACGACGGGGAACCTCAGAGGGACTGCAGTCTCAAGCTGGGATGGAGAAAGTGACTAAATACGGTCAAATGAGCCGACGACTTGGAAGAAAACAAGCTGCAGCTGCTCCACATTCACCCGAGAGACACCACAGAGGAAGAAGAGTAGGAGGATAACGAGGAAGAGGAGGAAGAAGAAAGAGGAGCAGGAAGAAATGTAGAAGGACTAGGAGGAGGGAAGAAGAGGGAGGAAGATGAGGAGGGAGGGAAAGAGGAGGAGTAACAGGAGGAAGGGGAAAGGAGGGAGATGGAGTAGTAGAAGGAGGCAGAATGGACTCAGGGTCTTTGCTTCATCAGCAGTGATCCTCTCGCCCCCCCTGCAGACACTCACCCACCACTCCTGGTCCTCCTCCCCGTCCACCACGATCACCTCGCCCTCCGAGAACGTCAGCTCGTCGGGGTTGTCGGCCACGCAGTGGTAGATCGCCTTGACTCGCTTCGGCCTCGACTTCTGAGGAGCCACAGAGAAATAAAACCGTTAAAGATCTAATATTCTCCAGCTTTTCATCACTCTCACATGGATCTCGTTGGTCCAAAAACATTTCATTCAAAGTTTATCGCCCCAGATCCAACTTTTCCTTGATTTTCCTCCAGTTGAATATTGGATCATAGGAGCTGCATTCAGAATCTGCTGTGTCTGTGCGAGCTGGACTGGCTCCGCCCACAAGAGGAGGAAGTACCTTCTCTCGTGGTGCCATGTGCCAGAGCAGAGCTGCCCAATCGTGGGAGGCGTCAAAGGGAGGGCCTACCTTGATTGGGATTGGCTAAACCCCCGATGACACTATATAGGGTTTGATCTCTGATTGGCTGGTTGGAGCAACACACTTTTTAAAAACTGAAACAAGCCAGAGAGAGAGAGAGGACAGACTGTCTTCACTTCATTATTATTATTACTGTTGGAAAACCATTAGAAAGTGAATATAGCAGAATTAAATTTTAGATGTGTCGAGGAGATGACGTCAGTGAGACGTCACTCCCGGAGGCTCGGTCTTCTGCAATAACATGAATGAGCATCTGAGAAAAAGCTGAGACTCTCCAGAGTTTGTAGATGAGAAGAAATGAATCAATTCATCTTCTTTTTGTCTCAAGTGGTGAAACTCAGCCTGACTGAGGATTTAATGTGGTTCCTCAGTTGAGGCTGGAGACGCGTGAACAACGGGGGAAGGAAGGACTCGACACTAATAAAGGAACAAAGCCTGACTGAGAAGAAGCTGGCAGTGAATGTGCGTGACAGAGTAAATGAGAGTGAGGAAGAGGAAGAGGCACTCACTGGGTAGGCCTTCCTCGCCACGGGGGCTGGAGGCAGGGAGTGACCCACAGAGTTCTGGGGACATCCTGGCACTTCCTTAGCTGGAATAGGAAAAGGAAATTATGTCACCAAGCACAACGAAACTCTCTGTGCTTCCAGGGAAGAAACAGGGACGGACAGACAGAGAAACTTCCTGAGAACTGGACCGTTGGACTCACCCGCCCGTTCAATAGACTCTGTTCGATTCAGAACTCCTCTGCTGAAGCTTTTGTCGTTGCTGTGAATCAAACAAAGATAAAAAGTTACACTCATCAAGAGCTCGGTTACAGATTTATTGCAGCCCTGCGGGACATAATGAGACAAGAGGAAGGCGGTGTGGGAGAGTCATTACTGGTCTGGCACACGTCTTCTCATTCCTCTAGAAAACTCAAACAGTGTTACCGAGTTTGAAACGGTAACAAAACCCTCCGAACGGGCTGAGAAGAAGAGACAATTCCTCTTTGGAGGTTGTGGAGGGCTGGTTTCCACCACGTGAGGTTAAATCCAGGGATTCAGAGGTCCGGTTGGCTGGGATGGAAATGGAATCGTGATCCGATATCTAAAACGTTTTACCATCGTTGTCCAATATCAAAATCAGCTTGACGACAAAAAGAAACAAAGAGTGGTCTGTTGTGTAGAAGCTGCAGTGTGAGAAAGGTCATGAACACGTTTAAATTCTCACCCGGCTGGAGATTTGGGCGGCGCAGCCCGGGACCCCAGCGACCCCGGGCCAGACTTGGACTGGAGACTCAAAGCTTCCATCTTGGACCCAGAAGGAAGACCCAGACCTGGATCACACACACACACACAGACACACACACACACAGAGGACCAGGTTCATTCCGTCTGTTTCACACTTTATTTTCTTCACATTAATGAAAATGCTTCCAAGATGAAGAAACAACTTTTCACTCTTAAAAACAAACACTTGATGCCTTGAACATGAGACCGACTGACTTTCAGTGATGATGTTATTTCTTAATAGTCCTTTTATAATCTATCGTCACTGCCTTGCATCTTCTATCTTTTATTGTTAGGATTTAAAAAACACGACACTATTAAATCATCACACACCAAAACCGTGCTAACATTTCATTATTCTCTCCGTTTAATGAACTCGGTGCTAAATGTCCAGCGAGGCGGCCAGCAGGGCTCCAGACCTGCAGTGGACGTGAGCCTCATCGGGGGGACCGGAGGATGCATGTTGGGGGGGTCGGATGACGACCTCTGGCGGCCCATCAGGTCTAAAGAACCGGGTTTCCAGCTGCTGGACGCCGGCGACTGACTGAGGCTCCCGAGGCCGGAGAGCTGGGCTGACGGGTGGAGGAGGAGAGGATGGATGTGAGAACAACAGACAGAACACACGGTGTATTTGATCCGGGTCGGGAGAGAAGAGCAGAATGTTCATTGTAATCCTCATTTCTCCCACGAGACAGGAGGAGAAGCCACGCTCATGTCAGGATGCTTTTTAAGGATAAACTTCGCTCACCCAGGTTCCTGGGGGGCAGCGGCGGCGCGGAGGTGGAGTTGGGCTGAGGCGGCGTGGCGTTGAGGATGGTGCCGTACGTCTCGTTGTTGACCAGGTTGGGCAGGTAGGGCCGCTGCTTGTCCTTCGAGAGGCCGACGCCGTCGCGAGACGCGGAGCCCGGCAGGTGGGAGTTACTGCCCGGGGTGTAACAGCTGACCGGGCGCTCGTCTCTGCGGTGGGGGCTCGGCTGGGGGGGGGGCAGCGAGGGGTCAGAGGACGGATCAGGTTCAGGCCATACTTACTTATTGGATCACAATAGACATTTTTGTCACTTCCAGCTCTTTTCTGCAGCCTTAATGCAACGTACAATGTGAATCTGATGCTAAGCTAAGTATGCTAACGGTAAAATAACGCACTTCCACTGCAGCGGCCCTCTGCGATCACATGTTTAGTTTCCTAAGATCAAATTTACAACCATTCGTGAGGACAATTGTCTGTTTTTCCACATCATCAGATTCAGTCCTCCTGTGATCTCGCTCTCTCTCCCGTGACCTCCACTGCGGCCGACATCAGACAGTTCGGTTTATTGAAAAACTGCAGTTAATGTACTTGTACATTTTAGATTAAGTAAGGTAAATATATGGGTTGGATTAGATGACATGTTGGGATGATTTTGGCCCACAAGCTGTATGTTTGACACGCCTCCTCTAACATGCTCACAATGGTTACACTTCCCTCAACTCACCACCCAGAGAAATAATGATGAAAATAAGATCAACGTTATCAAACCCCAGCGCGTCAAATCTCTGCAATAATCCCAAAAAACTCTTTCAGATCAAAAGAAAAGATGCAAACATCAAGGCTCTACAAATACAGGAGACGTTTCCTCCAAACATAGATCGGACAAAAATGTGTTTTTCTAAATTACAATGCAAATCAAATCTACTGCGCCAAAAGAAAACCCACTTTATCTCTCATGCAGCAAGAAGACAAAAAGACAAAGAGAATCCAGAGGGAGTGACTCATTCCCCATATGTACTGATTAGCACAAAGGAAGAAAGAAATTCAGCTTGTCCGTCATGAGAACACAATATTTCATTCACCAGTAAAAAAAAACAACTATCTGACCCTCTGAAGAAATCTCTCACAGCTCCACAGGCTGATTTTTTAAACCACAACAGCTCCTGCTAAGGTTCTCTTCCATCATATTTTTCATTTCCTTCACCTTCTCATCCAGGTCCTCATCGCTCTCGTCCAGGTCCTCGTGCTGCAGACGCCATTCATACTCCACGTGGACGTGAGCGTTGAACTTTCCCGCCAGCGCTTGGTTCAACTGCCAAAACGTCACACACAGGCGTGAGCGGCTGACCGCCCTCATGTCGGTCCACGGAGCTGCGTCTACGACATTAAACTCACCAGCTCCTCACACTGGAGGTGTTTGAGCCTCCGCGCGATGTCCAGCGGCGTCTCGCCGGCCTCGTTAGCTGCGACAGAAACATTCCCGTCACTGCTTAGTCCAGGTGAGCACAGACACACTCACTCAGCTTTCTTCCACTCGTTTGTCACGGTGACGTGAGAAACGTGCGATTAAAGCTGTTGCCACAACAGCTCAGCAGCTCTCTGCTCTCTGTCCGGCTGCTCTCGCCTCGCAGCACACGGATTCATGTTGTGAGAGCAAATCGTCTGGGAATTAAACCTGAAGGCTGTTTGTGGGGGAGAGGCCTCATACGAACACAACTCCTCCATCAATGTCAGAATACTAGTTAAAGTACTGACTGTCAGGCAGTATACCCAGGGTTTAATACATTCTTCCACCGTGTACAGTGTGAAGAGGAGACGGTGGAGAACTCCTCACGGTGGTTCTTCGTTGTGTTTCCTCACCGATCTCGATGGAAGCCTTCCCTCGCAGCAGCAGCTTCAGACACTCACTGTTGTCCGTCAGGCAGCAGTAATGCAGCGCCGTGCTGCCTTTAGCCGTCTGCTTATCCAAATTCAAACTGCCAGGGGACACATGGAGAAGAAAATACTTTAGTCAAACAGTGAGGAAATACGATGAACCTCTACTTCATTTGTCCAACGCCAGCAGCCCAGGAAAACACTGGAAGACCCCCAAACCAAAGGAAATGTACATAACAGTATATTTGTGAGAACTTTATAAGCAGTGTGAGTGAGACTATGGATGAGTCTGATTCTACATGCACTAAACTATGCGTGTATCGATGTATCTATGCTGAGTCAGCAGGTTTCACCGTGATGTTTGAATGCCGTGGCAGCTCACTGACTCCTCGGTTCCTTCGGCGTGTTTACCTGTTCTGAGTGAGGAAGTCCACGATGTGAAGAGACGTTCTGTCCACCAGCCGGACAGCCAGATGCAGCGCCGTCTCTCCTTGTTCCTGAAATGAAAACAACAACAACAACACGGGTGGAATGAAATCCTGGGAGGGTCGCAGAGGACGGAGGAGAAGACATCTGAGTGACTGAGCACGAGATGCAAGAGGACGTGATTTCTGCGGTGTTTGGAGTACTGACGTGTCCGTTGGCCAGCGGGATGGGCTCCATCAGGTCCACTCCTTCAGCGTACACCTGGATGAGGGAGAAGATGTCTCGAGCTTTCACCGCGTCGCACAGCGTGTGCAGGCGAGACGCCGCGTCGGGACACTTCTTCCTGGCAAACCGTTTCTCTGTATATTTGGCCGTGATGAAGTCTTTCCTCGCCTGCCTGGAAGAGACAACACACAGATGTTTGGTTGCAGCTGTCTCATCCTGCGTACACTTTAGGTATCAACAATGTGATTTAAAACACCCTTTTCCGGATTTTTGATTAACAACTTAAAGCTTGACAACAGCGTCGCTCCTGCAGATTCGTCACGTTCTGCAGCTGAAGGTTTGGAGATCATCTGACTGGATTGAATAGCAATCACAATTTATTCCGCATCAAACTCAAATTCTTGCAGGTGTGCATTTTTTTGTTTTAACATCTTTGTGGACAAAATGTTCATTTGCCGCCTGTTTCATCTCCCTGGCAACAGGAGCCACGATAAAGAAACAGTCGGAGTGCTGGTCTTAATTTTATGGCTGATCATTGTAACTTCAACCTAAAACTTCACCTATGATGCCAAATAATGTTTTCTTTCAGTCAAAACGATCAGGAAATTATATTCCACATCAAGGCGGCTCAGTTGGTAGAGCAGTCGTCTCCCAGTCGGAAGGTTGCAGGTTCGATTCCCATCTCTGCCTGCCTACATGCCCAAGTGGGCAAAGCACTGAACCTCAAACTGCCTGGGTGAATGCAGTGTGAGGGTGAGTGGTTCCGCCAGTCTGCCCCAGGGCAGCTGTGGCTACATACGGAGGTTACCACCATCGGGTATGAGGTGAATGAATATTGCAATGTAAAGCGTCTTTTAGTGTCCAGAAAGGCGCCATATAAAACCTATGCATTATTAAGGTGCAGGCAGATGAGCAAAGCACAGTAATCTGGATTAATTTCATCTGATAATAATAACCTTCATCCTACCAAACCTGAATCAATCAGTTCACCATTATATCAGGTAACACAATATGCGGGTCAATGTCGGTCCTCCTGTGATAAAGAAAACTTTAAATATAAAAGTATGAAAAAGCAAAGAAAAAGAGCTTTCTGCATGGCTCATCACAGACGAGACTCGGCAGCATTTTACACATTTAGTTTCTTGATACTAAAACACACTTTGATAGTGAACGCCCAGATCTTTAAGGCAGAAGCTCTCAGACTGCACTTTGGTGGACGATTCCACAGCCATCAAATCTAAATCAATCCAGTAATTTTAATCTCCAACAGGCCTGCGGACAGGCAGCTGAACTATACAGTTTAAAAAATATTGATCATAAAGATTATTTAATCACAGTTTGAAAATGAAGTTTGTTTCAGTGCAACAACAGATCGAATGTGTGAAAGGAGTGAAGTGCAGCAGGTGGATAGAGAAAACAGCTCAGGACAAAGGGAGTGTGTGTGTGTGTGGTAACTTACATGTCACTCGCTGGGTTGGGTTTCACCACATTTTCAGCATTCAAACAAGCCTCCATGATTTCATTAAAGCCTGCATTCCCCACATTCTTGGCCAGCTGTGGAGAACACACACACACACACACACACACACACACACACACACACACACACACACACACACACACACACACACACACACACACACACACACACACACACACACACACACACACACACACACACACACACACACACACACACACACACACACACACACACACACACACACACACACACACACACACACACACACACACACACTGATGGTGTCATTATGTGTGCGACACACATGGATTCAGAACATTTCTTTAACTCTGCAGGAGATCAACAGACTTCCAGCTCTGAGTGAGAAGTCGAGGAAACTGGAAGTATTTCATCTGGATCGTAACCCGGGCTGTAAATCTCTGCACCACACTTAGATTAGATTAGAAGAGCTCATCTCAGCTATTCTCAGAGTCTTCCAGCGGAGGCTCTCCATCCTGCTGCCCACTCCCACCTCCCGCCTGGGTTCACGCTCATTATTGCATCCTGCACTCTCACTCTGCTCAGTGAGAATAACAAGAGTCGGTAAGCAGACAGGACTCACCAAGAGCTCTGAGGTGCTGAGGACGTCCAACGTGAGGGACTGGATCCGGGAGTAGTGGACGCCCAGCTCCCGGTGGATCCCCGAACATTCAATACAGGTGAGGATGCCAAGGTTGGTGGAGAGCCACGTCGGATCTGAGAGGGATCATTTATTAGCATTCAGGAACAAACAGGAGCAAACTGTGGAGACCAACACTAAAGCAGAAGCGTCGCTGCAGCTTTCATGTCCTTGTGGAAAGTTCAGATCTGCATGAAGGTTGTCGTTTTTTCCTGCTCCATCACAGAGAGGGGAAAGTGACCGAGCGGAACTGTGATGAAGTCTGGCCTCAGTGTGTGTGTGTGTGTGTGTGTGTGTGTGTGTCCCCTGCACACCGTGTTAAAATGTACATGTGCAGGAGGACATTTCACGGCTCTCCGGGGAATATTTAGAGGATTTCACGAGCTTGAGGAAAAGTAATTTACAGAGGAGTTGCTCCAGAAGGGAAGTCACTTTTACTGTATGGAGGATGGAGAGGATCGACTTCTGCTTTTTATGTGCATCGCACATTTACATTTATAGAACTTATGTGTAAACTACATCACAGCGACGCTGACGGAACAGTTTCGGTTGGACTGCAGTTTTCTTTTATTTCCACCCAATAATATTATTTCAAAACTTCAAAGTGAGTATTTGTAATCAAATCTGTTGAAAGGTTTCCACAGATCAAAAATACACTTAATTTACACATTTTTAGCTTTTTAAAATCTACATGGGTACATTGCTCTGGTACTTTAACAAAAAAAAAAAAAATCAGTTCTGAGACTGACTGGATGTAATAGAAATAGAAATATTCTCAGGTGAGTGTTGTTAAATAATTACGGTTTGAGCAGTGAAAGGACGTAGGATCCTATTGAATTGCAAGGAGCTTTAATTATTTCAGTTACTGTAATGCTGAACGAATACATCGCTTGAGCAGTCGTTTTGGTTTCACATTGTATGATATAGGTATTTTCCCCCAACAAAACAAAATACTATCAGCGGCGTCAATATGACTGTGAGTAAATCAATCTACTATAAAAGCATATATTCTTAAGTATATTTCTAGGTACACCTAATGATGTTTAATCTTTGATTTTCATCAGTTCCCCTATTAGTTTTGAAAATCAACTAGAAGAAGTTACCACATATTAAGTTTGAATGTGTTCATACTTTTAGATGACATCAGCTGTTAAATCCTACTAACATGATCATCTCTAGATCTTTTTTCTTCATGCAGTACGTGTGCCGACACATGTTAACAATTCCAGACTGATTTCTCAGGAAGTCCTCAAATACATTCCTGGCATCGAGCCCAAACCGGGCCCTTTTTCAAGAGTTTACTTTCCAGTGAATGTGAGCATAATTTGGCATCAAACCGAAACACAAACATGCCGATTATGGCTGCGTTCTTCAAAGTTTAGTGTCTGTGGGACATCCGGGGCTCCGGACCACGTGATGGAGACAGTAAAAACATGAAGATCCTGTGGGTGGAAACAGCCTGTTCACTCACTGGGAGCTCCACAGTCGCAGCACACGTCGTTTCCCGTCATCCTCTTCACCTCCCCCAGGATGGCCTTGGTCAGCTCCTGGACGATGTTGTTCTCGCCAACATGATGGTCGCCTTTAAAGGCCTGGTTCAACGCCTCCTCTTTACTGTTCTGCAGCACCGAGATCCAGCTGGAGGGAGGGAGGGAGGGAGGGAGTGAGTGTGAGAGAGAGAGAGACAGAGACAGAGGAGATTAATACAATTAGACATTCATAAAAGAAAAAAATATATAGAATAAAGTTCTATTGGAAGAGGAGCAGCTAAAAGAGAAGAACAAGGAAGACAGAAGGAGGAAGAGGAGTACAAATCTGTTAATGAGCAGGAGGAGGAAGACTAGGAGCAGAAGGACTAGGCGGTGTGCTAAAGGAAGTGTTAGGTGCTAAATAGGACGCATGACACACACACACACACACACACACACACACGCACACACACGCACACACACACACACACGCACGCGCGCGCGCACACACACACACGCACGCGCGCACACACACGCACACACTTACATCTGACAGTCCTGGTCGTCCTCGGCCTGGAAGTGATACGTTCTGTCGTCTACAAGGTGGATGATAAGAGAAGTTTAACAGAGAAACCTGCATTCTGTTGTTATCCCAGCACATCTCTCTAATACACAATAAAACGACTGCTTCCTGTGCAGATACTTTCACATAAATGTGAAAAGATTTCTACATTTTTCTATTTTTCTACATCTTCGGTTCTTGAGTGGTACATGATGGTGTGAACCTGTACTTTGTGAAGCAGCTCCTCAATAATGTGCTGCAGAATTCCTCCTGACGTGACGTGAGCCTGACAAAACTCATGGAGGAGCAGAAGACTGAAGTGTGAACAATCACTTACGTGATATGAGGTCGAAGCTCCGCTTCTCCTCCGGATTGTGTTTGACCTGACAGGTGAGCAGGTTGAGTTTAGCTGGTGGTCGGTTTGCCTGAGAGTGAGAGCGAGAGCGAGAGAGAGAGAGAGAGGTAAGACAGAAGAAGTTATCTCACTGATAACTGTTTGAATGCATTTCACTTCAAAATATAATAAACAATGAAATACTGTGCTTAAGCAACATTTTCTGAACTTTATAGCAAATAATACTTAACGGCGGCAGTGCTACTCAATGGAATATAATTAACGTTTTACAGAAATCCAGATTGAACTTCATATAATTGAAAGATTTCTTAAGCTAGAAATGGTAAAATCTGTGTGATTGAGTTTAATGTTTTACCTGATATTACATAGGTATAATATTTTATATATATATATTATAACGGTGCTTTACACTGATTTTAGCTGTGATATCCTCAGATAATACTCTGTGATGTAATAATAAATGAGATGGTAAACAGATACGCAGCATCAGCTGAAGCAGCGACGCCAGAAGGATTTTAACCTCCAGACGTGATGGTGGAAGTTTATCGCTTATTTATTGAGGGTTAATGGGTGAAGATAACAGCCAGCGAGGGAGGAGGCCTACAGACAGGCAAGTGCACGTGTCCGTGCGTGAGTGTGTGTGTGTGTGTGAGAGAGAAAGAGAGGCTGCATCGAAGTCTGTGTTTTAATCAGAGAATACACAGTAATCCCAATGTACAGTGCAGACGCACGCATACACACAAATGATCTTACTGTGCCGTGTGAGATGGTGAGGTATCCGTTCTTAGCCGTGCACTTCCTCTTCTGCCACACTTTCCTCAGCCTGTCACACACACACACACACACACACACACACACACACACACACACACACACACACACACACACACACACACACACACACACACACACACACACACACACACACACACACACACACACACACACACACACACACACACACACACACACACACACACACACACACACACACACACACACACACACACACACACACACACACACACACACACAGAGACAATCCTGATCAAACATTTATTATGATCACATGTTACGAGTAGAGTTCACATGCATTAATTATGAGATGTGGGCTGAGCAGTGCACTCATAGTTAAAGGTCCTACATTATGTAAAATTTGCTTTATAATGCTTTTCCAATAGTACCGTGTCCTCAGCGTCTGTGTATGCGGCCCGAAAAGTGAAGAAAGTCTATATTCTTCCTCACTTGCTCCACTTTTTAGTGAACCCTCTGGTAGAGGATACTCACTTTGACCCTCCCACAACAGATGAGCTCTGTCCTTTAAAATTACAAGCATTTTTTCTCCTTGCAAATGCTACAGGAAAACAAACATTGGGTAGGCGTGGCCAGACATATCTCATTAGCATTTAAAGGTACAGACACAGAAACAGCCCGTTCTCAGAAGAGTTCACAAGAGGGACTTTTAGACTGGCTGATATTCAGGACTAAGGCGGGATTTGGGGAAATACACTTTGAATGCTATGTTGTTGGACCTCTGACATCAACATTGTTGAAAAACTGTAAAATATGGGACCTTTAAGGTAAAAAATCCATTAATCAATCAATGGGAAATCTGCTATAAGCATTCAAACTTGTTTGTACTGTTGAAAATCAATAAGATGTACAGACTTTGTGGAACATTTTACAGCTAAAATAATGCCCAAACTGTGAAAGTGCAGCTGGAGCACAGTTTAAAAAGATGTTTGCACTGTTTCTATGGGATTCATTGTTTTTGTATTCAGCATAGGGAATTATTAACAGTAATTAAACTTTTTAGAGGCTTTTTGACTAAGGTGTGAGAACTAATGAGTTTAACCTTTTATCCTCTTCTAATATGCAGCTTTTTATGTTTCTGTACATTTTTCTTATTAGTTAATGTACATTTGGAATGAATAAAAAACACCAGTCTTATAAATAAATATAAATAAATGTGTTTGGTATAATCTGAGACACTTTCCACCGAACTGATCAGGAAACAATCCACTGAAGACGTAACGATCCTCCGCTGAAGGTTTTTTCTTTCTCGGTCTTAAACGGGTGAAACTGTCCCAGTCACACACACACACACACACACACACACACACACACACACACTTGCTGTGCAGCTCCGAGCCACGCGTGAACTCACCCGTCACTCTTCTTGAACAGGTAGCCGCTGCGCTCAGTGCCGTGCTCCTTGTTGCCCTGCGGCTGGTGCAGGCTGTACGTGGTGCTCTGCCGCACCTGGGAATCCTGGGAAAACAAGTGCAGCAGGTCAGGGGGAGAACGTTCGCGTTTCACCCGGTTTCCAGAGCACTTCAGTCACACAGGAACTACAGAGGCAGGAAATTGCTCCAGCGTTCACTTTGCTTCTGGACCACTGAGGATTTGTTTCGAAAAAAACAAAAAACTACTGTTGGCTTCCTGCTGCTTAGCCTCAATCATTTTGTACACATGACAGGAAGAAGAAAAATAAGGAGGAAAGAAGAGCGTCTACATCGGTTTTTCATGGGGGATGTTTTTGGATTTATGGAAACACTGCAGGAAATAAAGAAAACCTAAAAGAATTAAAGTGCAGTGCAAGTTACTTACAGAAAGATAGAAAACAAACCAGACACTCCTGAATGAGCAGCCCCAGAAGTAAAATACAGGTGCATCTCAAACAGTTCATTCTTACCATAATTCCATTTAAATTCCTATAATCTAGATTTACCACAAATGAACTGACATATTTCTTCACTTCTTTTTGTTTTCATGTCAGAAAACAAATTTTCACTCATATTATTAACACATCCCACACAAATGGATTTAAAATAAAATTGTTGAAACTATTTAGTGGTGAAAAACAAAACAATGTCCTTTTTCTTTTTTTCAAAATGCACTTGTATGTAGACCGGAGTGGATCTAACCGCAGACTCATCACATTGAGGACAAAATGCAAACAGCCACAGAAACGTTTTCCAAGAAATGCACTTACTCTCCTAGACTTGTGTGAGAAAACGAGGAGGCAGCGGGGAGAGAAGAGAAACAATCTGCAGGTGAGACTCCAAGCTATTTCACAGTTGACAGAGCCCGACGGCGACCGCTCACTTTAAATCACCTCAGTTTCACTCAGACATGCACCAAGCAGGACACATTTAACAGGTTTCACTCACTGGACAACGCCTCTTTAATTCATCGAGTCTACATGAGACCCACAGTTACACTCTTTATATTCAGAGACGGAACCTCTCATCTTACAGCAGTGGTTTGCAACAGTTTGAAATTTTTATAATAGAAATTAAGATGAAAAAATGTTTTTTAGAATTTTTTTTTTGTTTTGTTTTTATTTCAGGTTTTTTAAACATCAGTTTTTTCTTAATTATTAATATCATTAAATGTTCATATTTTATTCATTACACTGGTTTTAAGTGTTTAAGATAAATTTTACTTTTCTCACAGGCTTGCTCTGGATTAATTTTGATTAATCAGGATTAAATATCATTCGTTTTGTATCTACATTAATCACATTTCACTTTGCATGAGCAAAGAGACAGGATGGAATAAGTCTGCACTTCACATGTTTATTAAACACCTTTAACGTTCCATGTTACCATAAAACTTCTATTTTTCAAAACAAACATTTATCCACATTAATATTCCTGTTACTCCGCCTTCAGCAGCTACTAAGAGAAACCAACTTGTTGACATTGTCAGAGAGGAGAGCTGAGAGCAGTCAGCAGAACCCAGACTGACGTTTGCTTCATGTTAATGTGGGACTTAAAGCTGGAAGAGCTTCAGTGAGAAGAAAACTCCGCTATGCAGAGTGTGCTTGATACTTTATGTTCGTTGACTGATCTGTTCTGGGGGTTTTTGTACTCAAATTTCCTAACGAGAGGACCAACGTGGTGTTTAGCGTCTTCCATATCCATTTGGTTTCATCATTACCAGATCAACTGCACATGCACGGCAGTAACGTGACTTCGACATTTGCTGCCAGAGACGTGGATTTTGAGTCATTCTGAGCTGCAGAAGGGTTAACTGTGTTAAAAAAACTTTAATCAGATTAATTATGATGATTGATTAATCCAGGTTAACACGTCAATTTCGACAGCCCTATTTAATACTATGTTTTAATATTATTATATTAATAATATAGTAATAATATGTTTTTCCTATCAAGTTATCTTTTCAAAAGTGTGTGTGTGTGTGTGTGTGTGTGTGTGTGTGTGTGTGTGTGTGTGTGTGTGTGTGTGTGTGTGTGTGTGTGTGTGTGTGTGTGTGTGTGTGTGTGTGTGTGTGTGTGTGTGCATGTGCTACCTCCTTCGGCTCCACTTGCAGTGCTGACTTCAGGACATCTCGTAGCTGCGTCAGCTGCTTCCTCTCCTCGTCCTGCACCTGCTTTATCTGTTGAAAAATTAATTAAATCAATGTTTAACTAAGAAAGTTTTTTTTTTAAGTTTTTTTAAAGAAGTATTTTCTGCCTGTTCCCACCGTGTGTAAATCTGTGGCCAGTTTTTCTATGGAAGGTTTGAGGTTGTCCACAGCTTTCAGACCGTCCTGAAAGAAACTGAAGAAAAGCAGGTTCATCAGTCAGCAGGGTGTGAACACAGCAGCTTCAGAGGGCTGAAACATAAAAACAGCATATTAGTGCAGGGGTTTGATTCAGCGGGGGTCTGCAGCCTGCAGCTGTGGCGCCACATGTGGCTCGACAGCAGCTCTATACTGGCTCCTTGAAGCTCTCATTAAATCATACAGTGATGGAGAAAAGCTTTCAGACTCATTTGTGAAATACTGCATTAGGATTAATCACTCTTAGGGCTTCACGTGCAATAAATTTTAGTTTACTCACAGCCAAAATCCTAAACAATCCTAATGGTTTTGGTACTAGTGACGGGGAAGGGTTTTGGTACTAGTGATGGGGAAGGGTTTTGGTACTAATGATCCACTAATGAAGGTCATTATTTTTATCAAATGACTATTTTTGTTGCCGTGCTTCGTGTCTACAACACATTTGAAAGTTCTTCAGAGACAAAAATGGCTAAAACAAGAAACTCCAGATACAGATTCTCAGCCAGGAAGGTACGTAATAGTTGCAGCCAGAATGCAGATTCAGTGCTTCAGCAGTTGATACCCTCAGCAGAAATACAGACGAACCAACAGCTTGGAGGACAAACCCAGATCTAGGCGTCCAAGTGTTCCTTCAGCAAGAACTGATCACATCCTGATCCGCATGTGAAGGTAAAGCCACTGAATGACGCAACAGGAGCTTCAGGAGCCAAACTGGTGTCCAGCGTTCCACCCGCACTGCATGTGGAACAACTTTTAACTCATGGCCTGAGGTCCTGCAGAGCGGTCCAGAAGCTCTGGATCAATGAGAGGCAGAGGTTAGCCCGGCAGCGTCGGGCCCAAGCACACAAGAACTGGACAGCCGGGAAGTGGAAGAAGACTCTGTGGTCAGATGAGACCAGTTTCCAGCTTCATCTTCCTCCTGCTGATGCGAGGGCGAAGCATCGCGTCCAGCATGCACACAGCCTGCTGTCGAGCATGGTGGAGGCAGTGTCACGGTTTGGGGAGGCGTGACTGCTGAGGTGTTGGCCATTGTCTTTGATGGCACATTGAACTCCGTCAAGTATTGTTCCATTCTTGAAACCCACATGTTCCCCTCTGCACGTGCATTGTCCCGCCGAGCTCGAAGCAGATTGTTTCAATGTGAATGCCTCTTGCCTCACATCCAGGCCCAGTAGCAGGAAAACAGAATCCAGCTCAATCCCCGGCCATAAACCCCACTGAAAATCTGTAGTGGATTATCTAGCGGTCTGTTTCAAAGCATAAATCAAAGAACTAAAAGCAGTAAGTCAAGAAGAATGGGATAAGATCCCTCCACAGTTTGGAAGACTCGTGGGGAACACGACAGCCAGGGTGAGAGATCTACTGTGTGCTCATGGTGGGACCAGTGATGATTCTCTATGACCAGTGATTAATCTGATGAACACATTCTCTGTTATGTCTCGACTTTGATACAGACAATGTTGAAAACGGACATATTGAAACGGTAGATCATTTAGTTTGGTTAGTTTTTCTTCTAGTTTTTCAATCAACAAAAACGGTCTATTGCAACCGCACCTTTTGAAACACAAAATAGATTTTTCCTCAAATATTTAATGCCAATATTCAACATTGGGCAAAATTTTAAGAATGTTTGAAATCTGTTTTCCATCACAGTAAGTAAATAAACATTTCTATTGTATCTTTATATACTTTGAAAGCCAAACCATCCATCAAAAGGTCTCTTCTCTCCCGACTAAAAAGACTAAAAAAATGGGTAAAATGGACAAAACTGCTAAAAGTGGATTCAGGAGGTAAAACAACTTAAACGGTTAAAACAGCTAAATATCACTAAAGATGAAAAAAAATCAGTGAAACGCTTTCCATGTTTGGTTTGATGGAATCTTGGTAGTGATATTCTTCAAACAAGGCAAACGTCTTGAAAAGTAGGAATTTTCAAACAGTTCATTTCCTTGTGCTTTTAGCCACGACAGTTTAAGTGTTAGAAATCATCAAGCCTCTTTGAATGTCACACGATGTTCTCATGAGGAGTTAAGTTGGAATTCCACACAGACTCTTTCCTTAGTTTGTGCCGTCTGGGGGAAAGTACAACATTTGAAGACAAAAAGGCACCATGCGGACGGAGAGTCCTTGAACGTTCGACTGGGGCGCGACGTGTTCGTCTTACTTGCACTGCGCGTGGAAGTACTTGATGAGGTTCTGCAGCAGGTCCACTCCCTTCTTGATCTTGATCTCGTTGACTTTGAGGAGATACTGGAAACGGTTTGATCAGGTGGAAACATCAGGTCAGGTTCAGTGAGAGACAAACACAGAATTGAAGTCTCTATTTACAGATTATAAAGGACACCCAAATAAATCTAAGCCAGATTTACTTTGTTTCGTTACAAAGTTACATTTTCTTCTCCTCATTTTAATGAAACTTCCAAAACAAAAGTCAGGGAAAAAGACTTTCTGACTCTTTCTTCAGAATTCTGGAATTAAGAGTCCAAATTATACATTTTTCTTTCAATTCTGACTTAAATTTGACAATTATGACCATTTTAAAGTCTAATTTAGAAATAAAAATCAGAATAAACTGAAATACCTGCCAATTTTTCTGAATTTATTATGACAGAATTTTTTCTCAGAATTCAGATTATATCAAATCAAAATAAGAAAAAAAAATAGAATAAGAATAAATAATTTCCCCATAGAAATCGTAGTTTAATCTGAACTGACATATTTCTCTGAATTCTGACTGTTATCTCAGTTTTTGGGGGGGAAAAGTCTGAATAAATGTAAATAATAATAAGAAAAAGGAAGGAATTATTCAGCCCTGAATCGCTTCCATGTTTAACAAAATCAAGTTGTACATTTTCTCAGAAAGCAACATTAAAGTCAAACGTCCAGTCGAGCAGCATAATGAGACATCTGTATTCTGATGTCTGTAGTCAGTGTGACGCATGCGGGTCAAAATGTGACTTTTCCAGACACTACAGTCGTTATCGTCTTAGAGTTAAATCATTTGAAACGTCTTCTGGTGAAAACCTCCCCAGTTCGTTCTCTTCCGGTCGGCGCGGCGACTCATCGACTCGTCAGTCGGACTCACCTCGCACATCTGAAGCTGGAAGAACCTCCGCTCCTTCTCCATCTCCTCAGCGATCTCCGCCCCGCTGATCTCCGTCCTGATCATGCCGTGCTGCCTGGCATGTTCCTTCTTCTCCTTCTCTATCTTGGTGCTGGAAGGTGGCAACACAAGTCAAAGATCAACGCTTCGCATAAACATCCAGAACGACGCCACAGACACAACGAAGACGTCAGATTGTGCACAATCAGCCCTCTGCAGCCAGACTTGTGGAAGCAATGTCACATTAACGGCTCTGAAACTGATTGTAAGACTTATATCACCTCTCTGTTGTTAGTTTAAAAGTAACATGGAATTATTGGTCAAGAAACGGCTAAAATCCCACAGAAGAAAACTACATCTGTCCACATGTTTAATGTTGCCTGACAGTCTCCACTCAGGGCTGATTTCACACAAATTCTGCATCTCTCACACACGATCATGAACAACAAAGAAACAAACAATAAAACAGCACACAAGAGACAGGAAGCAGCGGTCCATGCAGGAGGTCATCCTTTTCCATATGCTGGACGTTCTGACAGCATATTTCGACCAAACATGACTCAGCACAGTTTCTGCTTAGAGGAACATCCGGGTCCAAATCTGTGATCACTCACCAGAGAGCCGGTACACACGTTCATGCGACGCAAAAACACAACTTCAAAATGCAAAATAAGACTTTAAAATCAAGAAATCAAAGCCAGACTCACAGAGTGCGGATACAAGTTACTACCTACCCCTTAGAGGCTGGTAACTGTGTTTGTTAATGAGCAAACCTTTTTTTATTATTATTTATCATGAGAATAACCACGATGCTGAGATAAACTAAACAGATCTGTGCTTTTGCTTTATACTAGAAAAAGCACAGCATGTGTACCCTCAAAAAAGTAAATCCGCCTGGTATGTCATATGGTTTTCTTTATTTGGGCTTCAAGCAAACACAACAGTGTGGAAACGATAAAACTGATTCCAGTGTTTTGACTGAGTTTTCCTGCACAGCGCGTCCTCGTCTGAGGTTTTAACATAAGTCACACTCAACTGCAGAGGTTTTGTCGTTATTCATGTGATGGGGCACAAGGTTTAATAACTTTTACTATTACACTATTTGATCTAAACTATAATACAATATATAATGGCTGCATTAGCCTCTACTCATGATTTAGGTACAATATGTGAAGAAACCACAGGGGGTGATGTTTCCAACAGGCATTTTCTTTCCCAGCAATATTTACTCCTGTTACAGGAAATCCTGACGAAAAATAAAGTTGAGTTTGAGACGAAAGTTCACTTCTTAGAGGAAAAATGTTTTACAGGTACAAGAAAAGTTATAGAATGAAGTTGTGGGTGTGTATACTTCTAAAGTAAAAAGCCTCAACTGGTTTGTGTCCTATGTTGGTTTTAAATTTCTTATGGATCCCCCAAAAATGCATCTTTTAATGGGAACTTCCCCTTAAGACTTTTATTTTGCAGATGATTAGATTCACAAAGTCTTCTGTGTGGCAACTTCCTGTCAAGCTTGACCTTGTTTGTGTAAACAATAATGAGAGCTGTTGTCCATGAACACGACCATTGTGTAGAGTTAAAGTAAATTTCTCTGGAGTGACTCTACAAAGACTTGAAGGTCTTGACTTGAAAATCTACTACACACACTTTGACGTCACACACTCCCCTTCAGTGCAATAACACTCAATCTGATTGGTCCAAATACACATGGCTGCATGTGTGTCTACATCTTCTTTGAATGACTTTTTCAATCTTTTTTAAATTCATTTTAACTAAACAAACAGCCGGACGAACTTTGATTGGGATGTGCTTTAAAAGTAAAATGATTGATTTAAGGATTATTTGTTATAAAATAAAATACAACAGAAACCCAGAGTTTTTTCTGCCTGCAGCAGCTTCGGTCATAAACTGGCCGCTTGGCCTCGTTTTCCAGTCAGAGAACGCTGCAGGCTTAAATCAGCACATGCATCTTCAGCTCTGACAGTGTTACAGCATCGTCAGAGCTGCGACCGACACACAGACACATGTTCGCCAGGCCGTTTGGCCACGAGCCAAACTGACAGCGGCCCAACCCAACGCGAGGCCGAGGATCCATTCACCTTCAATACTGTCGGCTCAGGAGGAGACAAAACAAATAAAAACTGCACTTTTGGGTTTCTCTCTGAAAGCTAATACAATTAAAAAAAATTGTCTTATTTTAGGAATTAAAGATGAGTCACTCCCAGAATGAGCAGCATGAACGTGAGATGATCCTCCAGACTCAAAACAAGGCAAGGTGTCGGATACCAACACAAACATAATTTGGGACTCGCTGCTGTGTCAACACCAAATCATTTCATCTCTCTGCGTCTGTGAATGTGAAAGGAGCTTCTTATTACAGAAACAGACGGCAGAGAGATCAGATACCAACAGATGAGCATCTCTGATAAACCAGGACGGCAGGATATGATTAGTTGATTCTCCAATCAGGCAGAAAACTGGACTCTATTGACGGCTTCTGTTCACCATCAATAGAGTCAAATGATAAGAGCATCCAGACGAGCCGTCGACGTGACGGACAAAGTCCCAACCGCTTGATCAAACCAGCTCGGAGAGAAGATGTATTACCCTTTCAGTAAAGAATGTCCTTTGCAGCTTGTAAAATACATGAAAGTGCTATAAAACGGCTGTGGTGTGCATGCACAGTCACAGGAGTGCGTGTGGGAGTGTGAGCGGGGAGCTGGAGAGTGACGGCGAGTTATTCACATTATCAGGGATGTGCTGACATATTAATCACACCGGGGGGAGATTTAGAGGTGGAGCACAGTTAGTCAGACAGAGATGAGACAGACAGAGCACACTTCAACAGGTGTCGGGCGAAAATATCAAAATGCTCTACTTAAACAAACTCAAGTAGTAAACTATCAAATATCTTGTTATCCGTTTATGTTGAATAGAGTAAGAAAATATCTTCTTACACTTTTGTTTCGTAGTCCTTCCAGGCTTTATCAAAAGGCTTTTTCAGATCCTGTGAAAACAAAACAAAGACAAATGATGAGACATTATAAGATAAATAATAACTCAGGAATAAAACTTGATGATTTCAAAGACTTTATCAACAGTCAGAATGACACACAAAAACAAAAAGAGAGAAAAATTACAAGTTATTACTCAAATTTCCAGGTTTGATAAAAGGTCTGCTGGTGAAGACTCAATGAAAACTTGATAAAGGAGGGAGGGGAGGAAACATAATCATAATTAAAAAGGTTTGTAATCGAGTACCTGAACTACAAGGCAGGTAGTGAGTCAGAGCTCACTTATAACTAACCTCGTTGTGTTTTAATTTTTTCACTTGGTGCACAATACGTGTCATTAATTCCCCTCATGGTAAAAACCATGTAACCTCATTTTAACTTAACTTGAGAGCTACTTTTGTCTTTAGTGTGATGGAATATGTAACTATGAACTGAAAATGTTTGATAAAGTTTTTAACAAAAAAATAAAAACAACAACTCAAGAACAAGCTGGTTTTAATTTTCTTAGCAGTCAATAAGAACATCAACGAAGGTGCAGCCAGCAGCTAATAAAACAGTTCATTTTCAAGATCACTGATCCACTAGTTTCACCTAAAACAGGAAATGCTGAGGCACAATATGTAGTTGTATTAGAATTTATGGTGTAAAACAACTTGGCTGGATTTCAATCCGAGCGAGTTTCAAAGCTGCTCCAAGAACATTTCTTCTCATTTTACTCCGAGACAGACACAAAATGGCTGTAACACAATCTGTCCAGCTTGTTGTCCAGCGAGACAGAAAAAACATCATCCATCAGCGGTGCTTGGTAACCTTCAAGTGTTCAGAAAAAATTCCTTTCTCCCTCACTAATGAACGTGTGTGTGTGTGTGTGTGTGTGTGTGTGTGTGTGTGTGTGTGTGTGTGTGTGTGTGTGTGTGTGTGTGTGTGTGTGTGTGTGTGTGCTGACTCATCCTGCAGCTGTCTGACACTCACTGTGAGAGGCTCCAGTGTGAAAGCGTCCCAGGATGTTGTAATCGTTTGTGTGTGTGTGGTTTCTCTGGCGCGATATAAAACACGTAACGCTGATTTCTCACCGTTTTGTTTGAACGGTTCGCAGCTGCTTGAGCAGAACCGTACTTGCTGAAGTGCTGCTGATTAAGCAGCGATTAGGACGAACAAAAGTAGACGTGACTGTGTGCGATTGGCCCAACAAACATTGAATTGTGTACCGACAAAACCAGAATGTCATGAAAATGTTTTTTTTTTAACACGATCAACAATAAGAAGTAAAGCATGTAACAGACTTCATGTTGGTGTAGTTTCTGTTAATAAATGTGATCACTATACATCTTTTGTCCAGCTGGAAGACAGTTGTTAGAGGATCCAGAAAGGATTGATCCCTCAGCTGACCTGGAGGCTCAGCCTGTGGTTCAGGTTCACAGTGGCTCACTAGACCAAGTCAAGAGCCACTCAGCCGTTCACTCGGCCAGCTCAAGGGCACAGAGGAAAGAGGGTAGAAGGCCGTACAAATACCAACAGCAACCACAACAAAAAAAAGGCTGAAACCGGGACAGTGAAGAAAGGAGAGGAAGCTGCTAAAAGAATTCACTCCAGGTCAACAGAGAGGAGAGAAGGAGTGAGCGGAAGGAAATGTCAGAGCCACAGAGAGCAGAAAAATTGTAACAATGGCTAAAAATACCAGGCGCAGGCCTGGTCGGGCCGGGCCGGGCCGGGCCAGGAAGGGCAGAGGAGAATAGGCCAGGGCACAGGGGTAAAACACTCCCTCTGAGGGTTGGCGGCTCTTAGCGCCCTGCTGAAGTCTCTGACCGAATTCAAAGTACAGATCATCCATGTCCTGCCCTTTACAATGGCCTTCATTTGCAAAGATGCCACTTCATTCACTTCATACAAACATACGTATCCATGAATATCATATCCAGTCACAGTTTTCCCCCCGACATGGGGGATTTAGTTGGGGACTTTGTCTGATTAATTACAAGTGTTGATCACACACTGATGGCTGTTTGTGCTAGAAATGGAAACACTTGATGGAGGAGAAAGGTGAGCCGTGTGGACAGACCATGATGAAACTGGGAGGAATTCACCATAGCTCTTTATTTCATCATCAACGTAGCGGCAGGAGGGTCAGACGCCTTCAAATCAGGATGAATTGGAGCAGAAATATATTGAACACAAACATGTTGAAGCCAAACGGACTGGTGAGCGGAGACATTCAGGGACAGTCTGGGGATCAATGTCTGTCTGGAAGAGGTGGAAACGTCAGAAACCAGCGGGCCAGCTCACTTCTTCACACTCACATCCACCTCCTTGACAGACGAGTGCAACGTGAAACTTTTCATTTTCTGTGCAGCCAAAATCAAAGTTGCAGTCACTTGAAGGAGATGCTAATCTGTTGCAAAATCAGCTGCTTGGAAGTAAAAATGTACTTTCAGCACTTTTTTCCCCTCCAACAGCAAATCCGATATGTGTCATAGTGAGGACAGTGTGAGCTCGCTCTGGTATGCAACAAAGACAAAAGATGTAAAGTGAAGCTGATGAGCTGTCCATCACCTGTTAAGTGTATGAGAGACATCAGGCAGGAAACGGACATTTTGTCCTCAAATGTGTGAGAAGCAGAAAGAAATGGACTCGTGTGGGGATGTGAATGAGTTTGAGAAGGACTGGGTAGATCATGTGACCCACAGCGAGCAGCTTGGAGACGGTATTGAACGGCTTCTGCTAGTGCACATATATTTGTTCTTGGTTGAGTTACTTTAGACTCTACTGGGATTTCACTTCACGCTAAACAAGGGCCAAGCGAGCAGCGACCTCTTATCTCAGATCTGTTAGAGCAAACATGCGTGGGGACCTCGGGGTGTGTGAGAGCCACAGCGAGGCCGTGCACAGCTGGACTCGCATCGGTCTCCTAACACAGCAGATTTTATAGAGGCCGTCCAAACACCGCCACTGAACGGAGATGAGCTGATATGACTCACGGCCCGCTAAAAAACACAGACCGGTCGATAAGCGGAGGATGAGCGGGGGGTCGACCGAGGCCGGACATCATGCCGGGTCCGCTCTGAAAGTCCAGTGTTTGCACAACAGAACGTTAAACTCAGCAGTTTCTCCTGAGTGAGAGCCGGTTCATTGCTCTCGTTTTATAGTGGTATTACAGCGTCTGAGGTGTATCCTGAGATTAAACCGCCAACTGGGTACTAAAATCATTTCAGTCACACCACCTGCCTCTTCGTGTCTTTTCACTCAACTGTGAGCCAACGATGGTGAAAAACTACAGACAATCTATAGCTGGAATCCCAATTTGGTGGTTTCGACACTCAGAGGCAGATAAGGAGGGAGGTGTGGAGGTTTGACAGCAGTGGCAGGTTGTTATGGTAGACCTCTCGAAGCAGAGCAATTAGCAGCTGACTCCCGGCGGGGAACCTTCAGCCCGGAGGAAACGACGGTCACCGGGTAGCCAATAAACTCAAGAGGTAAATCAAAACTAACGACTGTTAGAGGAGCACTTCAAAACACCACAGTGCATCTGAACTGAGAGAAAGTTAGGGGGAATTCAATTTATGTTTTTTCAACTAAAAGTCCCACACACTCTTCTGTAAGGGAACATTTTCCTGTACGTGTTCGACAACGGGTCTATTTGACGTTTCTCACAGTCCCTTGTGGATGGTGGAATAAATAGAACTTACTAATGTTAGATTTGTGTGTTCTCAGTGTGACACTTCACGGCGCTCTCTCCCTCCTCTCCCTGTCCAAACAGCCTGTCAGGCTGGTCTGGACTCCTTCCTGCTGTACACTCTCCTAACAGGTACTTCCCCTGGGACTGCAGGATAATGACAGAGGGCGAGGGCGATGATGAAGGGAAAAAACAAACGAGGGAAAACCTGCAGGCTGCGGAGGTAAGAAGCAGGTCGGGACGAAGGAGCAGCTGTGAATGAAGTCTGTCACTTTGTCAGTACAGCCGAGTTTCTTTTCTTCACAGCAATGAAAGTTGAGTTTCTGGATCCGTGTGACATTTCGGTGAGCGTGTGTCCTGAGGTTTAAGAATCAGTAGCAGCTCATTAGCACTGTGTCATCGAGGTAATGAGAATCATCCGAGGGCTAATGAGCAATAAGCGGGGAAGCATTACAGATGTGACGCGCTGCCACAGTGGGGCAGGAGAGTGAAAGGATGGATGGAGGGATGGAGGGATGGAGGGCGGGATGGCTGCAGAGTTAAAACAGCCACAAGAAGACAAAGGAAGGAAATTTCAGAGCAGAAAAGCTGACGGAGGCTGAAAAGAGAAACACGGCACTTGAGAGAGCCACAAAAGAGCAACAAAAGGGGGGAGCAACAGTTCACAGGTCGAGACGGTGCCAAGTGGCTCGGGGTCACAGAGACAACTGCCGTCTCCATGGCAACCAGCCTCATTAGAGCCCACTTAATCACATCATACCTCAACGAAAACTAAAGCCAGTCATGTGTCTCAGGAGCAAAAGGTCAGCGAGCGGCGAGGACAGTAACTGAGTGTGATTACATTAGAGAGCAGCACAGACTGGTGACCAGCGTGTGTCTGGGTTTAGTCTGAGTGGAAGAGTAATGCTTTACAAGAATATCTAGACCTCAATGTGCTATTGGAGTCAACTATCGATATTCATGTTGCGTGCTCAAAAGCAGAAATATCTGCTTGTTTTCTACACAGATTCTGGGAATAGTAGAAATATGATGATAATGTTGCTGTATCAAACTGATCCCTCAACCAGAAAGAACACATACTGATGAATAAACGATGGTTAAAAGTGCTTTAAAACCACTGAAGAGGTAAAAGTGATCATTACAGCCACATTCAATAGAAATGACTTTCATGACAGAGTTCTTCCCTTGATCCGTTAATAACCAACCGTCAGCTGTTTCATAAATAAACTGGACAAAGAAACACTGAACAACTCCAGTTTAAGTACGTTTAAACTATAATTAAGTCATTTTAGTTACTTCTGATGGCTCTTCTTATAAGAAAATTCAATATATTGCCAAAGCTATTTGCTTGACAGCCTTCACATGCACATGAGCTTATTTGATGTCGGTCCATCCTTTGCAGCTATAAGCGATTCACCTCTTCTAGGAAGACTTTCCACAAGATTTAGGAGTCTTTATGGGAATTGTGGACCATTAGTGAGGACACACTGATGGCCTGGCTCAGTCTCCGCTTTAATTCATCCTGAAGGTCTTCTGTCAGGTTGCGGTCGGGACTCTGTGCAGGAGTCAAAGTGGACCATCCAGGTCTTTGTGGACCTGCTTTGTGCACCGGCCATGTTGGAACAGGAAGAGTAGGAAAAGTAGGAAGTTGGAAGAGCGAAGCTGCCCAAAAGGTCCTGGTATGTTGTGGCGGGGTTCGCTCCTGTTCAAAGAACAACCTCCGTAATTCCAAATGGCAAGTCGACTTTTTCCTTTTATTGTCCCCAAACAGTGCCGGTGCTCGATATTTACAGTGAGAAAAAATATTTACAATAAGAACTGAAAAACATAACCATGAGCCCAGCTCTTCCTTTAGCTGGGTGGTTTGAAAAAAACAGGTCTATTCGAGTCGTGTTGCTCTACAGTGCAACTTCCAGTAATGACTCCCGTATGCAGCTTTGCCTACGGCTCTTATACCGTTATGCCCCTCCCAGGGGTGTGATTGAGTCCTCTGCACCAATCATAATTTAATAACACAAATAATAATAACATCCTATTTTTAGGACACTTCATTTTTCCATTTAAATGAACAAAAACATTCTCCAAATAAAGTCACGACATACTTCCCTTTATAAACAAAAATTAATACTTAAACCAAACACCCAACGATCACATGACCGTAAAGTCCCGCTCAGGCTTCGTTATAAACCCGGGGGTTAACTCCACCCCCGTCTTGCCTGTCACCAGGCGTCATGTCACCGGTAAGTGTTGTGTGTGTGTGTGTGTGTGAGGATGTTTGAATGTATGCGCAGGTCAAACATAGCCAGTCCAAGTGTGCACCCCTGGCTGACTATACTAACAGGTGGGGAACGAAAGATGAATTCAGTGAATGATGTCATGCGAAATACGGAGGGGAATGAGGAAATGAGTGTGGCGTGTATCGTGGTGTGGCGTCTGCTACGCAGGATGTGTGTGTGTGTGTGTATGCGTTCGGGTGTCACTGCGCGTTCACTGACCGAGGGTCTCCGCTGCCTGCGTAACAGCAGGGCAGAGTGCGAGCGAGTGCGGGCGAGTGTGTGCGAGCGCGGGCGAGCGCGTGCGTGTGTTTGTTGCCCCGTTGCTGATGGAGCCGCTCCATCACATATGTTGAAGCTTTCAGAGTTTCTTTCACTGGAACTAAGGCGCTGAGCCCAACCCTCCAAAAACAAGTCCACACCATAATCCGCTAAATTTTACATTTTGATCCATACCGTTAAACTTCCTGCTGGGTATTCTGTCATTAAATATGATGCCAATATCAGCTTTCTTACCCCTTTGACCCCCTTCAGGTCTCCTTTCAGCAGGCTGTCCAGGGGAAAGGTGATGATGTTGTTCATGTTCTGGAACTGGAGGAAGATGAAGAGAGACACACGGGTTACATCAGGAAGACTTGAAGAGCATCAGACTGAACATCAGGCAGAGTAATCACTAATGATATCCTGTAATCCTGAGTGTGTGCCTCTCTTTCTCTGATACACACACACACACAACTTGAAGTCTTCCGTCTCCACAAACATCATTAGAGATGCGACAGGCCTTAAAGAGGAGTGTCAGACTTATGGGGACAACAAATAGTTCAGTTGGATCGAGTAGTGAAACTAAAGCACAATAATGTCTGAATAACCAGAACTCCTCATATCGATTTGTTTTATTGTAAACATTTACAAAGACATTGTGAATAAATAATATTTGTAGACGCAACATGAACAAGTTGCCATTTTCAAAGACTAATAAATGCACTTTGGATATTTGGGAGATTAATTCTACTGGTGAGTTCTGATAAGAGTTCTTTATATTTATGTGAAATCAAATGTGCTGCTGTGAGGTTTTTTTCTCAATAAGATAACATTGCAGATAAAACAATTTTTTGTCATACCTTATTTTACCCCAGTTCCTTTTATGTAAAGCTAAAGTGACTGAATATGTAATATTATATTCTTTCACAATTTCCAAGGTCATCTTGTGGATAAAAACATATCAAAAGAGAGAAATCTTGGTCTATATCATCTCTAAATGAAGTCCTGTGTGTAACGCTGCATGCATGTATTGTATTTTATTAATCCATTCATTAAAAAAAGAAAATAAAAAATTTAATATTAACATAAAAGTTTACAAACTTCTGAATGAAAAAGAGCAGAAGGAAGAATAATTTTATATAATCTGCCCCTTTGTACCAATAATCAGTTCACAACAGCATGAGAAAACAACAACAAACAACAATGATTGAGAAGCAGGCACCGCCACTCATTCATGTCAAATTTGTCTTTCATAAGAAACAAAATTAAACAAACCAGAAAACTACACAAAAGAACAAAACAGACCAGCAAAAGGGTAGACATCAGCAACAACACAAAAAGAAAAACAAAAAAAAGACCCAAAGACATTATGGTACTTTAGAGAAGTTCATTGTATTTCAATAATATACTTGTTTTAATTAGATGTTTAAATCTTATATTTGCTTTACATTCTTTTAAATACGTGCTCAGATTGTTCCATAATGTGACCCCTTTGGCAGAAATGCAACGCTCCTTTAATTTTGTCCTAAACTTTGGTTTCATAAAGATCTCTTTTCCTTTTAAGTTATGCTTACCCTGATGCACTTTATACATAATTTGCAAAATGCTGTGATCCACAATGTCATTGAACTCCAACAGTTTTAACTGAAAGAATAATGGGTTGTAGGATGTCTGTGTTCTTTTCTGCTCATTATTCGTATGGTTCTTTTCTGCAATATGAAGACTGACTGGATGTTTTCTTACATGCATTTCCCCAAACTTCAACACAGTAGGTCAGATAAGGAACAATCAGACAGTTATATAAAATATACAGAGCTTTGTTATCCAATAGATCCTTTACTTTGTGTAGTACAGCAATTGTTTTTGATATTTTCATGTTTGTATAATTTATGTGTGATTTCCAGCTCAAATTCTCATCAATCATAACACCCAAAAGTTTGGTTTCCCTCACTCTATTTATTTCAATATTATCTATAATAACTGAGCATTTGATATCTTTCCTTTGGTTACTAAATACCATGAAGTTTGTTTTTCCCAAATTTAGTGACAATTTCTCAATGTCAAACCAGTCTTTTATTTTATCAATTTCATTATTGACTTCTTCTAACACCAGTGTTAAATGTTCCCCAGAATAAAATAAAGTTGTATCATCTGCAAAGAGAATACATTTGAGCAGTTTAGAAACACAAACAAAATCATTGACGAATAAAATATATAGTTTTGGCCCAAGGACCGACCCTTGAGGCACACCAATCTAAGAAACTGAATTGAACCGTTTCAAGATGACACGCTGAGTTCCAGGCCGATTTCAGGCTTCTGCTCTGAAAGTTCTAGATTCAGTCAGAGCAGTGATTCTCAGGCCTGTTCTGGGTCGCAGGCCTGTTCTGGGTGGGTCACGGCAGCTCGGAAATACATAACTCTGTATTTAAAATGCGTTTCGTGTCTCTTTTATTCCAAAATTGTTTTTATTTTGACAGGCATATGTCAGAAAAGTGCAGTAGAAACATCTCCAACGCATGCCTGTCGAAAGTCTTTGATTGCCGTTGATTATTAAGTTTGTGTTAATGTTCGGATGCAAGATGGCGAAGCGCGATTATGACCAGAGTAGATTGAGGATAAAAAGGGTCAGAAACCCCAGAGTGTGGTCTGTCGTCAAGTACTTTGAAGTGAGAGCATCAAACCAACTGATCTGAGAGTAGCTCTGTCGACTCTCACCCAAGACATTCAAACTCTTCTCAAGAGTAAAGCACATGCCCAACTGTCTCAGTAACTTCCACAAATGAACAAAAAAAACCCCACAACAAACACCCCCGACCGAGGAGCAGTGGCTGTGCACTGTGGAGAAGATTTATCTAACAGAGAGATTCACACACAAACAGACTACAAGAGCCACAATTTAATAATGGTAAAAATGGACAAACTACAGATAACAGGCGGAGGACCACAACACCATCACTTCTATCCGACAACAAGGACTTGATTCATGACAAAGCTGAATACTTAACGATGTATATGTGTTACACCTCACCACCATTATTGTTAAAGAAAACCAGAACAAAAAATAAGTTAAAAAAACGACCTTGATATTTATTTTATTCACTTTTGTTCATACAGTTGTCAAGGTCTTCCTCAGTTTCTTATTAATTTGCTCTGACAGGCATTTTGCACCGAAAAATATATAAAAGATGTGTTGTCAACATATATTTTTGAAGAACACATGTTGTTGGTTGAATTCTAAAAAATGTGGGTCACGACTTAATGACCGTGGGAAAATGTGGGTCCCAGGGTGAGACCAGCTGAGAACCCCTGAGTTAGAGGACAGACACAGTGACCCCGGAGCATCCAGACAATTAAGAGACAGCGTGGAAATGTCTCTTTGTCCCTGAAGATTATTACCAAACACCCCCAGTCCCGTCTACTCACAAGGTTTTTGAAGAGTGCCGTGAGCTCCTTGGTGAAGACGGAGAACTTGAGGAAGGCTGAGCCCAGGTCAGGATCGTCTCTGTACACGCAGTTTTCTCCAAACTTCTCCAGAGCCTGAGTGTACTGCTCCTCGTTCTCCACATGAGCTGGGAAAACACACACAAACACAAAGTGGTGAGCTTCGACAGGTATTGGGAATCAGACCAAGGTCTTCCACCGTCTGGTTTTTACAAGTCAAAAATCAATCCGTGCGCATTAATAATGCATGTTGGTCTTTCTGTGGGTAACATTACATGGGGGGGGTCAGCACTCTGCTAACAGGACTGACAGGTTTCCATGCTCTCTGTTATTATCCTCAAACTCCTGCAAGAGATGAATACTGTGAGCATCACTGATGTGCAGGATCAGAAGAGCGTTCATCTCTTCTTCATAAAGTGTTGCGACAGAAGCCGTTTAGTCGAGTGAAAAACACACGAAAGGGTTTATGAGACATGCATGAGATTTTTGAATTTTTCATGTTCAATATCATTTTGTGATGCCAGGAATTTCTATGTGGTGTACAAAGAACAGCAACCTGCTTCCTTTAGGAAGAAAAGATTCATCTGAAACCACAAACCTTTCATTTACTTAGTCGTCTTTCTTTCCACACGTCACACAAATAACCCTCACCTCAGGGTGAGCTTTCCCAGAAACTATTGATCCAACTCATTTAGTGTCCCTACAACTATTTTCCCGCAGTGCTATAGAATAAACACAAGTTAGAAAAGTTAGACGTAATTCAGTGAAAGTTTGAGGGAGACACTGCAGAGTGGCTGAAGGTGATGGTAGGCCGTGTTAGTTTTAATAACCCAACACCAGGTTAAACCCAGGTGACCAGCTGGTTACAAGTTAAACCTCTGGGAGCGAGGGATGCCGTGCCAGGTTGCTATGACGACAAAGAGGGAAACAAGAGAGGACGGATGGGTGATAAGACATTTAATGGGTAATAAAAAATATCAAAGATGAAAAAGAAGAAACAGATAAAGAGGGATACCGACTTTTTTAAGACACCTGCATCATGACTCAGCAAGCAGACACATGAAAGAGGCCACAGAGGTTCACAGATGTGGCAGGTTTCTAGATGAAGCCGGATAAGCTCAGGTCTCGGGCGCTCAGATATCCATCATGTGATTAAAAGAGAGGCTGAAAGCTTCAGAGTCACGACCTGCAGGCTTCCCCCACATGACACCAATCTAATTTTACACACAATCTAATGCAATAGGTGAGCTGAAGACGCACTGCCATGAGATGGTGAACATAGCTCAACAGTGTGCAGCAGCTTACAGACTTGTGGGGTTTATGATGACTGGAGAAAGCAGATTTAATGCCTCATCGAGATATTCTCCGATAACGTCCTAAAGAAAGAGGATTCAGTTTCTCTGTGCCTCCAAAACCCATATTGCACTTTGTTTCTAGAGAAAAGGAAACACCTCAGTTAGGAAGTTGAATAGTGCTGAGAGGAACTCCAATTGAAGCTCAGTAGTCATGGAAACGTGACGCTTCAAACACTTTGAGAGGGAAGCAGGTTTCATCCCTCCAGATGACATTTCATGGTCAGTGATCGTGAAATATGGTGGACAGTCGGTCATTACCGATGAAAATGCCCTTGGTCCGGTTAATATTTACTTAAAACTGGTCTCATGTCCGAATTTTTCATTTATTGATTTCGAACGTAGGAACGATTAAAATGAGATGAAACAAATGAAAAAAAAAATAATACAAAACTAAATAAAAAGTCAATTTCAATATAACACACATTTGACTCGTTGGAAAAGGGATAGGAAGAAGCCCGGGCTTATCAAGTCCTACCCCCATTCTTCACCCATTGACAAATGCAAAATCCAATAAAATAACTAAACAGGCAATACAAAAGAAAACTAAAAACTACTCCAATCAAGCTATTTATGAAAACAGAATAAATAAAAAAAACACACAAAAAAGACTATCACTCTGAAAAAGCCAAGAACCTTCCAGTTTTTCATATCGATGGGCGCCGCCATTTTGAATGGTGACGTCACGTCACATGACTCGGCAGTGGTTTCCGGTTCCTGTTTGATGATTCTACTGAAGTATTTGGTGTTCATAGGGATTTTTGTTCTTTTTTGACATTATGACAAGGTTTCAGAGTCATTTGTGAATTCTAGTTTACAGCCGAAGCATTTCAGCTTTATTGTGAATTTTCTGTTCTTTTTTCACATTATGTTCACATTATGTTTCACTTCTGTTTTGACAGTTTGTGATGTTAATAAACTTTTTATTACCATAAACCTGCCTTATTCTTCATAGTTTTGCAAATAAACAATAGCTTGGGGAGTAGTTAAATATTTTCATCCCACTTTACTTCGGTCCAGTAAAAACTGCTTGATTACTGGACCAGTGTCCGGGGGAAAAAATTTGCATTTTGCAATCCCTGCATGGTACGAGAACTCTTTATGAGTTTCTAAATCAACCATCAATCCAAACAAGGTTTTCCACCTTTTAAAAGATTGGCAGCTTCTACGGAAAAAACATCTGCAGCGAAATGTCTTAAAACTGGGTCCAGTAAGAGAAAGAGCACTGCTATTTGGAAGTACAAATACCAAAAGACAAAAGACAACATTCTTCTTTGACGCTGGCTTATTTATCACAATTTTCAAAATGTTTGATATCGTGCAGCTCTATACTTAAACGGTGATCGCTGTCCTGTTGTGGAAACTCACACTTTAAATCTCAGCTCCAGTTGCCGGCCCAGTGGCTCGGACCAGCCGCTGGCGGGCTGTTGTTTTTAAAGTGGCAGATGAAAGCGCCCATTTTGCCTTTCAGCGCCAACAAACAGCACGAAGCCCCCCCCCCGGGGGCTGCTTCATGTGTATTTACTGCGGCATGAACACAGGGCGCATGCATCCTGCAGTACGGAGAAGCTGCAGACCTTTAAGAGTCGCACGGCACGAGCACACGGCGTTAACGTGGCAGGAAAGAGGGAGAGAGACACGGACAGAGGCGACATTTTCTAAGGTTTACTCTGAAAACATGATTAGCTCACTCGCGCTTGGAAAATGTTGACGAAACATTTCCACGACTTGATGTTGACGTTCTGTGGCTCGGGGGTTTCTGGGTAAAAAGCCTTCTTCCTGTAAAACGTCCCTTTTTTAAAAATATGATTATTACACACTTGTAACTCTCATTCAAGCTGATGAATGTATTTCACTCGCTATCCCGGATAGTTGGCAGTCCTTGTTTATTGGGATCTTTAAGACTGTATTTGCTGTGTTCTGTCCAGTCTGCAGCTTTAATCACCGTGTGAGGGAGAAAAGTTTTATTCCTCCCCAAGATGAAGATACTTCAGCAGGAAAAGTGTGGGCAGATTCCCCTCAAAAGGTGCAATTTACCTCCCTGGCGGTCTACATCACATTTGGGCCTTTTCCCCTTCAGTATATCAAATCCTTCAATAAACATCCTCCACATGTATACAGTGTCCAGAATCACTTTTACAAAAACTGATTCATAAGCAAAATGGGATATTTATTGGGGGGGGGGCGAATAAACACATTTGTGGATTTCAAAAAAGATCGGGATGATGTGAAAATGAAAAAAAGAAGAAGAAAACAAACCTGCGGACAACACCGCTGATTTGACCAGTTTTACAGTTCTATGGGACGAATGTTGATCCAAATGAACAAGGACAGTTAAAGTGACTAAAACAGAGCTGAAGTGACCTTCACGGGGGTACGGTGGACCTCAGGAAACTTAAAGCCACCTAATGACATACTGTGTTGTGAACCAAACGTTTCACCATATCTTCTCTAAACATACATGTGCACAAACAGAAACATAATCATCCAGGATTATCTCACATCCCGAAGGCTTGGTTTTAAAGTTTCTTCCATCACACACACACTCACACACCGGTTTAATCACCCGAACGCAGACTGTCCTCTGCTTCCTCTCTCCCACACTCGCTCCGTCACGTTGGGCTCCGTCAGGCTCCGACTCTCACTAAAACAATGTGCGGACGACCTCGGATCAATCCCATATCTCCCTGTGGACGCTTTGAAAACAGCTCTGGACTCTGCGTCCGTTCCACAATAAGACGAGCAGCAGAGTGAAAGGAGGGTGGTTCTCGCCACGATTTAGACACGAAGACTCGTGGACGGTGAAGGACAGTCACACACGTTTTTAGAATACCTGGAAAAAACTTAGATAAAGAGAACATGGAAACTCCAAAAGGCCTCAAACTGGACTTGAACCAGCGATATTCTCCGTTACCGCGACGCCACTGAGTGGCCAGTTTCACGGTCACACATAATAAATGGGATTAGATGTCACAGCAGTCTTTATGACTGAAAGAACATTTTCAATAATTGTGACCAAATAAAACTTGTTTGGAGCCAAAAACCATTTTTAACCTTAAGATTAAGAGGGATTTTAAGTCCACACACACATGGGCGGTGCACTGATGAGACCGACAGGATGTTGTCTCACTTCTCTTCTGATTACGAGAAACAAACTGAACATTGCTCTTGACACAGTCCAGTTTTTTTTATCCAAGATCACCCCCAGATATCTGTAGTCTTCCACAGAGTCCACACTGTCCCTGGATGGAGACGGAGGACACGGACACACGCGTCCTCCTCAGGTCCACCACCAACTCTGGTCTTTGTCACATTGAACTGCTGCTGGTTCTGCTCACACCAAGTGACTAAGTTGTCCACAGTCTCGCTGTACTCTGAGACATCACCACGCCGATACGTCCGACACATTAAATAATCTGGTTTAAGAATCAGATGTAACTCAAGTTCGAATACATGTGAAGGCTGGCGAAAAAATACTTTTGGCAATATAGTGTATATTCCCAAAATGTCCAACTTCTTCAATTTCACTCTCCGTCTTCTTCTCTCTTATGATCGACAGGAACGGATGATGAAATAGAACAAAGCAATTTCTTATGAGAATGAATGAATTTACCCGACGATAAAAGCTACACTTTCTCTTAGTGCAGCTGCAATACTAATAGAACCAGCTACTAAAGGTCGTTCCATATTTTCATAGAGGCATTTAACGTATGCTCAGACACTTCCACTCATACATCCTGCTATGAGATCACATTCAAACTTTGAGAAGTCGGCCTTTTGAGCCTATATACATGATAAAATTCAGTGTTTTTCTGCTGCAGCTCAGGCTGAAGGTCTGCAGAGCAGGTTTGAGTCCTCCTGCAGCTCCTCTCCATCGACTCTGCTTCTTCAGAGCTCTGTGATGATGCTGCTGCTGCTGTTTTATTCATCAAAACACCACGAGCCGACACCCTGACAGCTCCCTGCAGCAGAAAAAGGCTTCCGCTGTGTCTCTCACTTCTTTCAGTCTCTTATTTACACTAGTTTCTTTGTCTCGACTATAAGCTCATATTCCTTCTCCATTCTATGTTCCAAAATGTGTGAAATTGTTTAATACGGCTTCGGTCTCTGCATCATCTCCTCCATCGCTGCTGATAATGTCTTCCAGGGGTTTTGGGCTCGACAGCCAGTCATATCAGAAAAACTAAGGGAGCCCGTGTTGGTTCCCTGTTGTGTGTCTCATTATTCACACTCTTCCCAGCGTCCTCCCTGGGGAGCAACAGAAAACTCTGTGCTTTTATTTTCTTTCTCTAAACATACAGACTGTAGAAATCGCTCTGCGATGCTGCTGCCCTTCCTACACACCAGACTCTGGATCTAAATATTTCCGATACACATTGTTGTTGAGGTCCGAGTTAATTTTCAGTGGTTAACTGAAACTTTGAACTATTTATACACATTACTGTGGATTTCATTGGGTAGTTTATATACTTGAGGAATTAAATTTCAGTCAGATGAAACTGAACATAATACTTTATAATTGATAGAATTTGATTTGAAACTGCATTTAATTTGTAACGTGAAATAAGTTCAAACGTTCAGAATATAAATTCTCTTTTGAATTTAAATTCAGCGTTTCTGCTCCTGACATTATAGTCACTAAACTGACTTTCATTTGAGGATTAAATACTATTGAATTTCAAACTGTTTAAATTTCAGAGTCACATTTAAAGTAGACAATTTAATCTTGACCAAAAAAAGGTGAATTTCAAGTAATACAACTTTTATTTAGAGTTTAGGGTTCAGGTTTCATTGAGAATTTATTTTTTAAGGTGAATATTACATTTAGCTATTTAAATTCAATTTCTAGTTATCAATTTCAAATGCATTTTTACAATTCCAATTTAAGTTTTTGGAAGATAATTACATATTTAGAATTTAAATTCAGATTCTGAATTTCAGTTAAATACATTTTTTGCGTGATAATTCAATTATAAGAATTCTGATTTAATTTATAGACTCAAATTCAGTTTCTAATGGCACATTTGTTCCATAAATTTTGACCTTGTAAAGGTGCTTTCAGGTTCAAAAAGTTAAAACCGCAGTTTTTTTCCTCCATATGTAGAAAACGAGACCAATTTTAGGCCTGTTTTGGTCTCAATCAGCTTCTCTGTGCCTAATGGGAACGGCTCTCGTCTCTCTGTGTACCTTTTTCTGATGAGCAAGGTAGCACAGTTATTTTAACGAAGCTTTACTTCTGAGAAACAGCAGCATAAACAGAGAGCAAAGGAAACCCTAGAGGTGCAAGCCACAAAAACCAAACGCTATAATGAAAGGAGTCTTAGAGGCTTTGAAAAGTTAAGCTCAACTGCAGAGTCAAGTGACACACCGGGGACTTTGAGCAAGTTGCTGCATCGCTGCGGAGTGAACGTGAATCTGTGCAGCTGTGAGTATAAAGCACAGGTCCAATAAACAGTGAAGATTTATTTCATCACTTCCGACTAACATGATGGAGACGTGGAGTCAGATTGTTTGCGATGTATCAGACAGATTAACCGTCCTCCCACAGTGCAGGCCACAGTGTTGCTCCTGGAAACACTGATAGAAATCTACACAAGCTTCAGCGTTCACGTTCCCAGACAAGACAGGTTTGTCCGCCTGTTTTTAAATTTGCATCGGCAGATTTGCTTTTTGCTTGTAATGAAAACAAATTTCAACTGCTTTAAACGGAAGCGTCTGCAGCTCTCAGACACGCGCGGCAATAGCCACGCCTGAAGACACAGAGAGGAAACGAAACCTCTACTGAGCGCTCATCAATATCAATATGAAGAATATCAGACAGATTTATGTTGCAAGCGATAACCAGGAGTTCCTGGTTATCTGGTAAGCAATGATTATCATCATCATCATCAATTAACTATCATCTCCTCTATTGATCTAAATTATCTGATCTGAGTAAACATTAATTAGTCTTTCCCATGAGATGGGGACATGGTTTTCTTCACTGGAATTTAATCCCGGTTCATCTTACCAATAGGTGACTTTGGAAAACCAACATGATATTTTACTGATGTGGAAATTTGTTTGTTTCCAAATGGCTGCAACATCCTTTTTTTTTCCCTATTCAAGGGAGTCGAAAGGTTCCTGTGCACCTTGATGACTGTGTTTCCACTGAAGCTGAAGCCCCAGGAAAAGTTTGTTTTGTGTAAGAATCAACATGGAGGATACAAAAGTGTAAAGATAGGCTTTGTGGTGTTTTTTCCACATGTCGGCACTGAATTAATTGCACCGTGTTATTGATCAAATGTATCATGTACTTATTTCCATGTCATTCATTATGCCTTCAATAAAAACAGGAGAAAAAAAAAAGATAAACCACCATGAATATTTGATAAATAAACCAGACACCATTAAGATCTGAAAAGAACTGAACACTTCAGCTATATGCAGATGATTTATTCATGTATAACAGGTTCATTTAACTGCAGGTATCATGTAAACATCTGTTTTCACTGTACAGGAGTGTGTGTGTGTGTGTGTGTGTGTGTGTGTGTGTGTGTGTGTGTGTGTGTGTGTGTGTGTGTGTGTGTGTGTGTGTGTGTGTGTGTGTGTGTGTCCCAGCTGTTCCTTCTGGGGTCTGGATCAGACAGCTGTCCCTCCAGTCTGAACAGGGCTCACACTGTTCTCAAAAAGACGTGTTCAGCACATTGTTCAGAGAGACCCCCCCGCCCCCCTCTCTCTCCCTCCCAGCGGGTTTCTGCTAAACAAAAGACACTGAAAACACCCAACATGGCACCGCCTGCCACAATGAGCCTGCTAATCACACACGCACGCACGCACGAATAAAATCATGAGATGTAATGGAAAACATTAAATTGACTTCAAAACAAATTTAATACGACACCTGTTTTTTCTATGAAACTAAAGAAAACTGCTTAGCCATGAATTAACGACAGTAATATACATGAGTATCAACGACTGCTGAACGCTGATATGTGATGCTCTGTTTTTCAAAACATCTTTTAGAACCAGTTGAAATGACCAAAATATTGAAAATATTAACATTGACACGTCAATCTGTAAGTAAAGTGAATTGTATGACCATTTATTTTAATCTGAAAGAGCACAGTGCTTCTTATTAAGGGTACTCGAAGTAATTGATACTCTTTAATGTCTGACAATGGTGCTCAATAGTGTGCAGGCAATCTTTTGAAGAACTCCAGTTAGGTCCATGTCATTTGTTTAGCTGGGAAAGTTTGATTTTACTCAATTTAATGAAAAAAGTGGTGCATAAGGTTGTTATTAACACTATTTTACACGACAGTGCTCAAGAGTTCAATTCCAAAGTTACTTAACAAGAGTTTAATAAGGCGGTTATACACAAGACAAACAAATCATAAGGGATTTTAAAAAGATCCATTGGCTTTTGAACACTTCAAATGTTAACACTAATTGCCGTTTGTTGGATTTTAACCATAAAATCTGTGAGTGATCTAATAACGCCAGCATGTAATAGACAAATGTAACACAGAACTCTTCAACTGCATTCGCATTTTTAAAAAAAAAAGACAGTTTTTTCCTGTTACAACCTCCCTCAAATGTGCGTTCACGGATTAAATCGTCTGACAAACGCTGCATAATTAGTCAAATGAGAGTCAAAGGTTACGCTTCAAAGGGACGGCCTTCTGTCTGAGAGACAGACATGAAAACACTGGGACAAGACGGGGGGACTCACCCAGACCAGATGCGTAGATGGCCTTCACAGACTTCTTCATCTTGTACAGGACACTGCGATCCACATCCAGAGCCTGAACACACAATTCATTCTACTCAATACTCAGATTTACACAAGAATTACACTTTACAAGCAATAACATGTTGACAGTACATGTGAATTCAGTTTTTTTGGGTCAGTCTTCTTAACAGGATGGTTGCACAGTCTAAACGGACCACGTTACAGCAAAATGCAGTTGCGTACAACAAATGGCTGTGTTTTTACTGAATAGTACTAATCAACCACAGTTTTCTTCCATGTTTAAAACTTTGTCAATTTGCGTTTCACTCTATTTCAACAATGTAAAGGAATTATTCACAGTGAATGTATCATTAGGAACCCTATGGCGGCACCTCGTTGGGTACATGAAAGGTCAATGTCTTCAGTATGTTGTCCAAGCCTCACGACCGTACACAGATTTTACATCCTTGTTTTCACTACTTCCTTTGACAGCCTTGTGATTGTTGCTGATGCAGTTAATTCACTTTATTTGTGACATTTGAGGCCCCGTTTACACAACAACATTCAATGTGACAACACCTCATCCGTTAAAAAAGGGGGGGTGCGTTTACACTGCAGCAGCAGACACACAGACAATGACGTAGTTAGTATGGCGGACCACGGGAGGGTGCCGTCGCTTGTTTTTGTAATGAAACCACACAAACATGTGACAAACATGAGGACAATACACTATAAAAGTCAACAAAATCGAGAGAACTCCACATTGGTATGGACTGATGAAGAAACGGATGTTATTAGGGGTGAGTCTCCACTATAAAACTACTGATGTGTACTAAAAAACTAGACTATGGACCATGAGTCATACCACTACGGGGGCTGCCATGTTTGTTTACAGGTGCATGAGCAGACAGAATTATTAACAAAGGTGGGGTGGATGGTGTGGGTATGCTCATGCGCAGTAAGAGCACTCCGCCGCCTTGTGTAGTCTCTGCAGAAGGGAATCGCGACCATGAAAGAAACGTTCCACCTTGGGAGCCGGTTTGAAACCTTTGTGGATACAGTGGACCTGCACACCAGTGTCGTGTAAACGTGGCCCAAGCTGAGATATAGGAACTGGTTGTTAACAGGGAACCAGAGAAATGATGAGAGAATAAGGCAGTATCATCAGCAAACAGGTGCATATTTAAATCCTGGTCTTTTACTCTTCAAAGGTTGAATATGTTTCTATTTAATCTGCTGTGTGGATATATATCCTTCAGCAGAAGGTTGGAATTTATGTTTGTGCAAGAACATGCATATTAAATTCTAATCTTCACATCAACTTCTACAAACAAGGAACCATCAAACTGCATAGTGACCATGAGAGGAGTGTGTGAGCTTCAAAAGCTTTTAAATTAGACCACCTCTGCCCATTCTATGAAAATCTTTAATTAGGTCAACATACTGTATAAAGACCTCCATAGGATGTGCGTGCACTATCCGAACGTCTGATGAGAGGGCGGCGAATCAGAAGGAAGGCGTTATTAATTTGATTTGATGGGTTTCTCTCTGTTAAAAGCACCTAGACATGACTGTGTTGTATGTGGTGCTATATAAATAAAGTTGAATTGAATGAACAGGCTTCATTTGTGCTTTACTGAATTAAATGATCTGTTTTGTCCTGAGTGCATGCCACCATGTGGTGTGTACAGTGTGTGTGTGAGTACATTATCCCCACTCTCACTGTGTGCAATGTATTATTCAAGACAAAGCTAAGAATAGACCTGACCTGCCTCATTAGCTCTGTGTGTGTGTGTGTGTGTGTGTGTGTGTGTGTGTGTGTGTGTGTGTGTGTGTGTGTGTGTGTGTGTGTGTGTGTGTGTGTGTGTGTGTGTGTGTGTGTGTGTTATAATACGGGCAGTGTTGTATTGATGTGTATGTACACACACACACATGAATAACCACCATCACACCAACACTTTCCTTCCACTGCACCAGGCCCAGGCTCAGTAATCACTGCAAACACTGAACGTCCAGCTGGAACAAAGCACCACTATGTTGGTGACGAGTGAGCCAGTCTATTGGGATGAGGGGGATTTTAGGAAATGAGTTTTTAGGGGCTTTATTAACTCTGTCCGCCCCAACGGGCCAAAGCTGGCGCCACTTTTGGCGGCCCTGCTCCCCATCTGACCGACGCATATCAGATCTCTCTCCATTCCGAAAGCACGGACACACAAAGGTTCCCATTCATCAGCACACACGCGTACACTGTACACATCCCCTCGTGGACACTCTCCTCTCTGCAACAGAGCGGGATGGAATGACAAAACTTATTAAATCCATAAATTCATTCTGTTTTTAATATCTGCAGCACTCAGTTTTCCCCAGACTGGAGTTTCATCCACTCCAACACAACAGGGACCGAGAGAGAAAAGACAGTGGAGACTTTGAAAAGGAACGTGACAGATAAATGAAGTATCAGAGGATGGAGGGCGGTCAGAACATGAAGAGAACGCAGCTCAAAGAAAAGACAAGAACGATGACAATGTGCTCTTTCACTCTTGTCAATGGAAGCAACCTATAAAGTGTGAGCCGGGGGGGGGGGGGGGGGTCAATCTGTTGGGGTGTACAGTTACACTGCAAGAACTCAGCAGAGGAAAGATAACATGCAGGCCTAATGAAAGAGTGAGCTCATAAAGCCAAGGTCACATTAATCTGTGTGCTGTCACTGTACTCGATGTTGCGGCCAATAGTGGGTCTGTATTCAACAGAAAGTCAGGATTCAGCAGGGCCACACAGGTCTCTCGGGACTAAACTCCGGCTCAGGGTCCAGCGTCCGTCCGTATTTAAAGTGTCCATCTGTCAGTCCATTGTCAGTGTGTCTCCTTGTTTCTATTACAGACTATCTGATTGCAAGGCCGCAGTTTGTCAGGACGGGGAACCGAGTCTCTGAGACACTGCAGTGGAGCAGCGGAGTTCCACAGAGAGCAGTTCTAGCTCCAGTCCTGTTCACTCTTTACACATCAGACTATAAAAGCAACTCAAGAGTCTTGCCACGTTCACGAGTATTACGACGATACTGCTGTTGTGGCCTGTGTGACGTGTGGACAGGAGAAGGATACAGGGAGCTTGTGGAGGCTTTCACTGATCGGAGCGGTAAGAACGGGCTCCTCTTCAACACCACCAAGACCAAGGAGACGGCACTGGACCTCACCATAAACAATAACAAGGGTCTGGGGAAGCTTGTTACAGAAGCAGGCTCGGTGTTTAGAAAGCATCTGGACTCTGTGACAACTGTGGTAAAGTATCATACAAGGGTCAGAATAAAAGCCATCATGACAATTCTAACCATCCTCTGGACAGAATCCTGGTGGGACAAAGAAGCAGCCGCAGTGAGAGGCTCATCCGTTTGAGGAGGTGGATGGAGGAGAAGGGAAGACGCTGATGGTTGCAGAATTGTGATAGTTTATTCCTCTTTTAGCACACACTGGACTAACATCGGTCATTTCACACACACCTGCAGTATGGCACCGGAGCGCAACAGGACAACAACAAACCACACCTCCCAAAACCAAAACATGCTATGACTCCATTTCCCACAATGCACTTGTCATTTAAAGTGACACGCTAAGCATGTAGGGTTGTTCGGTATACCGGTGCTGTCGCCTTTAAAACGATACTATACTGGGCCCGGCCAGTACCGGTATCTTTTTTCTGCAGAGCTTCACTGTGTTGTAATTTGCAGCGAGGAGAGTCCTCAGTCTCTCTGTGGGGGAAGCGTCGGCTCTGCTTTCTGACTTGTTTTGGATGTTTTGGACAATCGAAAGTGCGGAAAACAACGCTCCGGTTTCTCTCCGAGACGGGGTGTGCGAGCGCTCCCACCCGAAATCCGCAACTGAATAAGCGCTTCATACTCGACCTACACAACTTCAAAATAAAAGTCAGCACATTAGTTTTTGAGGTATCTTGTTAACAGACAGACAAATAAACGCAGGTGATTTTATAACCTCCCTGGTAATAAATAAAGAAGTGCTGTCAAAACTAACATGTTAATTTAAATAATTGATTTGAAACTTAATTTAATGTAATTAACGCAGTTTTGTTTACTTCAGGGTTTTTTTTTTTTTTTTTTACTCCTTTACTGGAGCAGCATGTGCAGTGTCTGGGCGCAGCACCGTGACTACAGAGCAGCACAATACCGAGTGGAATGATATTAAGGCAGAAACTTTCACTTTGAAAAAGTTTCCCGATGGCTGATTGAGAAAGTGAAAGTCATTAGCTTTACTTTGTAAAGCCGAATTTAATGACCACACAAGTAATTCTGCAGCAAAACAGTAGGTTGCCCTCTCCTGTATACTCTGTGTGTGTGTGCGCGCTTGTATATTACTGTGTATTATTGCCATTTTGTTCATGTTTGTTCAAGTTTACAACTTTGTTTCTAGAAATATTCAAATTCTCAAAGTGGTGGACCTGCACTCTAACAAAACCCAGACTTATGTTAGAGGTTTAATAATTCATTTGTGTTTTTAGTATTTTGCTTATCGTGAACAGAAACAGTTTCATGCAAAGCTAAAAGGGCGTTATAAAAATTGCAAGTTCGTGTGTTCAAGTGGGATCTTGTGACACAATGCCCCTGGAATCTTCGGTAGTTTCCGTGACAGGAAGATCAACAAACCTGAGGATGTTTCACGAAATTTAAATGCTGGAAATACGTATACGTTTGTGTAATGACGCAAGTGTATTGACGAATTTCCTTCAGAAAGGTATTGACAAGATATTAGAGATGTACATCAACAACTAAAACTGGATCCTACATTTTTCATTTTGTCCTTGTGGATTTAACGCTACTGAATGCCTTGTTTTTATTACATCTTAATCATTTATTTATCTTTGAATGTATGTATCTTTGAATTTTCTGAGTGCTGTGATGTGATGAGTGCTGGACACCTTGAATTTCCCCCCTGAAGTATTTTTCTACTGCTAATGTTTATCAGTCTGTTTTTGTGTGTCCAACAACCGGACCAAGCAATAAATTGACTGAAATGCCTCTCCATGCAAATATTCCTCAATAGAAAACAAAATAACTTATAAAAATTGCTGATTAGTTTTCAGAGCCGACATGACCACAAGCATGAAATTTATACAGTGAAAGAAGTATACATACACCAAGCAGGTGTATTGGATCCATTACAAATGCTTGTTGCTTTAAATTCAGTATTTGTGATTGGCCTCACTCACGCTGGTCGGGGAAAACCAATGCAGACCCAAAGATGTTGGTTTGAGCAACAACTTGTTGACTTAAAATTTCCCAATGACTCTGACGGGGAGTAATGAAGTGCAATCACAGTAAACCTTTCCTCAACTTGAATACAAGCTTTTTCTCCTGAAGTTTGGCCTTTTCATCCACCTAATTCCTTCTGAGGTCGTATTTGTACTCTAAAATCTCCACATATGTGTTTACAGAAGCACACCTCCTGACAGCAGGGCCTGGTAAAAGTAACACGTGCTAAAAATAAAGCTACAAGCCTTTTAACAGCAGGGCCTGACCAAATTAAAAGAAGCCGCAGAGTAAAAGGAGGATTTGAGAACTGTGGGTTTGCTTCCTTCAGCTCCAGTTAAATGACTCATCTGCTACATGTGCTATTATCCCATTAGCCGTGTCTGGCTCAGCCAGCGGTAGCTTAGACCCCACACAGTCACACGGGCGAGTCCCACTCACATTGCACAGGTAGATTCAAAACAACCCCAAAAAGTCAGACCTCCATCTCATTCTGCTCTGCCAAAGAAATCACACCACACAAAGGCTTCCAGCTGGGTGTTTTCTTAGTGGAGCTGATATCACCTCCGGCTCTGCTCTGAAACATTACATCTACTCTAAGTACGGAGAATGGAAGCCATCAGAGCACTCAGCGTAACAGGCTTTACAACAGATCAGCATTGATTACTCCTTCACACAATGTACAGATGGATGAAAGTTAATGCAATCTCAGGGAGAAATGCAAAAGCAAACCTTTGGATTTCATATGTGGGAAACAGTTTTTATAGAAGACAAAAACCTTTTCTTTCTTAGATCTGCTCAATTATACGGTGGTGACGAATGGTCACACACGGGTCAGCTGCTGAGGTGCGTTATAGTAGCTGAGTGTCGCAGAGCATCAATTAGACTGCAGACTGTCAGGGGAACATGCAAGATGCCATAATGTTGAGTCTTGTATCAACGATGTGATTTGTGATGACCACAAACACTTGTGCAGATGACGTTACAGTCTTTTTATTGAGATTCACCTGCGTTTGTAGAACGTGTTTCAGAATCTTTAACTTGTCCTGCTCATCAAATGCATTGCACTCTGGAAGCTGGAGTCAAAGAGTCGCATAGTTTCAGGGATTGAAAACACTGAACAAACATCAACAGTTGTGTGTTTCAACTTGAAAACCTTGTGTGAATAAGTCGTAGACATGAACCTCGTGTTCTTCTCTGCACAGATTGTCCTCGCTCGTCCATGTCTCTTCCACCATCACAACACACACTTAATCTCTCCTCACACACCGACATCTCCTAGTGGGCGGGGCTGTAATCCAGAATGTCTCCCTGATTGGTCAGATTTGTTACACGCAGTGTATGAACGTACAGTGTATGAACGTACAGTGTATGGTAAAATAATTCATCACCATTCTGTCTGTCTCTTTCCATATGTGTAGTCTGTATGTTAATTAATGCTAAATTGTATTGTGCATTTCTAATTTCAGTCCAGTCAAGTGTTTTGTTGTTCAACATTCTTACTGTGACGTCCACTCAAACTATGCATGAGAGACATTCAGAGAGCCCTGCTCTGGATCAGGCCTACTGATCAGAAGCAGTCCTTTCACACACACACCAAAAAATCTTCCCAAACTGGTTTTGATCAGATAAGGGATGTTTTGTGTCCAAGCACAAGCATAGAAATAAAAACTGCTTGAGTTTAAGAAGTGCTGGCGATGCAGTCGTTTCTAAAAACACTGCAGAGAAAGCTGCTGACACTATTTAAAAAAACTTAAATCTTAATTGTCCTTGGCTAAGCCCTGCCCCCGAACGCAACCAAACCAATAGCATCCAACTGCCAACTTCCTGGAAAAGTCGATTCGGACATTCTCAGCGCAAAATCTCTGTAGAGAACCATTAGAACTATTTAAAAGGGTCATATTCTACAGCTTTTCAACACTTTCACATGGGTCTTGTTGGTCCAAAAACATTTTACTCAAAGTTTATTGCCCCAAATCCAGCTTTTCAGCCATTTGAACTTTGGCTCGCATGAGATACATTCAGAATCTGCTGTGTCCGTGTGAGCTGGACTGGCTCCGCCCACACATGCCCATCTTGGAAAGAGGAGGAAGTACTTCATCTTGTGGTGCCATGTGCCAGAGCAGAGCTGCCTAATTGTGGGAGGGTCTCCCTTGGTTGGGATTGGCTAAACCCCCGATGACACTGTATAGGGTCCGATTTCTGATTGGCTCATTGAAGCACACACTTTTTAAAAATTGAAACAAGCCAGGGAGACACTTGGCAGAATTCCTTCACTTCTGGGGCATCACTCCAGGTATGGGGACGGTTATTACTGTTGGAAAACCATTAAAAAGTGAATTTCGCATAATATGACCCCTTTAGTCAAAAGGAAAGGATAAGCAACAAGGTTTACTTTAGCCCATTTTCAAAACCCACACAAACATGGACAAACGTCTCCTATAAACAAGGATATCTACATTTGTTCCAAAGTTAGGCAATGTCTTGTATAGTCTTAGCAAGCTCGTCATCAATCACATAACGCGAGCAGCTCTGAGCTTCCTTAAACTAGCCACCTAGCTTACCTGATGAACAGTGAAGTTCCGTATCTTCAGCTATTTCTCATCCACGTTCAGTTTAAAGTTTTGCGCAAAGCCTTCCGTTGCATAATCCCGACCTTGCTGGACAAAATAAATTCTTGATGGCTCTAAAAGTTGCCCAGCGCCTGTTGCAGTATGGCTTCAACACTGACAGCTGCCGTCGTGAACACGCAGTCAGCTGCGACGGCTTGTCCCAGTTAGCAACGGTAACGAAGGGGCGGGGCTTAGACAAAGGTCAGTTGTTGTTCCGATCGGAAAGCTCTACTTTGGGGACATCGACAAGAGAAAATATTCTCTCGAGCAGCTCCATGGCTGATTTTACACGGTGAATTCCTGATTGAATTCTCTCCGACTGAGATCACGTCCCGTTTACATGAACACTCAATAAAGTGATCCGATGAAAGTGAAGGTTTATCAAGAATATCATCACAATCAGTCAGTGACTAAATCCATCTCAACTAGTGAAACAAGGTCAGAACGAGTGTGGATGGACTGTTTGGGATAAGGTTGGATATTAAAGGCCCCTTCGGTTGGGAATCGTCTATTAGATGTGTTTACATGAAGCATTCTCATATCGGAACTTTCAATTCCAATGTTTGTATCCATGTAAACACTGCTATAACCGATTATGCCATATTTAGCCCTTTTGTCTGGTGCGTCGAAATTTGGACTTAAAGGTGGCTAATCTCTTTCCAAAGTTGATTAAGTTAATGCTGGTCACCTGAGTTTGACTGGCTGGATTTAAGGATGGCAGGGGGTTGAACCATCTGCACGCTGAGTGAAACAGATTTAGGAAACATTCGGCTCAGTGCAAATCTTCAAATCCTGCAAACTCCAACCACTGTGTCTGTGTCGCCACAATGGTGCACAACGTTTGTGTCACTGAGACTTTCCTGCTGCCGACTATGACCAAGCAGTAATGGACTTTATGTGTAGACTGAACACACTTCTGATCAGGGTTCTGCAACCCTGAGGACCAAAAAAGCTGTTTTTGTTACTTACTTACTAAAATTTAACTGGGGCCAAAAAACACGTTTTAAAATGAGGCTCACACAACTCCTAAAGTCTCAGATATAGTCTTGATAAATTAACATAAACTGTGTCTTATGTTGCATTAATGAAGCCAATTTAGCATGGTAAGGCAAGGCAAGGCAAATTTAATTATAGAGCACCATTCAAACACAAGGCAATTCACAGTGCTTTACAAAGAAATTAAATTAAAGAAATACAGAATAAATAAATACATTAAAGCTTTAGAAGAAATGAAAGAAACACATTAAAACAAATAATGAAGAAAAGCATAATAAAAGAGGTAAGAGATATATATTTATCTTAAGATTTGAGATGTTTCAAACTTCTTTTTCAGCATTTATTTTACTCATTTTGGCTTTTTTAAGCAGTTGTGTGTGTGTGTGTGTGTGTGTGTGTGTGTGTGTGTGTGTGTGTGTGTGTGTGTGTGTGTGTGTGTGTGTGTGTGTGTGTGTGTGTGTGTGTCCCATTTTTAAGTTTTCTTTTCCTTTTAGAAATCCTAGTCATTTTAGGGTTGTTGGTTTTATCTTTTTCCCAAAGAAGATAATTTAGAAGTTTTTTTCCCCCATTTCTTGTGCCTATTAGCTTTTTTTCCCCATTTTAGTTGAGCCAAAGATAAAATATTTATTTAGGTCTAATTTTGTGAATGGTTAAGGGAGCCACTTACAGAAGGGTCAAAGAGCCACATGTGGCTCCAGGGCCAGAAATTGCAGATCCTTGTCTTTAGGCTATTACTTTAAAATCCAAACCTATAGTACGTCTCTGCTACCAGACCCCCTGAAACATTTATTATGGTTTCACAGGATACTTGTTTGCATCACATTTATTAAATGCATGTTTACTAAAAGCGAGCACTGTTGATTTTGATATTTGAATTTGAGCACGTTCTAAATAAAAAATTAAATGAAAGATGAAAAAGATTAAGTTGTAAAGCTTATAATAATAAATAAACTGTTATTCAAACGACAGTATATTTACTGCTACCTTTATTTAATATGTCATAGAAGACATGATGTGTCTGAAGTGAAAATAGTGGGTGTGGTAACGGGTCCAACAACAAACTCTTGAGCCTCTGCCCGTCTCAAAAGAAGCTTGTTTATTAAGTTTTTTTCAAATAGTTTGGAAATTGCGTAACACACAGAAAAGTCACAGCGGGTATAATGACAATGGGATGTTTATTTCTGACCTTTAATCTGTGCTGGATCTGTTCGCTACTAAAGTTTCAGTGAAGGTTTCTTAAAAAAACAGACCGTTACTGGTCACTCAGCTCTCCCATCAATAAAAGTCTTCCATCAATTTATCGTTTTGGCAGCGTGGCTCATCTACACCCTCACTGACCTCCACAGGAACAGGTAACTGGCCTGTCTGGACAGCTGAAGCCGTGCACGCACACACGTGCACAGACATCATCACTGAGATCTCTGCCGCCTTCACACACAAAGAGCCACGCTCCAGCAGACCCTGTGAGAGTGCAGTGTCTCAGGCTGACGTAACAAACCAGCTGAACACAACACAACACACACACATCAATCACGTTCACACGCTTCCACTCAGGCTTTTTCTCCCGATCTGACCAAAGTGAATCTCATCTGAGAACTTTGTTTGTAGCTCTCGTACGGCTTCAGAATTAGATGCCTTACACTTGGAAACTATTCCGAGTGAGAGGGGAATTCCACGGCCGGATCAGAGCGGAATCCTCACACAATGGGGGCGGCCTCAGTCCGAGCCTGGAGCCGCTTCACAAGCACACTTCATCTGACATTACTGCTGGGTCAGCATTTCTCTGCAAGCTGACGGAGGAGGAGAGGCTCTGTCTCTCCACCTGTCCCCACTTTAAACACACGGCTGGACCAGCAGGACATGCCCAAGTGAATGAAACTAATCCTCGTCTTAAAGCGTGGCATCATCTTCATCACCGCTGTCCTCATCTTCATGGCGATTACAGCCAAGGACCATCTGCTGCGGCCGCTAACAGAGCGGGGTCGGAGGTCCTGCTTCTCCTGTGTTTTGTGCATTTCCTGAATTGTGGAGTGTTTCCTGTCCTTTGCAATATGCCTGATTCAGACTGATAACATCTGATGTCACTCATAAACAGATGCCAGAGAAACAAGATACTGTTGCTCTGATTAACGCTCGATTTAAGATCAAACTGGTAATCCGGTTTTCTGCAAAATACAACAAAACATTAAGATAACATCCAGATGTTTTAGTAACATTTGAGCTAATCTAAAAAGATATATTATGTTTAAGAAAAATCAAGCCGACATTGACATTAAGCTCGATTTTAAACACAAATCAAGTTCATTTGTAATCCAAGAGTATTTTAAAGCAGCGATTCCACACCTGGTGCGGGACCCTGTCGGGGGTCACAGGAGGAGACTAAAGTCGCGTTTACACGTCAAGATTTTCAAGTGCGAAAACTGAAAACTTGCATTGCGTTTTGGGAGTCCAATCAGAAAGCGCTTTAGAGCTTTACGCACTTTAAGCTTTAAGCCTCAAACTAACGTAAAGCAAACATCGCTGAAGAGCTTCTTGAAAGGGCGAAGAATTAAACAACAGAAGTCCACGAAAAAGAGAGCGACAGTTAAAAGAAAACACCAAGAATCCGACTTAAATTACGATTTTACCGCAACAGGTGACTCACAAGCTCACAATCCACTCTGCATAATGTGAGGGGAGCAGCGATCCAACGAAGTCATGAAACCCTCACAAACAACGTCACCACATTGAGACCAATGTGGTTAAAAGACAAACCTTTGGGGTGTTTAGAAAGAAAAACATGAACAGGAAAGACTGAAACAGTGATTAAAGGCCACAACTTCATGTGTTGGCATGAGAGCCTCGTTTTTAGAGACGAATCTCATTGTTAAAGCAAAAAAGCTCTTTGCTATGGGTGAAGATAATCCTGTGGTGAACTTTTAGGAGAGACTGCGGCACAAAAGGTGGCACAGGTTCCCATTTCGCCTCCCACCATAACTAAATGAAATTGTGAAACACAGAACGTTGAGGCCAAGTTACATATGGCGTAAACTGGACATAAGGAACAGCTTTGGGTTTCACTGTCTCCTATCAGAACCAGAAGGAAACGAGCTCAGGATTCCACCGAGTCTGGTTGTGTTATATTATACAAATTACAACGTGATAACAGAAATTAAAGTACTTAATTTTCTTTCTTTTTTTTAAATGAATAAAAAAAAATAGACATATTTACACTCAATGAGTAATAATTAAATTATATATGATGCACTTGCGTTTTGTTATGCATGTGACCTCCGATTATACACCCCCCTGCCAGCCCGATGAAAATCATGTTGCTTAAAAACATGGTGCAAAAAAGGATGGGGTGGGGAACACTGCTGTAGGCTGCAGACGGAGGGACCGAGCTCGCTGTGTGATGAGTGTATCAGTCATACTTTAATCCTGTGTAGCATGTAGCATCGCTGGTGTGTGAGCCTCAAAACGCTTTAGCATGTAGCATGTAGCACAGCTCGGGGTAAAATCCTCCTGGATCATCTGGGGAGTTAAACTAATGATGGACATCGGGCAAACTCTGCTGCTCCAAATGTCTCCAGTTGCTGGCGTTGTACAAACTATCTTTCTCCTCCTCTTGAGATTTTGGCAGAACTCAATTTATTCTTATTTTTGTCATTGGCATTCATATCAAGTAATCTCCAAACCACAGACATCACTCACGCTCTCTTGCATAGGTGCTGCTGACATTTCCGGGTTGTATCAGGGATCTCTTTACGAGAACGAGTACTCCGTGCAGTATCGAACCAGATACTTGATGTTGGTATAATGCATCCCTGATTAGAATTTATTTTACTTCAATATACCAGTGTTAATAAAATGTGATATGGCTTTATATAACTTACCAAATGCATGTTTTTTGTTCATATTCTGTGCATTGTTTATTTATTTTCCAATGGTTTTAAATGATATGGTTCCTAAAATGATGTGATGGGGTGAAGAATTATGTTTTTTACGAAACATCGAGAGAGAGCAGAATCGACTGAACTAAAGTTTATGGCAAGCCCAGTTGGACAAAGTTTTCCAAAAGAAGCTTCATTCTATTATTTATTACTACTGAGGCTCAGGTGGAGAGCTGCACGGTATTAGTTCAATGTGATAACGTTCACTTCTTTTTTTCAGTAGTATGCACTTTCTAAGTTGGTATTAAGTATTATAATCACTATTCACAAAAGATAAAGTTCCCGTTTTGCAATGGTGGTGATTTTTAATAGAGTGAGGCCACCAGTGAAAGAGAGTCAAGTCAAACAAACTCGTTTTATCGTTTCCACCTTTTCTCCAGTGTCTTGAGGAAGAAAGACATTCCTGGATGATTGCACACTGGAGTGACTGACAGAAGGACACAGACCCGGCCCCATTGTTCCTGCCAGTTAACTATCTGCTGATGACAGCATGTCTGCCTGGAAAGACTTTCCTCAGAGGCCCCGTCAACATACTACACACACTTCTTAACAAAAGACCAACTAAGCAATCCCCCTCGATCTGGGGCATTTCTATTACCATCAACACACACTGTTTCAAAGCTGTCACACACATCTGTGTCTTTATATCTCCCCTCACCATTTAAGCTTCCTGTGCTGCAGTGGAGATAGAAAACAGCATGCAGCACACTGTGGACATCAGGGAATTAGAAAGCAGCAGTCTGGGAGGCAGTTATCCAATTTACTTGCTGCATGAGCGGGTACAGAATCTGTGATAGTGGCTTGCATCCACCTTTTATCGGGAGAACAGACGTTAAACAATTTAACCAAGTAATCTCCATCCCTAAAGCAATATATTTTATCTGGGCCTGAATACGTGTCGCACGGTGAGGGGGTTGCAGAAGGTTGGGGTTGTGTAGACATTATCAGGATTTTAAGACCGTAGTCTCACTTCTCACAGTGTGACTGCTGCTACCAGCTTAACAACACTGGCACTACACCCAAACAATAGTTTGCAGACCCAGAACTACGTCCACATACGCTGTATACGTCTAAACCAAGCTTTTTAATTTGTTTCATTTATTCCTCCTGAAGGCAACATAGACATGGACACCACACAGGATAAAACTGACATTCTTGAGAACTGGAATATCCTGTTGCGGCTACCTGCACTTCAGAGGAAGTAAAAACTCACATTTAAACTGAAAGTACCTGGTACATTGAGAACCAACAGTTCCTGTGCCCACTGTCTTGAAGTCCTGGGAGTATTCTGCAAATTCAGCTAAAGGAAAAACTGCTCAACAACATTGACGCCAGACCATTGATGAAGATGCAAACATTCTGGTTTTGACAGTAAACCTGAAGGAAGCAACCTGAAGCAACTTGTTCCAAGTTTAGGGGGTTAAATTGCATTATTAATGGATTAATTATGATGAAACTGGAAAAGAGGAGCGAGACGGATACAAAATGAGTATATTTGACCAAAGCACAATAAAAAAAATGAAGAAAATATGGAGGGTGAAATATGATACAACTCCAATCAGATACTGTATGTCCATCAATGCAGAATAAACCTCTACAGTCTCTGAACATTTCAAAAGTAATTCCCCCACAAACAGGGATAGAAATTAACTGCAACGACTTCTACATCCTGGAATCAGCCGAACGAAAAAGTTCCTGTGATGGTTTCTGGTACTTGGGGAAAGTTTCTGCAGTCATAATGGAGCAAGAGAGTCTTTGGAAACCATGTCGCATGAAGAAAATAAAAGTGATCAAATCTGTAGTAGAAGCTTTAAAAGAAATCTGCTCACACTAATAAGGCATGTGATAAAACAGAATTCTTGAAAAGCATGGTAATAACCTGTTTTGGTTTTGATATGAAAATCACAGACAAGACTTGACTTGACATTGATCATATTTCTTTCAGCGCTGTGGTGAGGTGAAGCCGCACTGCTTGGAGGAAAAGTAACCGCTGGAACAGGATCCCTGAGTGACACAAATTTAATTTATTCTCCCGTTTGTTTAATCTTCACATCAGAAACTTCCACCGCCAGAAGAACATGCAAATCCTGAGTCCTGCTGACACTGGCCGTTACTTCGCATGGCGTTTGGTTAAGCGGTTTGATAAACTGACCTCATGAAAAGGCCAGACATCCTCCACTATTATAGTGGAGGATGTCTTGCAAAGTGGATGATTCAATCCCTGAACCAGGTGTCAAATTGTCTTTGTGAGAAACACTGAGTGCTTCTACGATACTTGGCAGCCAATCGCTATATATATCTTGTGCAAGTTGAGTGCTCAAATTCTATAGAAGTCTAATATATTTACCATTTACTTGTACCAGTAATTAAAACCAGAAAAAGCAGTATCATCACGTCTGCTTTACTGCAGGTGCGCCAGTCTAACGGCTGCAGGCTCTGCTTTGTTTGCCGGCCGTCTGCAGCTCCATAGGCAGCACAGTAAGGGTAAACAGGATTGGAACTCGCCATACCTCAACATTGGCGAAAAAGCTGTGACTCATTCGAAACATATGTTAAAAATGCAGTTCAGCCCATGAGATATTATTAAGAAGGTATAATCCAAAGTAAAAAAAAAACTGCTCCAAGCAAGTTGCTCCAAGCTTTTCGGTTCCGAGACTCATTTTGTTTTTTTGCAAACAGCAGACTTCTTGGTACAACCTTGATTTTGACTGCATTCAAATGCATCAAAGCGATCAATGTGCTTAGGGGGGGGGGGAAAGCTGCGGAAAACACTCTGAGGTGTTTCATTCAGCTGGTCTCCATGCCGAGTGAGAAAAGTCAATATTTGGAGAGAAGTGGGTTCCATGGAGCCGACTGCTAACAGGCTGCAGGGTTTCTCCATGAGGACTCAGCCGGCCTCAGGCCGCATGGAAAGCTCCACCATGCAAGTTTGCTGTAGGTGTGAGACGGAAAATGATGGGGAGGGAGTTTTTTCTTTTTTTACTGTGCCTGAAACCATCTGACAGGAGCTTGTTAACAGAAACAGCCATGTATTTCCAAGCTGATGTGCAGTGTGTCAGCAGGGGTGTATCATTGACTCAAGGTCCCCAAAAAAGACTTGTGGTGAAACAGACCTGGGCAATGTGCTACGATCCTCAATGAGCAGCCTGCAGGGGCCCATGGAGCAATTATGGATTATAAAACAGTGTGCATGGTGCATGTAATACAACTGCATTGCTGTCATATTGAAACTGTATTTTCCTTGTATATATGGTAGTTTATACTACCTTTACCCATCATCATAGTGTGGACCAGCAGAGTTAATCATTAACTGCAAAAAATGTCAGTTTATAGTAGAGGAAGCAGGTATTACCTTATACATTTCGTTATGTATTCACTAAACTTAACAAGTGAGTCTTGTGGTTAGTTTATGGTGACAAATTGCTATAGCAGATCAGATCAAACTTGTCTGATGCAAAGCACCATTATGAGGAGCCATTGGTGGTGGGGCTCGCTTAACAAAATGGATCTAATTCTAATTAATTAAGGGGCTTTGTAATTAATTACCACACAAATCATATTTTAATCTCATGCCAATGTTTGAAAGAAAAATAAACATTTTTGTGCTCGAACCCACACTTTCCACTTAGTATTTCATCCTCACATTCGTTAGCTGCTAATGTTAGCGTAGCCTCTTTCCACACCGACGCTCTGCTGCATCAGTATTGTAGCTGAAAGACGGAGCAGGGATTGTCTTCAAACTGCAAACATTTCATTAAAGGAAACAAACGGTTCCTGTGGGCTGCAACTATGCAAGAACAAAACAACAAGGCTGCCAAGCCGCTAACTAGCCGCTTACTCCCAGCATTTAGCAAACACTCAAGACACAACGACACTTGCATTATATGAAGTGGCTTAGAATATTGCAGTTTTTGCACGTGCAAAAAAACATACATTAAAGAAAACAACGAGCTGAAAAAGATAGCATCAGACGCCCAACTGTCAAACCACAGTTGAACACAGAATATCAGACAAACTGTGACACTGAAAGAATTTCAATTTCAGTTATTTTTATTGATAAATATTATTACTGAATCAGTAAGACAAAAACATTTCATACTTTGTTATTGAAACTAAATCTAGTTTAGAAAATGTATGGATTTTCATTTTATGTCATTTCCTGTTTGTGTGAGGGAGGGAGTTTGTCTGTAAGCACACACGTGTATGATGTGGCTATTTGTAGTACCACTGTCATTTTTGTGGCTCGTGGTCTCTGACTAGTTGGCCACCCCTGCTATAGACCGTCTACAAAATCAATGGAAACTACATTTCACTTATCAAAAAGGACAGAACACTGAACACACGGAAAACATAGCGTGACGACAGGAAGATCATATGAACTCTAAGAAACCTTCTCAGATACACTGAGAAACATTTCATGTGTAGTGTAAAAATGAACAATTCAACGCCTTCACTTTTTCAGTAGTTAATTAATTGAAATCAATTACTTAAAGTCCTGGCCCTGAGAGACTCATTCAACCCGTCTACCCCCTCCACAACAGCCCTGGTTAATGATAACCCCTCTTTGTAAAACCAACTGTCCACTGTTGGCTCAACCCTTAAACTTCTGACTGTTAGCAAGTAGCAGCATTAGCAAGGGTTTGGGTCCGTGTCTGCTCGGGTTTTCTGCCCGACTGAAAGTTACTGAAACATTTTATCCAGGACAAGTCTTGTGGTATTTGAGCAGCAGCTCACTTTACAGCTCCTCTGTGAGCACTACAAAGACCACAGCCTCGCCTGCCAGCTGCCAGAAATCACACGCGGATGACAGCATCAACTGCAGCTTTAAGTGTTTGAGAAAAACTTTCATGTTAAGTGCTGAAGTGATTTTAAGGGTGTTTTACATTTTACAAGGTGACTGAGCAAGCTCCAGCTTTTGTTGCCGTTTGGTTTGGCCGGACAGCTGCACTCCATCATAGTGCCAGCTATACATGTGCAATTTGTCTCTAAAGAGTATCAAGGTGACTTTCCACAGAACCACTCTTGCTTCTAACACATGTTCAAACGGGCCTCATGGTTGAGTCTTTCTGCTTGTTAGCGTCACTGCACTGCCAGTTTCTTCAGCCACAATAAAAAAGATCTTTAAGAGAAGGGTGAGCATTAACAAGGACATACTTGTTCAATCAAAGCAGAGACCTGACGGCATCACATTTAAAACCCGCTAAAAAGAATGGGTCTAACTTTGAGGGGAGTACTTAATGAAGTTCATAAACTAGCGGGAGGCTGATAAAACCAAGTTCGGAGGGAGTTTGAAAATAAAGACCAAATGTGCTGCACGTTGACAAGGAAGAAAACTCCCGACTTCACCTCAAAGTCTCTCTTTCCTCAAACAGACGGTGTCAGACGCCTGGTGCCATGGGGAAAGAGCCTCACAGTCACCACACAGTTCTGCGAGATGTGAAAGCCTCAGAAAGACAGAGTTCAAGATGACCCGCTTCCTCCTGGAAAACACCACAAACACAACAAAGAGCCAGACTCACTCACCCTGTTGTGGGATTGTGGACTTAAAAGCAAAAACAAAGGCCTTCCTTTCATCATAAACTGTACTTTCTCTAAAGACAATGCATGAATCACACTTTGTGTGCTGGTAAAATCAGAGTGAATAATCATTGTTTTTAGGCCTGTAGAATGAGAGTATATAGAAAAGATGAAACCCGTCCACAACATTGCGATTTTCTGCTTGTCCAGCCTCGATGTATAGTGATCAAGAAGAGCTGCCTGGACACAGACACACGGTGTCATTAATCCTTTCCCAGACAACTGCCTGATAATAGATTCTTTGAGGTTGCATGACCATGACAAGACAAGAAAGTAATCATTGAATGGTATAACAACAGAGATAACCTTATTAAAATATCAGAAATTTCAAGCTTGAAGTCTCACAACACCAAATCGTCTGACGACTGCTACAGTTAACAATGGTCGACGGCAGAGTACACCCAGGACAAGTCAACACAGGACAAACGCAGAGAGACCGTCACAAACACTAACATTTGCACCTGTGGGGTATTTGGAGTCATCGAATAACCTCAGATCTCTTGGTTTGGTTAATTTATTTATTTTCTGATGGCAAAAGTGGCGTTATGAGAGCATGTACAGCATCACTCAACTGTGTATTTCCAGCATCGAACAACTAACTGATCTTTCAATTTTTTTTCTAACAATCAACATGCAGGACAAATGTTGAAAATGGTAGTTGGTGTCGTTTATTTGTAATGCAGCCACGTGTGCAAAGAACAGTACAATGTTTAAGCTCCTTTTGTCTGTCCTTCACGGTGTAGGCCCACTCAGTATCATTATGGAAGCAATGCGCCTCCACGTGTCCAAAAGACGGTGTATTTTTGCTCCTTTGTTCAAGATGACCTGTTAAATTCTAAAGTATGCCCAACACAAACAATCCGATTTCTCTATTGTTAATTTGGTCCATCTACTCTCACATGTGAAAAACTATTAAATACAACCATAGTTCACATGTGAAAGTACCACATATTTCACAAAATGTTCATTTTCAGACAGAACGAGGAACCTTTGCACTCTAAAGGTACTCCTTGGACAGTCACAATACTGTTGACGTGTAAACCAACCAAAAGGCAGAAAAAGCTTGCCGTTTTCTCTTGAGAATGTTGTTTAAACAAGCCTAAAATCCCCCCCCCCCCCCGAGAGCCTCTGAAGAGCTTGTGTTAAAGTATTGTCCTGCAGAGAAGAAGAGTGGGTCACCTCTCTGAGTGAAAGTGACAGCAGGACAACACAGCTGTGAGGATTCGCCCCCTCCCACCACACTCTGGCCCCAAGCAGCACACAGTGGCCTACACCACAAATCAATGGTGGAGTTCATTAATGAAGAGGCAGGGCCTGTCAGGGAACAATGGACATCAACAGCAGCCGTCTCACACAATCTGGGCAGGGACACTGATGGATGAGATGAGCCTTTAGTTCCCCATCTTCCCCCAGTGCCCCTTTAACATTCAACCCCCTGAACCTCTGTGTAGGACACAGCTTCTCGCCTTTACTCTTTCCCGATGGAGGAGTTTCCATGATTGTTTTCATTCTGACAACCATTCTCGAAACACAACATCCTCCCTGGGCTCAACAACATCTAACAGGACACAGTAAAGTTTGAAAAATCCCCACCAAAGTATTGACAATACAAGAATAGAAAAAAATGTGACAGTGAATATCTGCACATGGTCAAAGCCCAGCGGGTGAGAAGAGGGATGATGGCTTTGAATCGACTGGGACAGAACTGTGACCCTTGCCCCTGATAGATCTGCGTAGAGGGCTGCTGCATTGTAATGAGGTCTCAACACACTCCAACTCTGGATGATAACATGACTGCACCAATTCCTGAAGGTTGGACAGACACTGCTCGCCGTTAAGAAACATCCCTGGAGGGCCACTGAGGCAGCACTTCTGAGACAGGAATTCAAATTCCAACCACAGTTGGTGCGATACAACCACTGTGATTAATTTTGAATGCCACATTTGTTTCATACCAAACTAGTTCTGGAAATTTGAGAATATATTCTCATTCTTTTCAGCCAGCGAGGCAATTTCCTAGACATTAATAAATTGGTACACACGACGAGAGCAAGACAGCTCATTTCAAACACATATGAACCAGGGATTCATTTGAGTATGCTATAATCTTAATTGAGAGACTTTGTTTTACCTTCTTCAGGTTCTTCAGGTCAGACAAAAGAACCTAAGCTGTATGGACAGAGTCCATACAGCCAACTGTCCATGGAGTATCACCCCCTTTTCCAGTGACATCAGCATCCAGGCTTCCCACAAGATTTTAGAGTGTTTCTGTGGGAATTTGTGCATGTTCATTCTGCACTAATGAGGTCCTGCAAAGGCTCATAATATTCTAGTTCTTCCTAAAGGTGCTGGTTAGAGTCAAGTTCAGAATTCTATAGCGGCCAAGCGAGCTCTTCCACAGCAAACTCCTCAAACCAGTTTTTATGGTCCATTCATGTTGGAATAGAAAAGTGCCTTCTCAAAATAGCGTAACAAAGTTGTCCAAAATGTCTGGTTTGTGCTTGATTTTATACCCCTGTGGAGAGAGTATCATTACAACAACTGGTTGAGTAACTAACAGGTGTGGCCACATTTTTTTGTCCATTTTATTGTACCTCAGGTGGAGAAGTTCAAGTATCTCTGGGTCTTATTCACGTATGATAGCAAAAGCAAGCACATAGATCTGGACAAGCATTTGCAGCAATGCCTTGGTTGCGACGGACTTCAGTGGCTTTGTTTGTAGTGAAGCTGCCGCTCAGTAAAGCTTTGTGTTGACCGGTAGGTCCATATCCTCACTCAAGACCAAACAATCATGTTCCAGCTAAAGATCTGTTGTCTTCACCTCAACTCTTCCAGATAAAGTGAAGAGCTTAACCATCTATGACTTGGTCAAGCGCCTCGAGTATCTGATCAGTACGAAGTGTTTCAGGCACGTCTCACGGTGAGAAGACCCAGAGGTCGTCCTTGGACCTGCTGTGGAGAATATATCTCTTGGGAATATATGAAGTGGGAACACTTATTGTTACCCCTCAAAAGAAATGTAGGAAGCTGCAGGAAACAGGAATGTTTAGGCTTCTTTACATATTGCAACCAAACCACCATCTGGATTAAGCAGCGACGACTGACCAGATTAAATGTTGGTATCAGCCAACATTTAGGTACAGGTGTGCCCCCCGTGAATTACCACATGTGGCCAACACTCTATGTACATAAAATACAAGAGCTCTGCAAGAACAAATGTAGTTGGCTTTCCTATAACATACTTGACGGACTCTGGTGCATTAACCACGGGAAGGCAACGTTAAGGGACAGTGGATGTAGAGTGAAGACTGAAGGGAGGAGACGAGTCACCCTGCCAGAAATCCCATTTCAATTACGGGGAGTATTAAGCGTCTTAGGTGGTACATTGAAGACTGGCCGGGTTGGCAGGGGGTTTAGGCTGCTCACTTGGGACAGACAGCACATTTAGGCCGTGTGTGTGTGTGTGTGTGTGTGTGTGTGTGTGTGTGTGTGTGTGTGTGTGTGTGTGTGTGTGTGTGTGTGTGTGTGTGTGAGCTAAAAGATCCATTTGTGTGCCACTAAAGCTATTAGATGTGGATTGTCGCTGCACATTGATAATCCTAATGTCTGAAGGCTTGTTAAAACTTTCCTCGTGGCCACCTGTTTTTTTTTTTGGGGGGGGGTTGCCTCTGAGCAGTCCACAGCCATTAACACCAGCCATGCCTGGAATCAGGGCAGAACGCAGCGGCCAGGGCCTTCCCCTGTCTGAGAACTAGTAAAGGACTGACATAAGCCAACAGGCTGACACATGGGAAAGAGTTACGATAGCACATTTGGCTTTAGATGTTAACATGACCACTATAAACTGGAGCACTTTAAAAAAAAAATAAAAAAAAGCTTTTTCAACACATCCAGGGGAGAAGAGAAGAACAAAAGCTTTGTTTCTAAAACAGCTCTGTAAAGACAAAGCAGTTTCACAGGCAACCGCACATTAAATGAGATATTATCTTGTATTAACAGAAGATAAACTATTACGTTAGTGCATGCAACCGAAACAACTGGTGGCCTGAGATTAGGCTTAGAGGTGCTATAAAGAGATGAAGAGCTAAAGACTCACAGCACGCATTCAGAGGCTCTGATGAGTTAATTTCACATGTGCCATCACATTGTTGCACACAAACACGCAATAAGAACCAGACTAGAAACTGGTGTGTCCTGAACAGCACAAAACTGACTGTGTAAATGCCATTGTGATTCTCAAAGATACTGAGCTACAATCTCTCCACCAAAAACAAGCAGCGTGCCTGACAACACATAGCTGCCATACCAAAGTGATGGACTGCTGGTAGATTAAATAATAGCCAGATGGAAGAAGAATAATGTTGTTTGCCTTCAGGACCAAGTCTCCCTGAGACTTTGTCCCGAGGCCATGAACGCTATAAATAACCCTTATTCATCTGAGAAAAATGAATAAACTTGACAAAGAGCTAAAGAAGTCCTCCTGAGTAGCTGGTTTACATGGAAACAGACAATGGAAGTAAAAGACTAATCAAAAAAAAAAAAAAAAAGCTTAATTCGGACAGAAATGCTTTATATCCGTCTTTATTCTAAACAGAGTCCAATTACACATGATCAAGTCTCCTCAATTATCTTCACTGTTTCAGTTCTAAAGAAACAACCAGCAAACAAATCATGTTCAATACTTCCTGGTAAAGCTGGATGTGGGATCATGTGATCATGTCACAAAGCATGATGGGATTGATCCGCTGACTGAACGACAGGAAATTCTGGTAAATAGATCTTCTGCACATGCTCAGTAGATGGAACACGTTTTCTCCAGAGTGTCATGACTCCCAGCCTGTATTCTCCAGGGACTTTGTAGTTTTATAGTTTACGGTTACCTTAATAGCAATCACAACTTGGTCGTTTGTCCATACAAATGTCTGTGTACTCCCACTGTTAATGTTTATAGAGTATTGGTCTCTGTGCACGTGTGTGTGTGTGTGGTTTCACTACAAAAAACAAACAGCACCCACTACATTATTTTTCAGCTTTTCTGCCATTTCAATAGAAATAAGACATTTTCAAAACGTTGCTGTGTAAACCTGAAACATTTCTGAAACAAGAATGTAAAAACGGTACGTTGTCTCTTGAAACATTGTCGTGTAAATGGGGCCGAAGTCAAGTCTTGTAACTTAAAGCGCTTGCACAGGAAACTGGACATTCTCCTGCCGTCTCGCATTAAAGCGAGCACAACTGCCACCATGAACCGAGGCCAAATCATCCCTTCTGCGTGGAGTGCCGATTTGCCCTGTGTTTTGAGTATTGCCAACTACTCATCACTGTGGTATGTAGTCAACGCTGATGTACTAGTCACTGTGAAAATAAGCACAATGTAAACACAGGCATTTGAGCACATTGAGTGGAGAGCGCTGGCTGCGAGCTCGGAGGATCAGAAACAATGTGGGCTTATTTGTATTTATGCAGCTCGAACAGGGAAAGGTCCAGGACTGAATAACAAGGAGCCACTCTACCCGTCAAGGTACTTTAAATAACAATGCAGCAGTGATGTCGGGGGACATATTGTGTGTCTGACATCAGAGGGCCGACCGAAGAGCTGCTGTAAACGCAAAAGCCTGTCTTGAATATCAAGTGGTGATTGCTGTTTTGCAGCAACAAGCTTCTACACTCCTTGAACTCTCTACAGTGCGAGCGAGACCTGCGTCATATCTGCTATGTTCAAATAGTAAACTCACATGCTACACTACACAATCAATGTGTTTTAAAAATCTGCCGGATCAGCTTTAATGACCAGCGAGTGCAACATGCCAATAGAAGTGGTTCTTACACCTGATATAAGAGTGGATGCGTTTGAAATTTGTTAAGGAGACAGTTCTATTGATTGCATCACTGTGAGAGTCTGCATGTCAAGCAGGATGTAATAACTGGGGCGAAAAATAAAGCCTGAAACCACCGCACGAGTAGTTTCAGCTTTGCACGGACGTCCTCTGGAGTAAAATGTAAGTGGAGGATGATCTTTGGCGAGATCAATAGCAAACAAACCCAGCCTGCAGGGATCGTCTCTCCTTCTACAAGAAAGTACGAGTTTGTCTTTCCAACAAAGAAAGTGGAGCAAAAACAAAAAGGTCTTTGTGTTACAATAATTCACCACAAGAATCTCACAGCTTAGTTCAGGTTTGTCACTTTATATAACATTATTTATTGTATTGCATTAACTGTATGTGCAGTTGTGTTTCTGTGCAATCTGAATATTGCCCATATTTTAACAAACTGAGCCACAATCACACTTTGTTAGTAAATGTTCTGTTGATAGTAAAAACATTTGAGTATTAATGTTTTAAATTGTGCCCCAAGAAAATAAAGTGTAGAAGCTCGTTAACATGACCTACAAAGCAACATCATACAGAGTATGATTGATAGAACGCGCTGAAATTTAACACGTCTATTACAATATCCTAAATAACATGATCAGACTCTCAATAGGTTCTGAAACTGTAGGAAAAAGAAGAGAAACCAGCTGGTTTACATTTTTTATAAAGGAAAGAGGAAATTACAAACTTACAAAAAAGAGAAGTTCTTTAAAACACGAGAAATAAAAAGTAAAAAAGTAACTTGAAGGGTGGAAAAACCTATAAAACTCTGCTTCGGCACAGAAACAAAGTCCTTGCTTGTTCTGTGCCGTTCCCGGGACACTGCAGTGGTGGATATTTGTGAATGAAGCTGCGAGTGGATCCCAAAGCTCTCCTACAAAGTGCAGCACACAAGTGCAAAGGGGGGGGGGGGGGGGGGGTCACCACACAAAGCCCAATATCCTCTTACTGGATAAACAGGTTTTTATTGCTGTGGTTTTACAAACGAAACCCCACATGCACACACACGCTCCCTGAATGGCCTCTCAATAGCCAGGAGTTTAAAACTGGTAGTCCAATTAAGCTCATGTCAGAGCCACTTGAGTTTAGAAAGAAATAATCACACCATTAAACCCTCGGTCCAATGTCCCGGACTAACGTTTAGTGTGTTTCATACGGCCCCGAGGAAGCCTGAAATACAGATGATTGGAAAGTCTTCCCAAACATGCTTATAGACCATCTGGAGCGGCTGATTTCAGTTATTTTATTAAAACATTAAATCACCACAAAAAGCTTTGAAATTATGGTGCATTCCAGAGTAATTCAATCAGATTGACCCAAAAAAAAGAGAGAGAGAACGTAAACACAGCCAGTGTGATATGGGGTTGGAAGAAAACCCAGAAGCATTGCACGTCACCTCCATGACAGGTCAATAAGAAACCGCGTGAGAAAGTCTTGAAGGCAACAAGGAAGCCAGCAGCCGCTTATCAAATCTCCCCCGGCTCGCTGCCGCCCGTCCTCCAGCGTCAGCTGAAGGTTAAAAACTCCAGCGAGCTCTTATTGTGGAGAAGGTCAGAATCAGCACAACGTCTGAAGTCTGCAGGTTTTCATTTACATCAGACATTCATGAATACACACAGCAGGCTCCAAAACTCAAAAGGGAGCCAAAGGTGTCGTCCTCCTCGTGGTCGGTCCGTTTTAACATAAAGAAAAAAAAGACTTCTAAAGTATAATGATGCATGCCGCTTCTGCACGCCTGTGCACACACACACGCATATGTAAATGTCTTTTTGTTAGGGTGTGTGTGTGTGTGTGTGTGTGTGTGTGTGTGTGTGTGTGTGTGTGTGTGTGTGTGTGTGTGTGTGAAATTCCAGCGGGGCCCGCAGACAATACCAGGAAGTGTTCCTCATACACGGCCGCGTTTAATTGGTCAAACAGACCGAAGCAGCGAGGTCTCATTGTTCCAACAATAAGACCTTGTGTTCTCTGAGCTCAAGCGTGGGGAGGTCAAAGTGAAACAACAACAGCAACTCCACACTACTGCAACACAAAACATCTGAATTCGATCCTCGGCTTGACAATTCAACCACGAACCGGTGCTGACTGTTGAGCTGCTGTCTAACTCCTTACGGGACTTTAGTCAAAATAGGTGGAAATTGCCGAGATGGCAGAAATCGGTGCTTTAATATAAATGACACGCCGCTTACATGAGATAAAATGTGTTTAAAGTTAATAAATATGAACAAATTCACATACATTTTCATTTCGAACTTAAAGAGCACCATTGTTTACTATGTTATGTTTTAGACGCTACAGGAAGTACAAGAAATACGACTCAATATTGGGCTTGAATATTAAAAAATGGTCATGCAGCCACTCGCAAGCATCAATCTGGAGCTCTGACTGGGAAGGAAATACACTTTCCCAAAACATCAGGGCAAAACACAACAGAAGCCCCATCTCAGTGATGACTTTTAATATTTAAGCACACGTTTTAATCGTTTCCCTTTAACAACTTAAATTCTGGAAGAAACAGGAAGCAGGTTGCACACGATTTAAATCCATACATTTAATTGGCAGTAGAACACATTGGACCCTGAGCAGAGCTGAAATCCCTCCCAAACAGAAGATTAGTTTCTACTTTAAAATCAACCAAGACGTGGTGAATAAGCGAGGCGAGGCCCGACTGAAGCGCCTGAGAGTGTGAGCAGGTGTGCGATGGAGGTTTGAATAAAGCCAGAGAACGTCAGCGGGGAGAGGTCAGACGGCTCCAGGCAGATGTGGAAACAGACATCGAATCCTCCCGTTCGCACTCCCCTCAGACTTTCTCACTTTCTTCACATCTCAGAGACACACTAACACAGAAAAACCCGCCGAGCTGCTCCTGTGGGAACTTCTATTTTTACTCAGGCGGGGCCCAGCTCAGCCCCTCAGTACACAAAGTAGGGAAACTACAAGCAGGGAGGGAGGCAGCAAAGAGGAAGCGACCCCCCCCCCCCCCCCCCGATGACCTGCACTAAAGCAGGAGCACAACGCTTCAACCACCAAGAGCAGGAGCAGAATAAAGAAATAAACACAATAACTCAGACGTCTCAAACATATGGCATGGGGGGCCAAAAATCGGACCTACGGCAGGTCCCATCCGGCCCGCCAGATGCTTTTACTTTAGCGGGAATATCAAAAATAAATCTAATCTGTTGATAACTGCCGTTGCAGTGAAACATCTTCGAGCATAGCAGCATTGGCCTCTGACCCGAGCAGTGAGGGTGAATCGGTGAACACGTGCTGGAAGCTGCAGAAACAACAGACACTAAAGCGGAGCAGAGCTCACGTTTCAGCCGATTACACCCGCAAGATATTTGTTGTACTTTTCAAAGCAAATGTACAGATTTGTATGCCCCACTCATCCATTTTCAACTCGATTTTGGACTGAATGTGTCCTCCAAACCAGGTCAAGTCCACTGATAATTAACCCGGTAAAGTTCTTGAAACACCTTTTGAATGTATTTTTAGGTTCAAATTCTACTCGACACTTTTTTAAATCCACAAAAAGAACCTTTTAACACCATTAAGTGTCAGTTAATTTAAACAGTTTAAATAAATGATGTAATTCATGTATAAAACTAAGCAAAACTGTACACGTCCCACGATTTATAACTTTTGAATGCGTCTACATGGGAACTATAACCCCTCATTTTGTTCTACAACATGATGAGTTAGTGACAATAAAAACTTCTAAACAATCCCACAATGTGCCGATTGAAGACCGCCACAGTTCATCAAATGAGCAGGTGCACCAACTGGGAGGCAAACATGTGTTTATGTAAATGTATTTAATGTTTAAAGTAGAAATTCCATGCTTTGTCATCTTCCACACAAATCCTAAGCATCTTCAATGTGTCACGTGGTCACGTGCCCCATGAAGGGTTAAAAAGAGACACCAGAGGAAATCTTTTTTTTTTGGGGGGGGGGGGGGGGGGGGGGGGGGGGGGGTCCAGGAGATTCTGGATCCTGCCCTGTGTATGGGGCAGGTTCCTCTACAGAACCTGAGTTCCTGGTGAGGAAGCAGAGGTTCTATCAGGTCAGAGGAGAGTTGTGTTAATGTAAAGACTGATGATGCCATTTGGAAGAGGAGCAGGAGGAAGCATCCAGAGCTGGAAGTGGGAATGGGGGGGGGGGGGCACTGACTCACCTCCTCCAGACCAGACACTGTGTTCCTGCAGTGGGACATCCTGGTGGTGAAGTTAGACGCGGTGGGAGATTTATAATCTTCATTTGTCTCAGCCACAAACTCTGAAACGGTGATTTGGTCCGGCATGGTTAATCCCTTAATTACTGCTGATCAGAAAACAAGGAAGCTCTTTGGTTTGATCCTCGCGTGGCGCGCGCCGGTGAAGGAGAGGTCAGTTCAGAGCAGCGGTGTGGGTGAAGGTCCCGGCGGGCAGTAAACCATCTCTGGGTGTGTTGAAGTCATTCCTCGGTGGGCTGCGGACTCGATCCGGTGCTGCACGCGGGCTGCGGGAGCGCAGCGACCACAGGGGTGATGACGAGGTTAAATCCCTACCGGTTTCACAGCCCGCCTCGATCCGCTGCAGAGCTCGGTTATCCAGTCGATGTCCTCTCCCTGCGTCCGGGCAGGGGAACTTCTTCCTACGAACCCCGGGAAACAACAAGCGGGCGTTTCAACGGGAGCGCACGAGCTGACAAAGGTAGAGGAGGGGACTCAGTGGACACGCAGCAGCCAATAGGGGGCCGCGGCTGCGGCGAAACAGCCAATCGAAGCTCAGAAGAGGCGTGCCCTGGTGCTGCCTTCAGGTGCTGCTCGGAAATGGTACATTTCTGCTAGTGAAGTCGAGACGTCACACCTTACAGGTAGAGGTCATGAGGTCATCCAAAATATATTCTTTTAAAATCATTTTTGCGGAAGTCTCAGAATTCTGGGAGGGAGAAGTCAGAATTCAGAGGGGAAAGTCATAAAAATGAGGGGAAGTTATGATAGAGAAAGTCATGATTCAGATGCATGCGTGTCATGGGGGGACGATTCGTATTTCAGAAGGGAAAAAAGTCTTGATTCAGAGAAAACAAATAAGAATTCATGGGGTGGTCGGGGGGGGGGGGGGGGGGGGGTCATGATTCAGAGAGGAGAAAAATCTGGACTCTATAGGAAATAGGAAAAAATGTCTGAACTCATAGAAAAAAGTTCAGGATTTCAAGGGGAAAAAAGAATCCAGTCTTGTTAGTCTTGTCCACGTCTTCATTGATTTGTCTTCCATACAATTAAATCAGAATCAAAAATGAAAAAGAATGTCTGTTTCTGATGTCTCCTGATATGTTGTTGATTATTAACACATTATATGTGATGTGGTGTCTCCAATTTATCTCAAAACTCCTTCTAAATGTAGTTCAGAGTATCATCAGAGCACCAGTTTAAAACTACGTCAGTCAAAACTGAGTTATCAGCCTTTCATTAGTCATATATACACGCATCTCAGAAAAGTGGAATAAGAATAGATTCCCGTTTAGTGGTAAATTACTGAAGTAATGGATTACTGGAATTACAATGAAAATAATTTATGAATAATTGAAAATATTAAGGTCAATTGATATTTGTATTCATTAATAATTCCACAAAGAAATAGATGACTTAAGAGTAATAAATCACTGAAAATAATTTAAAATAATTACATTTATTCATACAAAAAAATTATTAATTAATTGATGTATAATCTATAATTGTTCTCTAATTAGTAATTGTGGGGCACCGGACTACTTGTGAAATGTGACTGTAAAATCTCTCATGTAACTCATGTCTCTTGCCCTTCCAGTCCCGATATTTCCAACAGTACTTGAAAGCAGCATTATGCCCACAGTTTTCTTCTTCAGGTGGAGATGTGAGAGTATAGAAAGGATCCTGGACCAAACGAGTGATAAAATGTATTCTAGGGTGTTTTTGTGTGTGATGAGGAACTTTGATTTATCTGGAGACAGCTTTTGTTGACCCGATCGATCATTTGTCAACTCCATCAGCAAAAGCACTTCATCACGTTATTTCTTATAACGGAAGCTTGTTGTTGGTGTGAAGACTGTAACCAAACCTTCAACTATTGTATGACTGGATCCGTTTACATGTTATATAAAGACAGTGGAAAGAAATTAGCAGAAATTACAGTTAAACCTGGCAAATGATCACTTGAATGGTTAGTTAGTTAGGTAGTTAAAGTTAGTTCAACTACATACACAAAGAAAGGAAATTTGTGTTTGTTAGACTATTTACAAAGATTTAAAATAGTTTTACATTTGTAAGGAATATGCATTTCTTTTCCCAAAGGAAGATTTTTCAAATCTCAGCATCCAAACTGAAGGTTTTAAAGTACACAGTAATTGGGAATATCACAAACGGGCCGCATAGCGAGCACCCCAGCATTTAGGAACCGTGGAAGCAGAAGATACTGATTAATGTTATGTGTGTTATGTGTTGTATGATCGGTAGCGGCGAGACTAAAGCCCCGTTTCCACAGTGCCCCTTGGTACCGGTGCCGGTCAGGTGGGGGTTGACTATCCGTAACCAGACCCGTATCAGTGCCGTGTTTCCATTACACGGGGAACGGTTTGAAATGTAGGCGGGGTTATGAACGGTTGCGTAACCATGCAGGATGCGACGCCATAACGGGAGGACATTTTCAAAAAAGTTTCCTGATTGCTGCAGAAGAACTGATTGGAAATGGCTGCTTGCTGGTAGAACAGCGGTTGTCACGGACCAATGAGCAGACGGCAGTGTTGAAGCTCCTCCCCCTCATATCCGGCACGTTGTGCCTGGTACCCCAAGTGGAGGGGTAGCGAGAAATGGTTACCAATGGTACCGGTTGGTAACGGTTCTGAGTCAGTGGAAACGCACAACAACCGGTTTCGACCTGACCCGTACCGGCACCAAGGGGCACTGTGGAAACGGGGCTTTAAGCCCCGTTTCCACAGTGCCACAGTAACCATTGGTAACCAATGGTTACAGTGCCAGAGTAACCATTTCTCGCTACCCCTCCACTTGGGGTACCAGGCACAATGTGCCGGATATGAGGAGGAGGAGCTTCAACACTGCCGTCTGCTCATTGGTCCGTGACAACCGCTGTTCTACCAGCAAGCAGCCATTTCCAATCACTTCTTCTGCAGCAATCAGGAAATGTTTTTGAAAATGTCCTCCCGTTATGGCGTCACATCCTGCATGATTACGCAACCGTTCATAACCCCGCCTACATTTCAAACCGTTCCCCGTGTAATGGAAACACGGCACTGATACGGGTCTGGTTACGGATAGTCAACCCCCACCTGACCGGCACCGGTACCAAGGGGCACTGTGGAAACGGGGCTTTAGAGTACCTCCCAGAAGGTTGAGCTTGGTGACGTATGTAAGGAAAGTCAATTTACTTCTGCAGCAGAAACGGACTGCTGAGGCTCCTGCATCATAAATAAATTGTTTAGTTGCCATTGACTTCAATCCTCCAATGCGCCAAACAAGAGTCAACAGCTGCTGGGCAAAGTTAAGATAAAGGACTTGAATTTGTTTGGTCAGGTCCATAAATATAGACAAAAATTGAGTAAGTCGTTCTTTATCTATGAGATTACGAGGAAGTCAATCTTTTCTCGTCGTCCTGGTTTAAGAGTTTTTTCTACTAGTTCCTAACACTTCATATGGTCAGAGTTTGTTTCTCATGTAGTGTCCAGCAGCTGGTTAATGTGGATAAGGACACGTGTCACACTGAGATCTCTGCATTTGAGTTTCTTGTGAAGATTAAAATATCTTGATCAGAACTATCTTTTGTTCTTCTTCTTTTCTCCTCAAGAAAACTAACAACTGTGATCCTACTGAATGTGTACTTACATTTACTTTGAATTCTTTCTCTTAACTAAGATTTATTAAAAACCCATAAGAAAGTAATGAGTGGGAGCAGGAAACATTCAGGACTGGTCTGATGGGGTTTTTTTTTTATTCAAATTTAGCCGAAGTGAAAAGATACTAAATTCCAAAACGAGAAAAAGCAACAAGGAAAACAGCCGACGTGAACAACTGACCAGCAGCACGCAGCTCTACAAAGAGAGGCTCCGTTTTGTTGAAGTGTACATCATACATCACGGTTACTGTGGAAAGATGCGTAAAGTCTGCTCACAGTCGGACATCTTTCGTTATGATGGGAGAGAAGTGAAGTAGTTCAGGGCTAATGAGTCGCTCCGACAGGAAGTGGGACAGAAGCTTCAGGTAACGCTGAAGCAAACAGACGGCAGGAGAGACACAAACGGCAGATCCACAAAGAATATTGTTCACTTCAGTGGTTTTAGCAGAGTTCTTCATCTACTAACTTACTTTTGCTTTCATGTGTACATCCTCTTTTTAGGCTACAAGTATAAAAACAGAAATAGATGTCTATAATGCCCCAAATCCTGTTGACTAAAGGCAGAAAAAGAGAAAAGTTGGCGTCATTATGTAATGCCAGACACTGCAAAGTTCTTCCTCCCATGCCTGAAGTTTAGCCACCAGGAGCCCGGAATAAAAAAGCTTTGGCTTCCTGGGCACTTTGTGTTTTTCCTGGGACTTGGGATGAAAAATCTGCTGATGTTTCCCAGCTCATTCAGCCCTGGTGGGACTGCGACTGGTATAAATAGTCTGAGCGGCGGGCGAGGCGAAAACCCCGGGCAGCCTTTAAATCACAGACTGGGCAGTGTTCACACATTCTTTCAGCTCCGCACCGTCTCCTGGCAAGCTGCTAAATGAAGAGCCCGAGACCCAGGCTGACCCACACACACACACACACACACACACACACACACACACACACACACACACACACACACACACACACACACACACACACACACACACACACACACACACACACACACACACACACACACACACACACTCACACACACGAACATCTGCTGTACAGACACCCGGTCAGTGAGGGCAGCAGCCTCCCCTTCACCACTGACATCACTTCATATTTTCAGTCCAGTCTGCCTCCGAAACGCAGGTTTTTATTCTTGACATGGAGAAACGACAAAAGTATCTCAAAGCTTGATCGTTGCCTTTTTGCTTTCAGGAGATCTGCAGCAGAAGATTGGGTCCAACAATAGGCACAGGTTAGGGAACATAAGACAATTAGATTCTGAAGAAATGGGAGAACAGAATACACGTTGGGGAGTCACAGACAGACAGAGTATCTTGCTTTATACCAGCGGTCTGCAACATTTATGACCAAAAGAGATTTTTTGATGAGTTTCCACCAATTCGAGATTAACTGGAAGCGTATGTTTAACCTTTAAAATGAATGAGGCTCAAACAGCTTCTAAAAATACATATATGTATACAAAAACTGTATCTTGTTGGGCAATTCTGAAGTTTCAATTTCAATTCATGGTGGTAAACATTTCAATTTTAGACATTTTTGTACTTCATTTTAGCAGTTTCACCCTTCCTTTTTTCAGCATTATTTAGATAATTTAGCTGTTTTCATAATTTGGGCTCCTTTTTGAGCAGTGTTGCATGTTTCTTTTGTTTTTTCAACCTTTTTTGTTGTAAAAAATGGCAGTTATTTTACATTTTTTATAGTTGCTTTTACATTTTGTTTTCCATTTCTTCTGGTTTTAGCGATTTCCCCCCCCATTTTAGTTGTAAATGTTTTCCAAAGCCCTTTATAGTCAAGAGTTAAGATTTCTTTTGAGAATGGTTCTTGTCTGAAATTGAATAAAAATCCGATACGATGATTATTTCCATGTAATTTAGTGAAAGCCTCATGGGGCCACTGCGGAGGAGCTGAAGAGGCACATGTGGCTCACGGGCTGCAGGTTGCAGACCCCTGCTCTGCTATATCTACCGCTGTGACAGTTTGAAAGAGTGAAACTGTTGAGTTGTGTGTCCAGGGATGATTGAGCGCTTGACCAGCGTGATGCACATCAGGGAAAATACAGACGAAGCCTGGATTGCTGTAAGCACACTGTGTTTACCAATGAATGGAGCTTTTATGTGGACCGTCAATACTCTTCCACTATATTGCTTAATAATCCATTTTTGCATGTTAAAACTGAGTTGTGTGTGTGTGTGTGTTGCAGTTGGCTGATGATATCCCCAGTGAAAAGCTGTAAGCAGCTCTATTGAACTGAACAGACGCCTCTCATTGACAGCAGGGCACGTCTTCCGCCTCGCAAAACTGCAACCGGGAGCAGCAAGTCAGAAATGAGGTTGATGTACTTTTTATTGTCTGCAAATGATTTTACAAAACTAAAAATAACTCGACTATTTCTCCGTTTTGTTCCTTTCGAGCAGAAGCGATGAAAACCTGAGACGGAACGCAAACGGCCGCTGCATACAGAACAATAGCCAAAGCAGATGTTGCAGCTTACGGAGGCCCTCTTGGAAGAGATGTTTGCAATTTTCATTGTGAACAGGAAAGTACAGGGTGTGTCCATGCAGCCGTCCTTTGGTCAAAATGAGCGGCCAATGCAGTTTTACTGATTTGGCTTTGTCCTAGTGGAAGCGGGAACAGACTGAATGTCGTTGTAATAAAGAGGATTGAGGCCCGAGCGGGAGTCAGTTTTTCCTAATTGCGTCGTCCATGACTTCATGGTTGTATAACAGGTGGGATAACTTCACCGTCCAGCTTCTCATGTGTAGAATATAAGAGCCCTGAATGACTCCTTTGTTTCCAATTATTTGCAGCTAATTGCAACCATTCTGCACCTGAAGCCGAGCTCAGCTCCAACGCTGACGCACAGCAGCACCAGGGATCTATCCCGTGTATTGTCGATGCCGTCGTGGACTAAAGGACACATTTAAGACGGGACACAGCAACAACTGAGCAGGACTCCTAATGCGAGAGGAGGGGAGGGGAGGAGGAGGGGCAGAGGAATAAAAAAAGAGGGAAGTAGCTCTTGGGGGAGTGCAGTCAACTGTAACAAACCTTGTCTTTTCTCACAGACTGCTGGAGGAAACATCCAGGGATGAGTCTGAAAGAATTTAGTACAAATAGCTTGAATGTGGAAGGTTCTGTGCTCTGACGTGACCTTCCAGAGATACAACCGTGCTTATGTAAGGTTTTTTTTTTTTTTTAACGTTAGTACAGAAATCCTTCGTTCAGTGTCACAGCTCCAACTTCTAACAAACTAAAAGTTAAGGAAAAGTTCAAAGTTAAAATGTTGGTTCTCGTTGGATTTATGAACGAATTTCACAACAAAGGTTTGTCAGCTAAAGCTTCTTGAATTCATTCTAAAGAAAACTTCTCTATGAAGGGGAGAACCTGCGGTGTCTGATTACTGATAGGTTGTGTACATTAGACGAAAAACAAACTCAAAATCTGCAAAATCGACTACAGGGATCAAGTCAGTAAGTCTCAAATGTTCCTGTTGTCGAGCATGTTGACTCGTTTTCTTCTTGAATGAACGTTAAACTCCTCTTCCAGCCCTGCTGGTAACATGTTGTTGTCTCATCTTGTCATGAAGCAGACGTTTCATCGCTGGCCTGAGTATTACAGACTCAGCAGTACATTTTAAATTAGGCTCATATGTTCTTCTCCTGCCAGCTGAAAATTTCGGCAGGTTCAAAGGTCAGCGCTGGAATCAATTACACAAGGTTCAATCAAGGGAAATCAATCAGCTGCTGCAGATTGAAAACGCTCCGTTCACCGCGGCTGACTGTGATTTATCGTCCGAAACACAACTGGGTGAATTTTTCCTCACTGAATAGCGTCTGAAGAAGGTCATGTGAACATTAAATAATTCACTGCTGCGCAGGTTTTATGCTCCTCTGAGCCAAAAGCATTGAGCGTTCCATTATTTCTGACTCTCCAAACGGAGGAAAGCCCCGGCAGCCCGTTTCGTTTCACCTTGGCCCGACGAAGGACGCCACGGAGAGGATGTTGGGTGAAATAATTGCGCGATGTTTTTCTGAGCCCCCACCGCATGCAGCCGTCTGAGTGACGGTCACAAAGAGCTGCAGCTCTGCAGCTGCTTCACGATCATCATTAGGAGTGAGTGGCTTTTACAGTAATTATGAGTCCTCTTAGGATTTGGCCCCATGAGCATGAACATATCAAGTGCCCCCCGTACTTCATTATATCCTGACAGGTGGCCTGTGAATCACCCCCCCCAACATCCTCTCCTGGTTTCCTGGTGACCAGAAGATGCTCAACCCACTAGGTTTCACTTTAAAGTTGTCTAAGATCTGCTGAGAATTAATCCCCACCCCCACCCCCACCCCCACTCCCACCCCCACTCCGCCCGGCGGGCCCTCTGTGTGTACCACAGGATATTAGCTGTTAAACCACAGGACAACAACACAAACACCCACAGAAGTGATAATGATCTCTGAAATCCCAGCAATTCATTCCTGCTTCCCCTGGGTCGGAGTCCTGCAGCCAGTCACACGGTGTGTGCAGAGGAGAAACCTCCATTTGTACCTGCAGAGAATCAGAGAGTCCAGCTCAATGCAAAGCATCCAGGACGGACTGGTTCTGTGGCTGACGCCGATCTCTGACGGTCTGCTGACCGGACAGAAATCTGTCTCCTGCAGTGCCATCTTTCATAAAAACACAATTAAATATTTATTCTTCGTCTACATTTTCACTGGATGTGGTTTACTGGGCGGAGGATAGTTGGACGGACAGACAGATTTTTATTTTCATTCAAAATACACACTACAGGTGCACACAACAGCTACATTTTCTGGCACATTTTGTGGCTCAAAAAGCAACTTAAAGGGGTCATATTATGTGAAATTCACTTTCTAATGGTTTTCCAACAGTAATATGCGTCCCCATACCTGGAATGACGCCCCAGAAGTGAAGACAGTCTGTCCTCCCTGGCTTGTTTCAGTTATTTGCTCCTATGAGCAAATCGGAAATCAAACCCTACAGTGCCTGCGCCAGAGATTAATTTTTTGCTGGGGAATTTAGGGATTTCTAGATTATTTTCTACTGTAACGCCGACAATATGAATGCACCGCAGTGTGCACGTAACAGTCGGCCACATAGAAATATCTCGCGACACAATACGAAAGATATTTAGCCACAGTGATGAAGGTGAAAGGTTTACAGGCCGGCCACTTAAACACACCACTGAATGTAAACTTTAACACAAGTGTGTCACTGATGGAGCCTCAACAACGGCAGCAGGAAGCAAAACACACAGCAAGGTTCCATTTCGGCCTCACACACAAAGACCACCACCTCCTGCTTGCCAGTCAACAAAACCTCCACTGAAAGAAAAATATTCTGTTCAATGGATCTAATGACATATTGATAAACACAGTGATAACCAGGAGTCAGAGTTTGGATACAACCCACCGAATTACTAATAATCAAGCCCTCACGTCGGTTGTCGTGGTTAAGAGTGAAGGCATCAATGATTTTGTCACATTCTTTTGCAAAACGTGCTGCGTGCTTTATTTCTATAGGTAAGTTACACAGTCAACGGGAAAAATGTGCTCTCAGTAACAGGAAGTGATGAGGTCAAAGGTTAATGCATGCACCGCACCAATGGGCTGAATCACGTCACACTGCTTTTTCTTTTTTTTTTATATATATAAAAACAAAACATAAATGTCCATGTTCATCTTGTCCAGACGAAGTGTCTGTCATTAATTTCCCAATGTATTGAAAGATGATTGGGCATAGCAGGTAGTATATCGTCTGTCAGCGCCTCGGTGGGGGTCCAGGGTTCAAGTCACTGTTCAGGCAAGTTAACCTCTACAGGGCAGAATTCTATGTGTCCAGGTTAATAATTACCACATTCACCACTAATTACCTCAACAAAATGAATCCATAGGCACCGTGACACTGAATGTGAGAGTTTCCTCTGGAAATCCAGTCGGTTTATAACTTTAGATAATATATGTTAGAATTGGTTGTGGTTTTGGTCAAGCTTATATATAAATAGCAGATAAATTCTCTCTTATTTAAACATCTCAAAGCGTAAAATATCTTCAGTCACTCTGAGTATTCTGACGAGAGCCACCCTAAAGGCTTAAAGTGACGAAGGTGAGAGATAAACGTTGTGTATTGTGGCCTTCATGCTGTGTTTTTCCTGTTTGGTGTGACCGCTGTGTTGACAAAGAACAGGTTAGCTGGGATATTTATATTTTGATATTAGCTGTGAGTTATTGCCTCCCATGCATATCGATGATATTTTGAAAAGGCCTCTATGGTAATTGTAATCAATTTTAATCTGGACTAAAGCAACAGTAAACATCACAGCCCTAAAACTAATCAGGTTTCCTCTGAGAAAAGCTGTGGACCCCCGTCTGATCTCTGATCAGCTAAAACCTCACAGCGAAGCCGAACACACGCGGACGCCGACCAGCACAAGAGGAAGCTTCCCGGCTTCCAGCTTTACAGCCTAAAAATCATCAGCAATTTTATTGCTCTCCTTTGAAATGTGCACGTCTACTTTCACAGCCTCACTGCGGCCTCACTACTAAACTAGAGCGGGCACTCGGGAGAGCGCAGACCTTCGCCAACGCCACATTTGTTTGCAGAACCGAGTTAGCTTTGCTGGCATGGTAGCCTTTAGCTCGTGTCGATACTAACGAGGTAGATCAGGCAGCAACGTCACGGCGGTCTTTTTCAATCTCCTCTATGAGGAGCCTCTCTCATCCACGTTGTATGGGGAATATTTTTTTTTCAGTTTAGCTTTTGGGATTTATTAGGAAAAGGTTATTTATGTTGACATCCCAAAATCTGAACCCTGAAAATAACCCTGCAATTCGGGTGAGTAGTTTTTGTGAAAAGTTGGTCACATACATACACACACACACACACACTCATACATACATACATACATACATACATACATACATACATACATACATACATACATACATACAATTCAATATACACACACACACACACATACATACATACATACATACATACATACATACATACATACATACATACATACATACATACATACATACATACATACATACATACATACATACATACATACATACATACATACATACACACATACATACAATTCAATACACACACACACACACACACACACACACACACACACACACACACACACACACACACACACACACACACACACACACACACACACACACACACACATACATACATACAGACATACATACATAATTACTTACTTACTTACTTACTTACTTACATACATACATACATACATACATACATACATACATACATACATACATACATACATGCATACAGGAAATCAGATTTGCATCATAATGCCAGTGACAAAAGTCTGAATTAATGAATTACTGATGCTCTACTTTACACAGGCGATGCTATCAGATGTTGGTCATTGAGACACATTTAACTTTTATTGCTATCACACCAAATTACTGCATTAATGAATACGTTCAAGGTTAAAACATCACGTGTTGCTTAGAATTAGAGACATGCAATCAAAGCTTGTCATAAGAGTAGCTGCTATTAATGCTCATAAATCTTTGTGGTTGATGCGCTCGGTCCCAATTTGTCCCTCTGCTGGTGGAGATGACATTTCATGCCCCTGCTGCCTGCCTGCAGATGCCATCCGGTCTTCTCTCACCACCACCCCCGCTCACCTCTGAGGGGAAGCCTCGCCTCCTCCCCCAGACCCCCCACTGACTACACCCCATTGAACCCCTCCCCAGCAGATATTGGCTCAAATATTTCATCACCAGCACGTTATTACATTATTAATTCTACTACATTCAAAATGGAGAAAATTCTTATGTTGCTGTTCGCTACAGACTTTCACGGTCTCATTTGTTCTGCAGTAATGAACCTCATGCGTTAACATTTCCATTCATGGGGTACTCCACGCCGGGCCTTGAGGGCCGGTGTCCTGCACATTTTGGATGTCTCCCAGCTCCAGCACGCCTCAATCTAATGATGATGTCATCGTCAAGCTTGAGACAAAGCCCAATTCAGGGGTGTTGCAACTAGGGGAGACCTAAAACATGGGGGACGGCGGCCCTCAAGGCCTGGAATTGAGTGCTCCTTTTTTCATTCTACTCTGAGGGAGGATAATATTGTGACGCCTGAGCATTCACAGAACTCTTTCAAACATCTAAAACTCTGTTTACACACAGAGGCGTGTGGTAAATGAACAGTACGTGCACATCTTTGTGGACTTGATCTATTTAAAGGAGCATCCTCCAGTCTGGGGACTTCAGTTTGACCCCCAAACTCAAACTGCAGTTTGGAGGCTGTACAGTGTCTCTGGAGCAGCTGGAGCAGCTGGAGCAGCTGGAGCGGCGGCTATATAAGGAGCTCCATCCGCACAGTGAAGATCAGAAACACAGTGAGCTCAGTGTTTGAAATGTCCGTCATGTGGAGATCTTTTGGGAGAAAGACAGAAGAGAAGAAACCAGGAAGAGACGAGCTTGTGTGTCCACTTTGTGAGCAGAAACTCTCTGTGTCTCTGCCGCATCAAGTGAGGTCTGGGAGGGAGGTGGGAGGAAGAGGAGGAGAGGATGGGTCACTCTCTCTCTCTCTCTCTCTCTCTCTCTCTCTCGCTCTCTCTCACACACACACACACACACACACACACACACACACACACACACACACACACACACACACACACACACACACACACACACACACACACACACACACACACACACACACACACACACACACGAAGAAGAATAAAAAGAAGAGACAGGGAGGAAGAAGACATGGTTGCCATGACGATGCCAACATACACCGTCTCTCCTCACGATGGTTTAATTGGAGATCAGTGAGAAAAATAAAAAGCCAGAAGAGCCTCAGATTATGAAGCGTCTCCGTCCACAGCTTTCTACTGTGTGTGTGTGCGTGTGCGTGCGTGTGCGTGCGTGCGTGCGTGCGTGTGTGTGTGTGTGTGTGTGTGTGTGTGTGTGTGTGTGTGTGTGTGTGTGTGTGTGTGTGTGTGTGTGTGTGTGTGTGTGGTTATGGATGATTAATAGTGATTATATAAGCGCTGTAGTACATGAAGTGCATGCTGAGCGTTGGATGAGAGCGCACTAAGAGAGGAGCAGCCTCCAGGGATCAGCAGTATTAATATGCTCTTAAATACCTTCGAATGGTAATAACACATATCTTATCCTGCCCTGCGTGCATCGAAGTGAATGAAATGCTTTTATTGACATTATTCATTGCTGTGCTCTCGGTGATCTTATATAACTTGTTTTCTTTTCGCAGCCTGCATTTCTTTGATATTTGAAGGAAGGATTTTACTTTTAATATTATCCATTCATCTCCTGTCCCGCTTGGTCCTTTAGCGGTCGTGGTGGAAGTACCAGGAGCAGAGAAATCCAGGCATCTCTGTCCCCCACCATGTCCTCCAGCTCTTCTGGGGGACCCTGAGCCGCTCCCAGACCAAACCTGAGATAGAGTCTCTCCAGAGTCCTGGGCCGAGTCCTGGGCCGACCTCGGGGCCTTCTCCCAGTTGGAGGTGCCTGGTAGACCCGCTAAAGGGAGGCCACCAGGGGGCGTCCTAATCAGATGAACCAACCGGCTGCTCTTAATGTGGAGGAGCAGCAGCCCGACTTTGAGTCTCTCCCGGATGGCTGAGCTCCTCACTCTGTCACCAAGTAGACTGGAAGGGCAAACGCCGACATCTCCTCGATAATCTGTGAGAGGGTGAGGAGCCGGTCTGTTGATCTACGGCCGGGACGGAATCCGCATTGTTCCTCCTGTATCGGAGGTCCGACTATCGGTCGGGGGTCTCCTTCCCAGAACCCCTACAGAGACTTTCCCAGGGAGGCTGAGAAGTGCGACGCTCCGATAGCTGGCAAACACCCTCTGGTCCTTTAATATTAAGCACAGCCTTGGAAAAAAAAAACCAACCAGAGATTGATGAATAATTGAAATTGCAGACACTGCAGGAAAACAGTCCACGAAAAGCGCTGAGTCAGTCCTCCACATGCAGTCCCAGGAAGAAACCAGCTTTGGGGAAACTCGGATTTAAAAAGTAAAAGAAAAGCATTGTCCTGCTGGAAATATATTTATCTGCACACAGCTGCTGTGGGAGTTTTGGATGGTGAATAAAAAAAAAAGATTCACTTCACTGTGAAATTGATCCGTTAAGACTGACATTAGAATAAACACTGCTGTTGTGAAGAATTTCCCTTTGCAAGAATATTCCAGTGGTTATTTCACATTAATTAATTTATTTTTGGTTTGTTTTTCTTTTGCATTAAAGCTAATGGAGCTAAGCTAACTATGCTAGCAGCTCTGGTACTGAATGTCAGGGTGAGTTTCCTGCTTTAGACATATCCCTTTGTATTACAGTCACATAAAATAACTTCAAATATCTACATAAGGTCCAAAAACAGAAATACTAAAGCGGTGAATCAAGTCCCACACTGAGTCACTCCTGCCACCCAGTGGACAAAAGTGGAATTACCTACATTTTACGTAACGTCCCTTTAAGTTTTCTTCTCACGAAGGACTCAGGAAGAACGGAAAATCGAGACACGTGCTTTTAAAACTCTTCTTGGCAGAACACACTCAAGATGAACTCTTTTAATTCCACTACGCCTCCAAACAAACAAACTTTATGGAACGAATGAAACATTAAAACACTAAAGATAAAACATAATCGGTCTCACGGCCAGTCTGAAAGCGTCTGAATTCCAACCACCACATTAAGGTGGTGTAATAAAACAACAGAGAAGCGCAGCTTTGTGTTTCGGTTCTGTCTAACAAAACACATTTGATGATCACTGTATACTCTCGCCGTTCTCAGAAGTATTAAATGTGACTTTAACTTAATGGAATCAGTCTACCAGATCATTTGAAAGTCTGCATTTAAAAGAAACTGTTCTGATTTATTGTCTGTCCCCTCCTGCATGTCTTCAGTCCACCCAGTAATCAATCAGTTTGTACAGATTCACCGGAGAGAAAAGTTCTACACATCGGTGTGTATTTATGCACGGTGACATCATTTATGTTTTAAATAAATGTATGTATTTAAAAGCCGACTATCTACTTAATGACTTTGTGGTAGACTGAGTCGGATGAGCTTCTGATGGTGAGTGGGAGCTGCCCTCTGTTGGATTCTGAGATCAGGTGCAAATACCAGCTTCAAACTGAACAGACAATAAAACAATAAAATATATATTATATGGGGTTGTTTTTTTTGTAAATAAATAATGAAAGAATAGAATCCATGCAGACTCCAGAGCAAATGCACGTCCTCATTTTGAGCCTTCTAGTGTAATTCACGTTTTCTCGAGGTCATTTATGTGTAAACTCTAAAAGTGAAATATGACCGGAATCCACCAGATGGCGCCATTTATCAGAGTAAGAATGCTCCTGTACGAAGGTCCGAGCTGTTACACAACAATTCAAACCAGGTGTGTGTGCGTGTGTGTGTGTGTGTGTGTGTGTGTGTGTGTGTGTGTGTGTGTGTGTGTGTGTGTGTGTGTGTGTGTGTGTGTGTGCGCGCGCATGGAAGCGTCTTACTGCACGTATCATTTCTGACTCTTCTTCAGCTGGATTACGCCTCCTGCTTTCCAGAGATGCAATATTTCTATCATAAGATCACGGAGCAATGCGACCACTGTGTACTCTGTACTCTGTACTCAGTTTGTGTTAGAAAACTTATGAGACATTAAGTTTGTTTTACTCTGCAGCCACGTCACGAAAACACACGAGATCTGCTGTATCATCAAAACACGTGATTTCTGCAGCCTGAAGCGCGTGTTTCTTCATAATAATAAAGGTTTTATTCTCCTCTCAAACAGTGACGTCTCTGGAAAAAAAAATCAACAATTTAAAGATTTTTTAATTTTCCTTATACTTTCCACACGTTGCAAGGGTTAGACTGTGTGGTGTATTTGATTTGTTTTGTTTTTTGAGATTCTCTTTCAGCCATTTTCAACCTCCCATGTTTGACTTTATGACGCCTGTAAGGGGGGAAGAATAACTTTCTTTTACTTTAAACAAGACCAAGTAAACATAAACTGAAGACATTTGACAGATTTAACTATCATATGAAGGTTTTCGGGCTTTTTGTTTGTTTGTTTGTTGTTTTGGGGGGGGGGGGGGGGTCTGCAGACAACACTGTACAACTGTACCAGAGGACATTAACGTGTCAGACAGTCAATATATAATCTTTCAATTTCAGACACATTGCTTAAAACCTCAGAACCATTTGTAGGAGAAGAAGCTGGTGTCAAATTACAGGTTTTAGGAGCGATGCACCTTTCTTTTTTTTTTAAAGTGTAGAAATTATTGTGAAAGTGGAGAATGTGTGGAAATTACAGCAAATAGAATAGAATAGAATAGAATAGGATAACTTCAATAGAGGGAATCCTCTAAAGTTTTTCTCCACACGGAGCTTTAATGTAGTGTAAATAATTCAATATGAGTTAACAGGTAAATATGCTTGTAAAGGTTTGACAGTAATAAATACAACATGGCAGTGGAGGGACTATTTACAAATACTAGTAGATTAAGTCCAACACAGTACAGAAATAACCTTTTTTTTTTTTTTAATTATCACACAAAACATCATATTTATGTGTTTACTGAAGATCTGAAATAAACCATTTGAGGGATGCTTTTGGACACTAAACACAAACAAACCAAACTTCACCTCGTTGCCTCGAAGCAAAAGTCACGTTTTTCCAAAAATGATCAAATGATTGTTTTACACTGTCTAAACTCCTCTATTAGATCAGATTATGCGGAGTGTTTTTCACACAGAAAATCAAATGGAGGAGCTGTTTACTTTGGAAAAGTCTGTTAAAAAAAACAAAAGAAGGTCTGAGTGTGACTTCTGGAAAGTCAGGTGACGTTTTTAAATCTAAGAGCTGCTGGAGGATGAGCGACAGAATTGATCCCACAAAGGGTTAAAACACCGCTCAGCTTATAAAAGGACTTTTCTGTGTTCAGTGAAGATGATCGCGCTGAAATGAGGGTATTATAGGATCTTTATAGGACGGTATGATGAGCGGTGGTTCGCCCCATGTGACGTCATACCCCCCCCCCCCTTTCACGTGCAGTGAGGTTCTTTAAAGCAGCTCGTGACGGATTGTTAATATCTCACTGAAACGTTGTTTGGAGCAGCGGCGTGAAGGTTTTGCTTTCACTTCTGCTCACATGTGGAGAAAACGGAGGATGACTGTGGAGGGCCGGGCCGCCATCGCTCCATTTTTACTGTCATCAAAGAGGCGCTCAGCGTCAAGATAATTCACCCCCCCCCCCCCCCTCTCCCTCCCCTCACCGGACACCCCGAACACCCGCCCAGTCTTCTCTCTGCTCACGCTTCAGGGTTGTCGTGTGACGTCACACTTCCGGTTCCCTCCGCGTTCCGCCATTGTGGAGGGCACGTGAATGTAAACAAACGGACCACAATGGCTCGTGTGATGTAACAGACCTCCACACTGATAATTACACGACAAGTGATTCACAACAGAAACCTGGAGACTTGCAAATCACTGGAAGGTGAATGGGACGAGAATGAGAAGGTTTTTAGCTCCGTGTCAGTTTCCTGTTCTCCTATCTGTTTAAAATTAGGCTTGTTTTTATATTCTGAATAAAACTGATGACACACAGTTGGTTTTTTTTGTTTGTATGACGTTGGATGTTCACTACGGTTTGACGTCTTTGTCATTTAGTTAAATTATACAAGAGTTGATGTGGTGAAAAGCTGTCCTAAATGACGTAAAACTATTTCATTAGTTCCTCTGCTGTATTATGAGGGACTTTTGACAATAGAATATGTCATCTCATTTTTAAATTGCGAATATGATAATCACAAATACTAATTACCTCTTGTCTGATGACTTTCGCTGACTGAATGAATGAAGTTAATAAAATATGGGTTTAAATGGAAGCCTGTTAAATATTGAATCGAGTGACTCGCCTATTTGTGACAATATCAAGATAATGAAAAGTCGTTTTCCATTCCAGGTGTTTCGCTCCGTCCCAGTGAATGAATGAGCCGTCGCTTCCCTCCATGTGCTCTGACCAGCGAAGACCTTCGTTGTAGCGTCAGAAGAGGTGCGCGGTCACGTTGTCGCCCTTCTGTTTTGAAAGGAAACAGCTGGAAAAACTCAGGAATTCAAGAACTGTGAGACCAGAACCGACCAACACCGGGATTTGTAACACACCCTATGATATGGTGCAGAAAGGCTTTCAGTCAGCCAGAACAAAGAAAAGGTGTGTGGACGCTGATATTTGCTCCGGGTGCACCGGAATTGGTCGAAGAAGACTCGATGAAACTTTCTGAAACATGTTTTAAACGTGTTAGTGTCAGAAGCAGAAACACACCAGAAACCAAGCAGGACACAAGGAGCTGGTTCAGATTCCGAGCGGGGAGGGTTTCAGCTTCTCAGCTGAAACTTTGTGTGCCACTCAAGCGTAATCCAACCAAACAAAAACGTTGATAAAGACCATCTGCCACCCGGAAGTGGCCCTAGTTTCCTCTCCAGAGACAAAGTCGGGCTGTAATCCTGAAGCTGATGCACTTGGTCAAGCAATGAAAAGAAAACACAACAATTTTCAATCCATTGAAAGTCGACTGGTTATTAGACCCGGAAGGAATCCAGTATGAACCGTCCAACACAGACCAGAAACTGAACTAAAAGGTTGTTAATCTCTCTGTAAAATACAAATATTTGATTTGTGTGTGTGTGTGTGTGTGTGTGTGTGTGTGTGTGTGTGTGTGTGTGTGTAGAACTAACTAACTAATTAATTAATTAATTAATTCAGCAAAGTAGAGGATTAGCGCTACCCCCAAAAATAATTCCTAATTATTCCAAGATCTATTTATCTCAGAATATCTCCGCGTATTTTTGAAATGACCGGTGTAATGACACTTTTAGTGAAATTTCACAACCTTTGTTTTAAACTTTAACCCATTGCTTGACCGCTGTCAGTCGGACCGCTACCAGGTGGTCTTCACTCCCACCCTCATTAATTGGACGAGTCAACCGCATAAAAATGTCATTATTTACCACAATGTCTTCACCTTTTTCAACATGGACCTATTTGCATAACAAAATCTTACTTCTCAGAACTAATAACACACTAATGATCTGGAACCAGTTCGGGGAAGCGCCGTTTTACGGCGATCACCTATTTCCCCCTTCAGGTTCTGACCCAGTTTTCCGCACCTGCTCTGATAGACGCTTGGTGACTGTTGATGACGACATCTTTTTCCTCCATTACTGACCGAGCGTCAACATCCGATTCACCATACCGTCACTTATTCTTCGTTATTCAGATGAGACGCTGTGTGAAAACTTGCTTCCCCCATTTTCCCCAACAGACGAGCAGAATCCTTTCTTAGACCAGTTCTTGACTCTCAGTATCCGACAGAAAGGTCTTACATGAACCCCATGCAATCATATTTACAGTCGGTCTCCAAACCGTTTGAGCTCCCTGAGGTCCACCTGGGGTCAAGATCTTGATCACTTATCCGATTAAATCTGACGGGAGATATTAAATAATGTTCACACATCTTCTATTTGTGCAAGACTCAACCTCTCCCAGTGTAGAATTGAACATAGAGTCTATTTTACCAACGCCTAACTTGCCAAAACCGACCCCGATAGGACGGACGGCTGCGGTCGGTTGCCGACAATCGCCTGCTGACTTTGGCCACATGGTCTTGACATGCCCTCAAGTGTCTGGATTTGGGACTATTTCTTAAACCCTCGGGAAGGGTTGTAGGTCAAACCGTAGCGCTTGAACCCATTAGCGCCTTCTTTGGAATCACAACCTCAGTCGGAGTCCCTAAACCAGCCCGGAATATCATTGCTCCCGCCACTCGACTCGAAAGGTTCGTTGGACAACTTCCACAAGACACGGCGGACAAGTTTGACCCTCTGTCAATCGTTGCAGAAAGTATTTGACCCCCTCCCCCCTTCCCCCATTCCCCTGTTTACTTACCTATTCTACTTTGTTATTATGACATATCTCCTTTTTTTCTTTCTTTTTCTCAGTTTGTCAAACTATCTAAGGTGTGTGTTGGTATGAATGGAAGGAATGCCCGTGTGATAACGTGGGGAGGGCGGGAATAGTATATAGGGTGGGAGGGTGAGTTCGAGAAAAAAACAAACAAAAAGAAATATTGCTTTGTGGCAGAACTGCTCTTTATTATGACCGTCTAACAACCCTGCTGTTTTGTTCCGTGCAAATGTCAATAAAGAAAATTGAACAATACATTTAGTTCAGTTCAGTTCATATACTTTATTATGTTTGCAGCATAGATAATAATTATCTTTGGAACAGGGATTACAAGTGTGGTTATTGTGATTGTTTCAATGTTATAAAAAAATAAAATAAAGATCAGTCTATAAAACATAAAGCAAGCTAATCCTTGATTTAAAGCAGGGGTCTGCTCCATGTATGACCAAAAGAGCAGTTTTTGCAATATTCCAACAAATAAAATTCAACTGGAGCCACAAAACACATCTAACCTTTAAAATGGGCCTGACACAGCTTCTAAGGTTTTCACATACTCACATCACAATTATATCTTATGTTGCATTGATGAAGTTTCAATCATAAATTAGGACCAACAATTCATTTTCAGCTGTTCTCATACCTGATTTTAGATGTTTCAACCTTATTTTTTAGCATTTTATTTAGACAGTTCAGCTGTTTAAACCATTTTGGACCTTTTTAAGTAGTTCTGTGCACTCCAACCCCATTTCTAAGCTTTATTTGTGTGAGAAATCCTCATTTAAAGTAACTTTTTCCCACATTTCTTGTGGTTTTAGCTATTTAGCCTCACCGTAGTTGTGCCTTTTAAAGCCCCTTTTAGCTAAGAATTAAAAAATGATTCTGAAAATGACTTTGTGTGTGTAAATAAAATAAAAACAAGATGAAATATTTATTGAGCTATATTTTTGTTGAAGGTTTCATGGGGCCAATCCAGAGGAGCCAAAGAGCCGCAGGTTGCAGCGCCCTGGCCTACACAGCCCGAATAAGAAATGCAAAGACTGATATTTTCTGACTGGAATCTCAAATCGTCCGTAAGAAAGTGTGAGATTTAATAAATCAACGTTTTCAGCTGGATTGTTTGGATTAAAAAGTGAAAGCGGTCGCAGGGAGGGCGGAGCGCCGTGGTCGGGGCCGGGAACGCTCTTGCTCCGCCTCGGTCGTCTTTGTTGGACGTGTGCCGTGGATGACAACCGTCCAGCACGTCGCAACAACAGCAGCGCAGCGGCGGCGGCGGCTGTGGAGCGGCTTCACCCGGTCATCATCCCCCGACACACCGAGGATTTACCCGCACGGAGACCCAGCATGGCGACACACACGACGGCGTCCTGCACCGGATCCACTCTGCTGCAGCCCATCAGCGATATCATCAATCTGCCTCTGGACCAGGTACGTGTTCGGGCGGTGGACCCGGTCCCCCCGGTCCCCCCCCCCCCACGCCGTCCCCCCACCCGTCCCCCCGGTCCCTCACAGCTGGACCGGGAGTCGCGGCCAGCGCCGCCTCGGAGGGCTCGCCCGACGGCTCCAGCGGCTCCAGCGGCCGCTGCGCATCGCTGCTGGGTCCAGACGTTAGCTTAGCATCGCTGCGGGTTCCGGGAGGAAAAGAGGAAAAATGGAGCCGGAGGATCACGGAGGGTGTGAGGGGGAACCGGGCTACGGCCGGGGAGAGCCGGGCCGAGCCGGGCCACACCGAGCTAACGGCCTTTGTCTGGCCAAGAGGCTCTCATTGTTCTCCGTTCTGTCACATCCACCGGCTCCTGCTCCGGCTCCTCTTCTCGGGCCCTGCTGGCGGCTGGAGACGAAACCTGAAGATCTGCACTGATTTATTCCTCCGGAGGAACCAGGCTCGAGACACACATTCACACATTCACACATTCATACATTCATATAGGACTGCTGATCGTTACACTGAGGCTTTAATCTGACAGAGGTGCATTACTGTAACACACACACACACACACACACACACACACACACACACCGGGGGGGTGTCACCCCCCCCCTTCATGTGTTTCTTCGCTATGACCTTGTAAAGTGTAAAAATATTCATCCACATTAATGTCTTTAAGAAAATATCTTCTGTTTCTCTTATTTATTTATTTATTTTCTCTTAAAAGGCGTAAACCTTCCAGCTCTCCTACTTGTTTTTGTCTCCAGGCCACTAGAGGGCGTCGTTCTGTCGTCACACTGACGATTCTCAAGAAGAAAATCAAAGTTCTTCCTTTGGTGAACCGTCTTCAGGACGCCTTTGCACTAATGTTTAATCGACCGCAGCGTTGCGGGCGGTAATGGTCTTTTAAACACCTTTTTAAACATTCTTCATCGCTGTACCGCCCCCTTTTGGAAGCTGACAGTATCGCAGCATCGGTCTGCGTCGGAAAGCCCCCAGGAAATGGGACAGATTTGCACCTCTGACTGTGTTTTGTATCTGGAGACTTCAGTATGTGGCCCCTCTTTTAACCCCCCCCCTGATCTATGTGGATGTGTATTTAGGACGTGGCTTATCTTCTTTACGGGGTCATATAGGCGAGGGCTTTGTGGATATTCCCAGTGTTCCGCCGTCTCAGGCGCCACACCCACCGGAGCATCTGTGAGATACATTTCCATAATGACGATGGCGTGAGAGCGGAGACGCCGGCGACAGGCTGCGGCCGTGCAACAGAGCTTCTGTGGTGACACGTCGGGCCGAATCACAGAGGAACGCTCCTCGTCTCATCTGTTGATCTCTGATTTGTGGTTTGTCAGAGGAAAGCGGGAAATATCCAATTTCTACCCACCGCGGGCCTTTCCAGATCCAGATTCCCTCTCATGTTCGCCGATTTCTCCACGTTCAGAGTCGCTCGGACCTTTAAACAAACATCTCCACTGTTTCAGTTCATGGGCTGCAGGAGCCAGATACCAGGAAGCATCACTGGAACTTTCTGCATTTTAATTATCAGGGTTGTTCATTTGGATTATTTCCCCAAAAGTTCCTGGTCATGGGGTTGAAATTTGGAGCAGTTCATAGTGTTTGTGGGTGTGGTCTGTCGGGTGTCTGATCGATCGAGTGACGGCTGCGACGGGTTTAAGCCGCCATATTTAAGAATGCGACGGGTTCTCTTCATTTATCGCCGTTTTGTTACATGGACGACTCCGATTTCTGGAGTTTTGGATCCATTTTGCTTTGAGGTCTTTTCTCTAAATAAGAATACGTTTCTCAGAATTGTTAAGTTAAAGATTACCGAGAAAAAACACGCTATCCTAGGAAAAGATGCATATAAAAGAAAAAAGACTCAGTTCCAAGGATAACGTGTGTATTCGTAAAAAAAAAAAAAAAAAAAGAGAAGTATATATTTAAAGATTTGATCTATTAATCGTTATTGTGGATATAAACCTCGTTCATACGTCAGCGTGGAGAGAAGTTCCACCAGAAACCAGTAGAATGTGGTTTTGTCTGCTTCTCTGCCGTCTTGTTCGCACCAGGAGATCTACTACCACTCCGGACTTTCTCTTATCGAGGTAACTTCAAGGATTAACCCTGAGTTACTCGTGATAAGTCACCTTGCTCTGAAAGTCTTAACCTGCTCCGGAGCAGGCTCCGTTCTGGATCAGAGGTCAAAGCTCCGCCTCCTGACCAATCAGATCTCTTGGAAAAGTCTGTTACGCTCCACGAGGGTTGATCTGAAATAATGAGGTTAATAATAATGATCTCCTGAAGAAACAATAATTTATTGGAAAGCAGAACTTCTCTGCCGTCACAGTGATGAATTCACATTCCAACACGAAACACACTCACACGGGGGAAACTGAGCCTCAACGCCACTCGGTGGACAATATAAAGTAAAGACGAGCAGCGAGGAAGTTCTGCCTGGAACGTTTCTGCTGTTCTGAAGTGACACGGAGTGATCGCTGTGCCGTGCCGCTTTATATTGTCCAGTGAATTAAGTTTGTTTAATCTCACCAAGTCACAAAGTAACAAGTCAGCAATTTTCTGGCTTTGGTTGTGGCAACCATGTTGCTTTGATCCTGGTGGAAGAGCTTTAATTCAAAATATTCCCAGAGAATAACTCCTCTATAGTAAAGTGAGCTGCTCTGCAGGGTTTCTGTGTGTGTGTGTGTGTGTGTGATTGGTCAGATGCTGCAAACTCCGCCCCTTTCATCTGAAGGTGCACTGATCCTGAAAGAAACCCTGGATTGAACTAGTCAGTTGTTAACCTGCTTCATGTTAACACTTATCAGGTCACGCATGTCTGGGTAAGTCAACCAGGTAACAAATATCCTGGGTACGTTTATCACGGCTCGTAGTACAGGCCTCAGGTAACAGATATCCTGGGTACATTTATCACGGCTCGTAGTACAGGCCTCAGGTAACAGATATCCTGGGTACATTTATCACGGCTCGTAGTACAGGCCTCAGGGAACAGATATCCTGGGTACGTTCATCACGGCTCGTAGTACAGGCCTCAGGTAACAGATATCCTGGGTACGTTCATCACGGCTCGTAGTACAGGCCTCAGGTAACAGATATCCTGGGTACGTTTATCACGACTCGTAGTACAGGCCTCAGGTAACAGATATCCTGGGTACGTTTATCACGACTCGTAGTACAGGCCTCAGGTAACAGATATCCTGGGTACGTTTATCACGACTCGTAGTACAGGCCTCAGGTATAAGATATCCTGGGTACGTTCATCACGACTCGTAGTACAGGCCTCAGGTAACAGATATCCTGGGTATCTTTATCACGACTCGTAGTACAGGCCTCCTGGTGTTAACATGTGTTTTGGGTAGGAATGGGAATTGATAAGTTTTCATGATTCAGATTCCATTTTCGATTCTGCTTAACGATTCGGTTCTTTATCGATTCTCTTATTGATTGTCATTTGGAAAAAAGGAGAACAAACCAGTCCATCAGCCTCAGTTCTGTTTAGTTCAGAAGTACCACGACTTTACAAACCCGACAGTGAGGTCTTAAGACGCCCTGCTAACGCTGCTGCTGGGTTGAGGTTCACTCTGGAGCAGGTTGAAGAGGTGCCGTTCATTCAGAGTTATCGCCGAGTGTGCAAATGTTTCTGTATATTGGTCGTATCTCCTTCCTATGACGAAATATCTATATAAGTATCACACGTTGCCCTGTTGTTGTCTTTCCTCCTGAAATGCAACCAAGAATTTGAGCGTTTGTGTTGCTTGGACGCCATGTTTCCTGCCGGCTGCACTGGTCAGTGAGGTCGTCACACACGTGGCGGAGCTTCCATAAGCTGCGCAGCGCGCGTGGTGATGTCGTTGGCGGCCACTGGATTCGATAAGGCGATGTCGTTTGCGTCTCTTGTGTGAGAAGGAAAGTCGTAGCTTCAGAAAAGGTGTCCGTCAGTCTCAATTACTTATATCTGCTATAAAGTCTCCAGATGCTGAGCGTCGAATACCTTCATTGATCGAAGAAACAAGTTACTAATACTCAGTTTTGCTCCATACAAACTATACTTCATTGTGTATTTACACACACAATGTTAACTCTTTTGATCTGTGTGTTTGTGGCCATCACTTTGTCATTTTAACAGAAAACAAAACCTGCTTTGCAACTATATTTGTTTTGTTTGTGTTCATTTACCTCCCCGACAGTGAGTCTACTTTAGAAGTACCCTGAGCCTCAAACAACGGCCCAAGAAGTACACACTTGTAGAAAATCCCAAGGTGAAAACAGACATAAACAAAAAAAGACAGTTTTGTACATTTGTGCATGTCTGAAGTTGGAAAATTGCAAGGATTTATCTGAACCGTGAAATGAATTATAGTCAGCCGGTTTATAATCAAACCTGGTAAAAAAAACAACAACAGCTAATGCTTTGAGTTGATTTAGTTGGTTGTAACAACGTTATTTTTAATATATTTTAAATTACATAACGTACAAATACAAATTTCGCCCAAGAAAGGTAAAAATGGCAAAAAAATGTAACGTCCAAAATCGCTAAGATCAGATTAAAAGTTAAATATGGTAAAAGGTCAAAAAAGACGACTTGCTAAAATGTTGAACCACTAACATTTTAATGAAATGAAATGATATGTTTCATCATAAATGCTGTTATGAAGCGTTCTAAACTTAACTTAAAGTTTTCATGCAAAACTTTAAATACAACTTTCTGAGCGGTTCTATCTTCACTTTAAAGGTTGATGAACATGTTTAGCTGATATTTTCTGGATGAAAGTGTCTGACTTTGTTCTCGTTAAAACTTCCAGCACAGATCTTGTGAATATGTATTCCCACAGTGTTGTCTTAAAGGCTTCTGTATGGGAATCTGTTAATGTGGCTTCGTTAACAGATAGTTGATGTAAAGTTGAACCTGCCTGCTGCCTGGATGATCCACCTGTGCAGCCGGCGTCTTTCCTCTCCTCCCAGAGAGCGTGTGCAGGCGGGAATGTGTTGAGATTCTCTCCAACCTGAAGTCCTCCAGGAGTGCAGCACCGTTGGTCTGCTGTCGGTGGAAAGTTAATTTGTTTACATGCCATCTTTAGTTCTGAGTGAATCCTTCATGAATGTGAATTATAAACGACGTCAATGTAAAACCAGGAAGTAGTTTGAACAAGAAGCGTAATGATAAAGCTGAACTAATTTGATTTTGAGGATATTTCTTGAATGTTTTCCACTGTCATGTTGGCAAGAAGCGTCAATAAAATAATCATAGAATTGATTCATTCTGACCAGACGGATTCATATTTGGGAAGTACTATGTGGATAACATCAAGATATTACTGCATTTAATGACTCATCCAACCGGTAAAGATGATTCGGTCAATAGAGGCCCAGAAAGCATTTACCCAAGTGTTATGGTAGTACTTACTTCAAATGCTGAAAAGATTTGCATTTTGCTCAAACTTCCTTAAGTGGATACAAACATTATATTGTAACCTGCAATCAGCTGTTTAGGTGGAGAAGTTCCTATCAGGTGCTCACTGTTGCCTCTGCTGTTCAACATTGGCATCGAACCATCAGAAAATAAATGGTGAACAACACAAAATGTCACTATATGCAGATGATGTGATGATATTGAATTCCACCTCCAATAACAATCGCTCATTTAAAGAGTCTTCTCTCCGCCTATGGATATTTGTCAGGTTATAAAGTGAATGGAGGTAAAACGTTGGCCGTGGGTAAAGGCAGCCAGATGCCACAATCAAGTTGCAGAGCGAGTTCAAATGGCTAATAGATGGTATTGAATATCTTGGCATTCAAATCCTCACATCACTGGAAACGTTATATGAGGCCAATTACAAGGTTTAATTAGGTTTAACACCGGACAGGTATCCACAAAAAAAAACAAGATTTAAAATATATCTATCTTCAGCAGATGTTATTGGGAACGGCAATTAAATGCATTACTGTGTAGTTGTTGATTTCAGATCCCCAACACACAACATGTGGTTAGAGAAGAAATCTATTCTACTCTTGTAATATCTCCGATTGTTTTCCGTTTGTTCAACTGATAATTTACTGTTGAAAATAGACAAAAATAAGAGGAACAAAAAGATTGCGGTTGAAAACATAAATATTGTTCAAATGTTGGAAGTCAAGAAAAAGGGTCTATTCACATTCAGGAGGAGCTTCAGTGTCTCGCTGTGTGTGCCACATGGGAGAGACATGGCTCTGCTCCGTCCTGCGTCACGGCTATAAAGGGAGCCGTGAAATCTGAACTGACACCAGTCTCCTCCTCCTCGTCTTTTTCCTCCTCCTCCTCCTCCTCTTCTTCGTTCTCGCCCTGAGAACGATCACACACAGTGCTCCTCCCCTCGCAGGAGCACTTTGACCACGACGGGCCTCCACATTCTGATTCAGGGGTTCTGATAATAAAGAAGTGGCTTTTATGCTCATGATTACAGTTGCTGGTCCCCAGCGGAGCTGCTCCAGATCTGCTGCCGGTGGTGGTCATAAACCTTGTGCAGTCAAGGCCTCGTCCAGTAAGAAGTGATGCTCCCGCTCTTGAGGACTGGACAGGATTCCTCAAGACAGCCTTGACATTTCCCTACATGTGACCGGGCCTCCTAATACCTTCACCTGTAACGTGCAGCGATGCATTGACTGCATCCCGAGGGGCAGTGCGTTGCACCGCGGGGCTTTAATGAGCCGTCTTATCAACTCCAGCAAAGTTGAATTAATCTCAGTTTAGTGACCACAAGATATGTTTGAATGAGCCGTTTAACATCAAAGAACAATACAGCTTTTCCTTCGTTTAAGGAATTTGATTCACTAATGTTGACTTGTGCAGCCGCATGAGGCTTTAAAGCAGGGGCATTCAATTAAAAGGTTCAGAGGTCCAGTTTGACAGAATTTCTTGATCCAAAGGTACAGAAGATCAGAATGTCGAACCATTTTCATTTCATAATACACATTTTAGTGTGATTTTATATATATATATATATAAAAGTGTACTCCAGTTTCCTCCCACAGTCCAAACACATGCATGTGAGGTTAATTGGTGACACTAAAAGGCCTTCAAGTGTGAATGTGAGTGTGTGTTAGTCCTGGACTGGAGACCTGCTCACGTGTATCCTGTCCTCGTCCAGAGTAAACTAGGACTGGCTCTAGCGTCCCGCGACCCTCACTAGTTTTAAACCGATTAGAAGATGGAGGGATGGCTATATATTTAAGTAGCCTCATAGTTCTGTTATCTGTGTGTAATCAACAGCTGACTGTCGGATCAAATGAATTCAGTGAAAGTCAAAAACAGTTTGACAATAATTATCATCATGTAACATGGAACTGAAAGTATATGTATGACTGCTGATACAATTTTCTCTCATTTACTAAATAAACATCAGGCTCATTTTATTTTCAAAACGAGAGAAAACAAATGAAATGTGAAAATTGTGCATGTTGAAATACAGTGCTTGGCTTCAGAACAATAAAAGACATTTTACAGGTGATTAATCTAAACGCATGTTGACCACTAGAGAAAGACTCGGGTGGAGGAGCTCATTGTTGATTGTGGAACAACATTTATTTTTAATCAAGCTGCCTGGCAGTTGTGCGTCATGTACAGAGCGACTTTCCTCAGACCTGGGAAAGAGTGTCGGGGACGTTTGGAGCCAGACAGTGGAAGCGTCCGTTCTTCCAATCTGCTCTCTCAGGACACATCTGCTTGGAGATCAACCATTAGCTCCAGGAGAGGCCCAGCATTTACCCTTTTAAAGTTCTGTGTGACTCCTTTTGAGAAGCCCCTGACATCTGTGATGAGAAAGGAATCTGAATGAACATGGTGAGCTGCTGTCAGAACGGCTGTTGAAGTTGGCAATCGGCAAAAATCAACAAACATCTGAATGAATGTAAATGTGTGAAGGATCCTGGTGGACTGGTCATACTGGACTCTCAGACTACTGATTCTCCGTGGTCTCCTAATGTTGTTTTATGTTGACAATTTTTACTAAGCGCAAATGAGACTCGCATGTTTAGTGCTGCCAGTGGGAAGAATGAACAGAAATGACTCCATTCTGGATTAAATACTCGATTTTCATTGTCAACACTTCTTTCTTTGGAGAGGGTCATCTGATCCCGTTTTTTTCTCAACTTCCTCTGTCTCATCCCTTTTTTCTCTTTTTTTTTTTCTCTCACTTTTGTCCATCGTAAACGGTCTCCGTCTGTCAAAGTTCTGCTCATAGAATACACAGATTTGACTGCCTGCCTGCGTGGTATCACATGTGACGGCTTAACTCGCATGCAATTGGTCTGTGTGTTTCCTCATCCACTAAAGCGTTACTGTAAAAACTATAACGGCTGCACCAATTAAAATAGAAAAGCCCCTTCCGGTTTAGTATTACCGTAAAGACTATAATAGCTGTGCCAGTTAAAAATGAAGCACTCTGTCTGTAACCTTCTGCTTGGGCTGGAGGTAGGCCTTGGGTCCGGATGGGACGGCGTCAGGGTCCGGACCCGCACCGCGGTCCGCCAATTGGTGATGCCTACTTTATAGCTTGTCTGTAGTTACTCTACAGCTCCTTGTAGTTACTCTATGCAGTTATATAAATAAATCTTTTTATTCTATTGCTTACTGTCTTTCTAAAGGACTCTCCAGTTGAAAGGTTGCTCTGACGTTTGCATGTGTTTTTGCATGCTTCACAAAGTCCTGTTTGTCGGGAATTTTGGATCCTCCAACCACCTGTCTGCTCCCAAACTGGCCAAAGTGACGGACTCATCCCGTCTCTGAAACTAACTTAGGTCCATTTGAAGAAAAGTCACTTGTTTTTGACGCCACTAAACGTCGGATATCCTGTGTTGCGACTCAGACGGGTGTAACGTGGAGCGTGAAGCTGCTTCCTCAGCTGGACCTCCATGAACCGTGAAGCTCCTCGTTGCCCTCCCCTCGTTTCTATTCCTCCACATATTCCACTGCGCACTCTGCTCCCAGGGAGGCTTTTTTTATCAGTTATGATTGAGCATTCAGTGGTTAACAGTTACTCATTGATGCGTAAGTTGTTCTTGTATTTCCCGTCAGACATTCACCACTGTTTCCTGTTGAAGTAATAACCATGATCATTTACATGTGTTGAACTCTAAATGCACGGTCTTCATGTTCTGCAAATTCTACAAGGCACACTTTTTTATTTGAAAGAAAAGTGCAATTAATTGTCATTAATTCACAAAAAATGTTCGATAAACCGATTCATCAATTGAGAGCGCCAATCTTTTTCACACCTGGAGGTAACGGGGACAGAATTCTGAACAAAAGCAGAAAAACATTCAGGAAATTTTCCTAAAACCAACACGATGAAAAGAAAAAGCACCAAGCCCAGTCAGAACTGGTGGATATTAAGGCCAAGAGAAGGAGCACTGTTATGTGGAAGAACAAACCTGAATGCACAAACACATTAACGTCGTCTACGTAAGTGTTTATTTATTTTAAAGTGAAGTTTCAGTTCCACAAACAGACATTTTGAAGGTATGATAGATTTCTCAGTCTCTGCTACATCCAGAGATTCACGTCTTTCTCTTTGTGTTACTCCTCGTGATGAAATGTCTCCATCGGTGAGGACTCGGTAAACGAAAGTTGAAATGTTCTCTGATGGTGTTTGTCACTGTGGACGTGGGAATAACCAGCATGTCTTTTGGTGCTTTTCCATCACACAATTCCAGCACTATTCCACTCGACTCGCCTCGACTCAGTTTTGGTCGTTTTCCATTAAAATATAGTTCCACCTCATCACAGCAAGGCGTCTCCGGATTGCTATCAGCTGGGAGACTTCCCGATACGCTTTCTCGCAGCGGGTCGCTCCGTCTCGCTCCCACTGAATCCTCCGGTCGGCCACCAGACAAGGAAAAGTCTGCCTCTCGCCGTTGCCCCACAAGTTGGATTTCTGTGCATCCATCTCTGTTCGTGATCCTTCAGTTGTGATTGGATTTTAAAAATGGCGGGTTAACTCTTATGAACAGGTTACTCTCTTGACTCATCCAGTGACCTCACACCAATCAGTGGCCTGCCGTCTGTCGACGTCACATTTTTGACTCGGCTTGGCTCGTCTCGCTTGGAACTGCAGTCGAGTCGGTCCGAGAAATGTACCCGGAATCAGACACTAACTTGTAATGGAAAAGCCTAAAAACCGAGTCGAGGCGAGTCGGGCAGGAGCAAGTGGAAAAGCCTCATAAGTCGGGGGCGCCGGGTGGCGAGCCCCGAGTTTTGTTGGGCTGCGGAAGGTTTCAGTCTCGGCTTTCTTCCTCTGAGCCGGCATGTCGCTGCCGTCAGTGACTCTCCGACCGACCGAGGGGAGGCATCTGCTTCAGACCGTCTCCAATCCTTTCTAAAAGTGTCTGACTCTAAACTCTCTCATGTTCATTTCCCTCTGATGTCTCATGCTGCCGTCGGAGTCCCTGAAGGCCCCGGCCTGGGACCGCCGGCCTGGGACCGCCGGCCTGGGACCGCCGGTCCTCCCGTGAAGCCCTCGGGTCTTGTCAGAGTCTCTCTACCGTCTCCTGGTCTTTAATTGGCCGCCCTCGGGGGAGTGTTATGCCTCCAATTGATTTCCTTCCCTCAGCTCTCGGTAATGGAGTGCTGCTGGCTGCTGCCATTATTATGGTGCAAAATCAACAACAGGAGTGTGTGATTTCTCCGGGGGAACACGGGAAGGCTAGGATATGCTGCGGACGCCACCCAGCAGCTGATAGCACAGAGAATACACTCTGGCTCCGCAGACTTTATGATGATTTGTTTAATGACGCCTGCAGGCTGCAAGTGTGAAACCTAATCCAGAGGAGTAATACTGGGAGGAGGAGGAGGTCAATCCATAACTCCACCCAACCCTGAAAGGATTGTATTATAGTGTTTTTTTCTGATCCAGATAAATCCTCAGTATTGATCCTGCTAAGATTCATCTCATATTATCAGAGCAGATAAAGCTGATCCAGGTGCAACTGATGAGTTCACCTCTGGTCTTTCTTCAAAGGGATCACATCTCCTTTTGTATCAGTTATTATTGTATTTTAGAGGAATTGTTCTCGCCGAGTCAAAAATCTGATTTGGTCACACATGGATTAAAGTGTAAGGCTTTTTGTCTTTTCATATTGGAGATTTTTTTAATAAACATTAATTCAAGGCACTAAATATGTAGGAGAGAATAAGTAAACATTTGAATAGGAAAATAGTGAAATTTAACTGGGTTTGATGTAACATGAATGGAATGACTGACTTTTCCTGTATCTTGATATCCATAAAAATGAGTATTCCTTCTTTCTGTCTAAATTCATCCACTGATTTTATCTTCTGATGGACATGTTCTAGGTCAGGGGTTCTCAATTCAGGGCCTCGAGGGCCGGTGTCCTGCATGTTTTAGATTTCTCCCAGTTGCAACACACCTGAATGCAATAAGGCCTCGTTACTTGGCTTTTTCACAAGCGAGACGATGACATCAACATCAGATTGAGGTGTGCTGAAGCTGGGAGAGCAAAAACATGCAGGACACCGGCCCTCCAGGACCGGGATTGAGAACCCCTGTTCTAGATTAAAGCTCTCAAACTCATTTTGGTTTACATCCAGTCCAATTTCATCTCAAAAGGTCTGATGAAGTAAAATGACTCAACTTGTTTTGATTAAAAAAAAAACAAGTTGCTTGAATCCAAACCTTTTCTTTTTGGACAAAAATAGATAAATAAGAGAATGTGAGGTTATATAAAGGTTATTATGCTTTATTTTTACTGGTCAGATCAAACTGAACTGTTGTTGAACTGTCTGATGCTCGTGTAGTGGGTGAGAGTGGGCGTGTCCACCACCGGGCACTGTGGCAGGGGTGGCGGGTGAGAGTGGGCGTGTCCACCGCCGGGCACTGTGGCAGGAGATGCAGGTATAATAATAATAATAGTAAGAATAATGCATAGCTCTTATATATCGCTTTTCTGGACACTCAAAGATGCTTTACATTGCGTGATTCATTCCCTCCATACTCGATGGTGGTAAACTACGTATATAGCCACAGCTGCCCTGGGGCAGACTGTTTTAGTGGCAATCTGCACCATCAACCCGTCCGACCACCACCAACCACTCACTCTCACACTGCATTCACCCAGGCAGGTTGGGGTTCAGTGTCTTGCCCAAGGACACTTGGGCATGTATACAGGCAGAGATAGGAATCGAACCTGCAACCTTCCGACTGGGAGACGACTGCTCTACCAACCAAGTGAAATCTGTGAAGGCTCCCCTGTAGTGGATGTCCACATGACTCCGCTCCACTAACGCATTAGGGAGGCCCACGCTCGCCGGCGTGCAGCGCCAGTTTGATGTTTTAACTCCTGCACAGATCAGAAGCCCCGGTTAACCTGCTGCTTCAGCTTCGAATGTTTTCAGCCTCACATCGGGACATTAACGTCCATGTGAAGAACTAAAGCTCTCGCTACGTGCTGCAGCTTTTAATTTCCTGTGTATTCCTCGTGCTCGGTCAGGAGAGAGACACATCTAATATAGATGAGAGGCCATGCATATTTATCAGGATGACTTTGCAGTGTGGCTGAGGTGAAGCCCTGGAGGCGATGGGCTGATTCCTCCTCACAGAAACGGACTGTTACTCCAGCTCCACTGACCTCACATCCAAGTGACTTTATGCTCCAATAAATTAACAATCTGAATATCGATTGTTCTTCAAGTTGAAAAGTTCAGCTCCCTCTGTTCCTTCTGCCGTCGATCCCTTCAACCTGTTCGCCTGTGACACAGACGGCTATAAACCCTCTGCTTAAAAGCTTTCATGAGGACTCTGTGTTCAGCTGCTGGGCTTTTGGTGATGATAGGTCCATTTTCATCCGTGGGTGAAAAGAAGTGAGCGGCTGATACGAAAAGTTCATTATGTGACAGAGCTTGGTCACGTTTGGTGTGACTCTCGTGAATCGGAGTATGAAATATGTGAATTTGCCAGCAATCAACATTTTAACCCTTTTTTTAAACAGAAACAAGCATTTCAGGCCGGGACAAGACATATTTGACACTGTAGTGTTCAGCTGGTTCTATTACAACAACAGTGTTACATAAGATATTACGAATAATTTCTAAAGGTGTTTCTCTTTTCCTCTTAAAAAGTGCCCGCTGTGCAGGATCTGTATCATTTCAATCATGCGTGTTTGAATACCAGAGCACAAACGTAACGATTCATTTTGTTCTGATCGAAAGCATACGTGCATGTATTTCGAGGCGCACCTTTCACACACACACCGACAGACTCTGGAAATACGATCAAAGGTCTTCTTCATCATAACCGAAGCCTTCGTAGAAACATTCACCCATCCAGCTAATGTCAGTTACTTAACATGCTTATGTAACGTTTGCCCAGCTTTTTTGTAACTTCACACAGGGAAAAAAAAAAGCCTCTGCCTTTTGAGCTGTATTTAGTCCTGACACTCAGGCGGTAATTGTGATTTTTCTATTTTGAGTGTTTCTGTAGTGAGAGCTGCTGTACACCTTCACTTCCCGGCTAAATCGTGCGTTAATGCCCGGCGTATGAAGGCTGTCCCCTTGTGCTGAGAGCACTCTGTGAACTTTTGCATATGCGCTGCTGTATCATAGCAACTGTCTGCTTTCTGCTTCGTCCTGCTGCAACATGCCAAAACCAGACAACTGCGATTCTTCTCAGGAGTCCAACCTGATTCCTCCTCAGCTCACAGCCACTCGAGATCAGAGCTTCGATTGTGGGTTTCTTCGTCCAGAGTTCTTCAATTTTAGCATAGTATGGCGAGTGTTCACCTCTCAATGTGTCCTGTTGCATTCAGAGTCTGCTCCAGTGTGGGGCGGAAGCTGTTTTAACTGCTTTTATAACCCTATTCAGGTCTCAGCCACTCACCACATCCCCCTGAACCACACCAGGTTGGTCTTCAGGTTTTCGGCTTGCATGTGGCCCGTGGTAGAGTAACAGGTGTTTTCATCAAAACGTTGGTTATTAGCAGAAGACTGGCACACAGTGAGCATGAATAGGAGACAAAAGGCATTCAAAATAAAGATACACAGCTCATAGCTTTTTATATATATTGTTGTCATTTTGCACTTAACCAAGATTAGAACGGTGGATATTTTTTCCATTTTTTTTTTCCCATTTTGAGAGACTGAAACTTTTCTGGATATTTTGGGCCTTTTTTTTTTTTCAAAACCATTTTTAGCAGATTGGAGCTTTTTTTTTTTTTTTTTTAACCTGTCTTTTGCTATTTGTTGTGCTTTTTTGCTGTTTGAGCTATTTCAATTTGAGCCAAAAAATTTTTTTAAACAAAAGCAATTTGGATGGATAGATTGATAGATGGAGAGACTTTATTGTGCGCTCCGTACGGTGACAAAAATATCCTCTGACAAGGCTCCAGCAATGAAATACAACACATTTAAAACGCACTTAAGACACAAGGCCAGACATCTAAAGCAAATGTTAAAAGGAAACAGCAGCCAGTAAAAACATGTATCTACAGTTCGGCGTCTGATTTAGTTTTGTTCTGGGTGGTCATTGCAGCCGCTGCTTCCAGAACTCTGATCTACGCAGACGTTACGTGTTGAATCAGTAAGCAGTGGCAGAAACGTGCATCCACAGGCAGGAGGAATTGATTTAATCATCATAAGTCAACAATCATTCGATTAGCTTGCTACGAGTCTTTTTGTTGAAGTGGAGGAATTTGCTGTGGGCCGTTCTGCTGATTCAAGCTGAGAGAGATCAGCTTCCACACTCAGACTCTGTAATGACGCCAGTAAAACTCTCTTTCTATGGCTGGAGGCTGCTTGCTGGGAGTTGTACATATCAAAGGAGGGCGTGTTGCCATCGAAGGTTTTGAGACATTTAAAGAGAAAGAGGAGGGAAGCCGGAGAGAGAAATGTTCACCACTGAATCCACCAGGGACCTTTTCTATGGAGAACCATGGCTGATTATATGTACTCCACTTTTTCTCCTCTGCTCCTGTGTCCTTGTTTCTATTGAATCAATCATGTAGTACTTAAAGTTGTACACTATTTAAAACGTTTATCAGTGAAGTAATTAGGGCTGCAACCGTCATTTTAATTGCTTCATTGGTTGATTATTTAAACTGACTGTAGGTTTACAGAGGCCTCATGTCAGTGTTGAGGATGAGTTCAGATATTTGCTTTCGTTTTCTGGAAAGAGAAGTTTGATATATGCAAATACTCTTGCACTATGTTCATCTATTCAATAAATACCTTGCTTTTTTTTGCAGTAGTACACACACACAGAATGGTTCTAGCACAGTGCTGTTGGTCGTCTTGTTAGGAACGGCTGATAGTTGAGCTATTATTATCCATCCTGGTGGTAGAGGTCTGGCTGGGGTGTGTGTGTGGGGGCGCGTGCATGACTACATGTTTCCATCATGCTCATTGTGATCTGGGCTCAGTATTTAACGCAGTCTCCCTCCACTGTTTTCATTTCCTGATTTCACGCTGATGGCAGCAGGTGAAGTACTAACCCGTCACAGTCTGACACTTTTTCTGTCATTCTTTGACTCGTGTGTGTGTGTGTGTGTGTGTGTGTGTGTGTGTGTGTGTGTGTGTGTGTGTGTGTGTGTGTGTGTGTGTGTGTGTGTGTGTGTGTGTGTGTGTGTGTGTGTGTGTGTGTGTGTGTGTGTGTGTGTGTGTGTGTGTGTGTGTGTGTGTGTGTGTGTGTGTGTGTGTGTGTGTGTGTGTGTGTGTGTGTGTGTGTGTGTGTGTGTGTGTGTGTGTGTGTGTGTGTGTGTGTGTGTGTGTGTGTAAAGAGGCGACAGCCAGTGGCGCCAAACAAGTCAAAGCTTTGTTGTGTTGAGAATAAACAAGAATAGTGTTGTTCCCATACTGTCAGCATGATTTAGAGACACGCACACACACACAGAGCCCTGACCAGTTGCTGTGCCACATGTATGGGCTGCAGCACGTTACCACAGTGTGTGCACATGAGCACATTTCACCTGTGATTTCATGTTGAATTACAGAAGATCACAGATCATCACCCACTCATTCAAACCATGTGTCTTATTAACATTAACCACCTCTTGAATGTTGCATTAATAGTCGCTGCTGTGGCACTTGAATGAAATCAATGAAAACAAGCAGTTTGGTTTATCTTTGACCCGGCCCGGTGCAGATCAGGGGTTCAGTGGAAGCACTGCAGAGGCTGATAAGAACGATGACGGCTGTCACTGTAATTTTATGTTATTCTCATAATATTCATAACATTGCTGGCAAAATGTTCCATTTCAACTCAACCAAGTGAACTTGATTTATTCATTCAGTGATGTGGAGCAGACTGAGCTGGTGTTTCGGATCCTCTGATTATCATGTTAAGTGGTGACCAATGAGATGGAGCAAATGTTTAAAAAATGGAAAGCAAACGTTTTCACCCTTGTAAATGTCACTTAGAAGAAGTTAGGCACTAAATAAACAATAAATTATTAATTGTGCCCACTTATGGTGTAATATAAGTAACAAAAAGGGCATTTAAAGTAAAAACTATGATTGAATATGAACTGGAAAACATGACCTTGTAGAACAAAATCAATAATAAGCAAAGGCCAATAACCTCGTGAGCTTTTTCCTGCATTTAAGATGAGTCCTGTGGCTTTCCAGGGTCACACACGCTGCCTACAGCCATACAAAGGCGCTGCATCTTTTATGATTAAAACATACTTCAGATTGAAGACGTGACCAGAGGCGAGAATCCAGACCCGCCTCAGTCCGCTGCTGTAGTTCATATCCGATCCTCAGTGTTTAGAGTCATCAGGACGGGTCACATGTCCTTTATCGAGTTCTCTTACCAATGTTTTAACTTCTCGGAGCCAAGGAAATGGTCACAATGCAACATTTTGAAAACGAATTCTGTAGTTTGTAATAAGAGTAAATGAAGTTAAAAAGGAGGTAAGACAAGCAAGATGCTCGTTCGATCTGTCAGCGCAGCATTAGATTGAAATGATTTCGGCTCAAGATCTGTCGCTACGAAAACACTTCCCCCTTTTGGAAAGTCTGAAAGAAATTAACGTCGCTCATTCTCGGCTGCTCTGAACTATTTTATTACCATGGAAACACAACTGATCAATGTAAATAGAAAACTTCAACACATTTTATAATCTCATTCATTTTATAACTGGGAGGGAGACGATCGCTCTGAGGCTACAGCACGTTAACACCTCAAGGAGTGGTGGTGGTGGAGGAGGAGGAGGGGGGGCTTGGGGCTTAATGACATGGAAAAAAGGGTTTTATGCTAATGACTGTCTAAATTTATCTCCTACTTTGTACACACACACACACACACACACACACACACACACACACACACACACGCAGTGAAGTGGGGATGGAGTCATGCGGCTCTTTGAAGGAAGAAGCTATTTTAGGCCATGGGTGTTGAAGAGTGATATATATTACCAGGTGTATGTGTGTGCGTGCGTGTGGGTGTGGGTGTGGGTGTGGGTGTGGGTGTGGGTGTCCAGCAGGTCTGACTCAACCAGCCTGTTTGATTCAGATGTTCATCTGCCTTTCACCTCACAGGAGGATTCCTGTCGTAGTTTCACACAGACGTGTGCAGAAAGCCGTGAGGTCAAAGGTCAGTCGGGCCTGGTGCAAACTCTAATATTCTCCCGTAGTTTCTCTTTCCCTCACCAAAACTATCGACTCAACAGTTTCTGTTTTCATGTATTTTTATCATTGTTCCCTTCAGGACAGCTGCAGCTGTGACACCAACACAATGCCTCTGTGCATGTTAATAATGTTGAAATAATGTTAAAAATAACACAGTTTGTTTGGATTTATTTAACAGTCAAATGGATGATTGTTTTCCAGCAGGTCATTCTTGTCGTGTCAGCACATTCTTTCTTTTTAGTGAAATTGTTGTAGAAATCTTAAATTGATTGTTCCAATTTTTTTTTTCTATTTTTCATTCACTTAAGAAAGGGATTTTTTATTTATTTATTTATTTGCACCAAAACCACTTCGGCTAAAACTGAGGGGACTGAGCACACTGTGTAAAGCCGCACGCTCCAGCTCGCTGCATCGAGTCAAACAGTCATACTTTAATCATGTTACATCGCTGGTATTTGAACCCCGAAACTCTTCAGCATGTACAGAGGAGTCAAAAGTATTCACATTCAATTACTCAAGTAGAAGTACAGATACTGGGGTTTAAAAACTGTTTTGTAGAAGTTGAAGCGTCAACTCAAGTAGAAGTGTAAAAGTACTGGCTTCAAAACTACTTCAAGTATAATCACAGGTATTTCACAAAAAATGTTGCATTTTAAATCTTGATTGACAGGCCTATTTGACACCTGAAGACCACTAAACAAAAGTCATGATCATAAATAATGTGTTCTTTAGTAAAACAAGCCTCAAAGCACACAAAGACCAATCAAGCCATTATCACGGTAATCAACAGCATCGATGTGTTTTTATTGAGTATCATGTAATCCTAACCCTACCATGTGCCGCCTCTGAATTAATTGTGTAACGTCTCAAACGCACATGCAACACGATCCGTTGCAGTCAAATCTGCGACACACCTTCTTTAGCTTAAAGCAGATCTTCTGGAAATACGTGTTTACTCAAAGCTCGAACAAAAGACACCTCACATCACAAACTGTACAAACAACCAATGGTGCAAAGTCACGAGTATCTGTACTCATGTTTGTACTGTTACTTTTTACTATTTAGTGCATCGAAGGCATCGCTCAAAACCGTCCGCTCGGCGTTTTAACTTTTCGACTGCGCAGCCTATCTGTTTTCAGAACTACATTTCTCTGAACTGTGAAAGTTTGTCTCCGAGCCGCGATGTTGGTCTGGTTTTAACTACCGGAGCTGACGGCTGTCTGCGCAGACGGGGGGGCGGAGTCACAAGGGCGTATCTGAGCCGTTGCACGGTGCGCCCCTGTTGATTTTGCCTCCTGGGCAGCTGCCCACTTCGCCCATAGCAAAATCCGTCACTGTATAAAGGAATATAAAAACACAATATGAAAACTAGACAAATTACATTTACGTAAAATGAGTGCAGGACTGAATGACTTTAAGATAATGTTTAAATAGTTTTTTTAAAAACGATGTAAGTCGGGTATTCTCTTAGATCTGTCGGAAGAGATAAAAGATGTATTTTTTTTCAGAAATGGAATTAAATAGACTTTAAATAAAAATAATAGAATAATTAACCGATTATAATTAGAATTATTAACCTTAACGTTCACTTGGAGCAAAGTGACACAAATACTTGAATTTCCCTGGTAATCTTTAAATTCTTTGTTCATATTTTGGACTCCTCGAGCCCCTCTGCTATACTGGACATAACTCTAAACACACTGAGATGATGAAGAAATGTTTTGCGTTGGAATGGAAAAGTAAAGCATGATTGAATGGGCTTTTACAATAATACTACAAGTGGAAATACTGTGTATTTGTGCACACTGTTCTGGACATAGAGAGATGTAAGTTTTCAATTTTTCATGAGAATAACCCACTGTAAAATGTAACTGCAGTCTGGTTCTGCACCGTGTTGTTTCCTGGATACGTGTTGTAGATATTACAAGTCATTTAACATTAATTTAAGTTGCGATTCCCACTGTGGGACAGTTGTGCTGATTTTTTAGCATGTTAGCTGAAAGCAGCGCTGTGCCAAAAGGGAAGCCTCCGGTGTGGCTGTCAGCTTCGGCTTTTGTTTTTATGGAACAGGAAGGAGAGGAAAAAAAAGCTTTGCCTGGGGTGAAAAAATGACTTCCATCTGCTGGTGTTTCTCCTTTCTTTGCTGCTCCCTGGCTGCAGCTCTTCCTCGACACGACCTCCAGCTGATGAGGAGGTTTCATACATGAGCAGAGGGAGACAGGTCTGTGAAGCTCCTCTTTGTGTTTCTGTCCGGACACCGACTTCGTTTTGGAAAATTGAGGAACTAGTGGTGTGAGAATGACTTGGCAGGAAGCCGGAGTCCTGACGGTGTAAATGCTTCTCTGCTTCACACGTACACAGACGTGCGCTCTGTATTCCACTCAATAATGAGCGTCAGGAAGCCGTCTTATCTCCGTCTCCCACTGCATGCACAACCACTTCCTGTTTTGGGGCTTCTTAAAGCTGCACTGAGCTCCGTGCCACAGCTCCACCAGCAGCTCATTGCCACCTCAGCTCGGCTCGTCATTGTGTACGACTGATGTGATGTCTGGCAATTTATTGACTATTGAGGCGAGGTGAGAGCACAGTCGACATCAATGATGCAGCAAAAAAGTTCAAACTGTCTTGCAAGCATTGAGTTTGACACGGCAACTCATCATGGGTCATATATTTTGTATTTACATAGATTACTGTACAGCAGCCATATACAAACATGGCTGCCATTCCTGATACAGATATTGTGCATTTTGCTCTCTGGGCTGGTTTGTGTCATTATATCCACATTGAATCTTACGATTGCAACTTCCCACTCAAACTTCTTAAGTAGAAAAACTAATTCATTTCTATCCAGCTCTGTATTATTTACACAAGGTTTGTTAAAAATTAAGCCCACGGGGCAAAGGTGGCCCACCTTTGTTTCCAACCAGGTCTATGGGAAGATTCTACAAAGTGTAAAAATGGCAAAGAAAACTTAAACTACACCGTTTTAGTCTGAGAAGTCTCAGCTCTGGTTGCTCACTATGTAACTTTAGTACACTGTGTGGTGAATTAAAAATCAAAACATACTGCAGACTTCGTGAGTAGAGCCAGACTTTATTCAACATTAACTTGAAGAGAAATACATATTTCTGTAGGAAAATGGAAGCACCGTTAGAAATTCAATTCACTTCTTCATAAATCTCAGCCTTTCATTTTTTTTGTAAAAAGATATTGTGTTAAATGTCCACGTAGATGGATTTGTTAATATGCTGATTTATAGATTATTATGCTGTTCTTTTATTGTTGGGTCCCACTTGAGATCACCTTGGGCTTTATAGCCCCGTTTCCACCTGACAAAAAGTGCAGGGATGGAGTGGTATGGTCCGGTACGGTTCGGGTTTCCACCGCAAGAACTGTGGATGGTACCGAAATAAGCGCTCCAAAGGATGACGTTTTTCCGTCGCCCTTCTGTCGGGGTACTCGGGACAACTGAACCGGTCCGACTTTGAGGGGCCGTCTGCTGATTGGTCAGTGATTTTACTACACAACCTCAATATTTTAAAATGTCGGCTGTATGAATCCTCTGTTGGTAACATATTCAGCTTTGCACTGGTTGTTCTTTTTTTTTTTGCGACGCAACTTTCATGCTGGTCCTGAAAGAGCAGAGGCGAGGCAGGGACGGAAACCTACGACCGTCACCGAACCGGGATCGTCGTCGCGTCACGTCTCGTCTCTGACCGGTGCTCCATTGCGTGGGCCATGGCGTGTTTGCACACACTGGGCGGCTCTGGAGCTCCGCCTCCCCGACGCCAGAGTTCTGTAACCTGCCGGTGTGTGCGGACACTGAGCTACGGTTCTCACTAGTGCACTTCGGCGGGGCGACGTCACCGGGGGCCGACCGTGGTTCGCTCTCTCTGAGCCGACACGGAAGTTGCAGCTGCTGCTCTGTGGCTACAAAAAAAAAAAAAAAAAGTTAACAAAACAACTATTGCAAAGCGGAGGATGTAAACAACAACAACAACAGAGGATTCATAAGGTCCAGGTCAGCCGCCCCCGGCTGAGACGACTGTTGCAACGCCACATATCTGTGGAGCTCTAAACCCCGCCTACATTTTAACCGTACTATCTGCAGAGGAAAGGTGGACCAGATTTAGCTCTGGGTACGCTTTGCTGTATTGCTCCATACCGCTCCGTTCCGTCCCTGCACCTTTTGTGCGGTGGAAACATGGCTTAAGTGGCCCTGAACAGAAGTGAACCTTTTGAAGAGCTTCAGAGGATTTTGTGATGATTTAAATATGACAGGAAGCTGTCGAGGTAGCTGGAGGGTGAACATGGCGCCAGCGGGGATCGTTGAACCAGGTGAGAAGAGAGAAAAGAAAGAAATGGTTGCTCCTCTGCCAAGTCAACTTAAATGTAGTTTGTCAGCAGCTCCAGTAGCAGGATCCCAAAGTCCCAACTGCACAATCCAAGTTTTTGTAGCTTTTATTTACTAGTAATGACACATTATCAGCGTCAGTCACACTTGGCTGCTGCTCCAGTCCAGATCCGCTGTGTTTTCCCTCCTGAGTTTGTCCAAAGCCTCCTTTTTTCTGTGACTTTGTTTGAATATCGAATCGCTGCTGCACAGATATTCTGAAACAATGAGCGCAGCGTACCCCAGGGTGACTTCAGAGCCGATCAATAATGGAGGAGCACATCCATGTATTATGGATGGAGAGACTACGTCGCCTGGCACTGATGCAAAGTGTTTATTCAATAAACAAGTATCCTAACACTGGCGACACGGAGAGGAAACACATTGAGCCCCGTCTTCTTCACACACACACTCCTAAAGCCTGCTTGTGATTGGCCCATATGTCCCAGTGACGCCATGGCTCTGATTGTGGGTTCAACACTCGTCTGCGAACCCGGAGGAAGTGATGCTCTGGATCCATGTGATTCGTCTTTAATGTGAGGCGGGACGCCGCGCTGCCAGCTCGCTGCGTAAAATCACATCTGTGAGTGAAATGTAGCAGGTCGCCCGGCATGTGGTGTCTTTATATGAGTGTTTCCAAAAGCTTGTGTTTACTCTGACAGCTTATTTCACAACTGCTGGCATCCATCGAATTCACAGCATGTCACTGCTCTGATTATCCGAGCTGAAGATACTGTAAATAATTTGAATCATTCACGTCGTCGGGCGGCGTGATGGTGTAGTGGTTAGCATGAATATCCACGGTTCAAGCGCCGGCCTCATCAGACTTTCTGTGCTATAGTTATGGAAGTATAGAAGATAAGCGTCATCTGCTTTCTGTGGTGACTTTCTCCTTTCTTCACATTTAAGTCCATAAAAATCAGTGATGAGTAAATAGTTTTTCTTTACATTAAAATCTAACTTGATTGGAAAATATGGCACAATGTTTAAGACTGCCTAAATATATATTTATCAGACGCACTGTGATCCTTAAAAACTAGTCACAATAGGTGGTTCTCTTCAAAAACACTGTACATTGTTGGACTTCAATTTCTCTCCCTGATTGTAGGTGGCAATCATCTATTTAGCTCTTGGTAACCATTCACAAAAAAAAAATCTAAAAGAAATGACTTGGCTAAATATCCGTGTTTTTTTGGTCAGATTTTGACTTTAAACCTGATTCTATTAGATATTTAGGGTTTAAAATACTATTTTTATGTCTGAAAAGTGACATTTGTGCAAAAAAGTAATTAATCCTCCATAAAATCTGATCAGTAGCAACTATAAAATAATAAACCCTAATAATGTCCTATTTGTTTGTGCCAACAAAATAACAATGAGCCCCGAACTGTCTGTACTTCATACATATACATATATATATATATATATATACAGCAGAGGGCGCTAGAGGAAGGCCCCGAGGAGGCGTGTTTAATAGCAGTTTCACTATTTACTGATTAACAATAAAAGCGAATGACATAAAATTCCACCAATCAGCATCGTTTGATGTTTGTCGCTTGGGGCGACTTTTAAATGGCTCATCGGCAGACTTGCACAGTGATTGGCTAAAATCAGTTCTGGTTTGTTCTCCTGAGTTCCTACGAGATGGAGCGATGACGATAACAAGCAGTTATTAAATCTGTTACATCGCTTATAATTTACCCGTTTGAAAGGAGAAATTTGGCTCAAAAGCTGCAGGTCGGGTTCGACTTTCTCTTTCAAAATTTTGCAAACGTGTCCAGGTTTGTTAATCTTTATAAATGTTTAGATTTGCTCATATTTATTAATGACTGAAAATCTAAGAACTCAAAAAAGCCCTATTTTTGTTTTGCAAGTCTTTTTCAGCCACAGAAGGCTTTCAAAGATGGATTGTTGTATTGGGTGAGGTTGGCTTTAGTTTTTCTTAATCTCAGGCTGTCAGTTCAACTAAACCAGCCCCCAAACACATTCATATTCAAAACGGGACTAATTGGATATCTGCTTTTGTGTGTTCATAAAAGTGTCATCTTAAGTGCTCTTTGTTCACTAGCTGATTAAAAGTACATTAATTTTCACTACCCGGGGCCTCTTTCAGTGTAAAAAAGCAAGATTGGCAACACTTCAGTTGTAATGTAGTTTATAAAAGCACTGTTGTTAACACTCAGAATAATGACTGAATTTGAAGAATGACGAGTCCCACCTAAGAAATTCACCACGAGCCGCCATTGAATAGATAAAAATGTTCAAACACAGTTCGACTTCCCACCGTCCTGAAAGTAAAGCATAGTGCAAAATTTGTTGACATAGTTTGTACTGAGTCACTAGCATCTTGCTGTTTAGATCCGTCTGATCATCAGTTTTCTCCTTGTTTTCCAACAACAAAATTCCAAAATCTTGAAAATGTTTCTCTTCAGGCGAATGTTGTTGAGGGATCAGTCCCTTATCAGGACAAAGGAGTTCTGCCCGCAGCCTTCAGCTTGCTTTCACTTCTTCGCCCTCCTGCTATGTCTCTGATGCTACTGCCGCTCTTCTAGCAGTAAGTTAACTAAGTATCGCTAATCTCTCAGCATTATGAACTCTACTCTCTGTGAAACCCTGAGAGGAAAATATAGGACCTTTGACAGGTCAGACCGGCCTTTCTTGGCCTGAAGGTTGCATGTTTGACGCCCATTGTTCTGGCTTTTACTGTGATATATCTAGTAATTCTTCATATATTCAAGGATTCATAATTATCATACAATACGCCAAAACATAAATAAGTAAAGAATAAAATTTAATTTAATTGAATTGTGAATAGAAGTGGAAAAGTAATATAAAGTAGGAACAATGAAAATAATATACAGTATACAGTATTGACAAGAATAAACTGATAAATATGCCTGTGATGTCTGTGCAAAAGAAAGTGTCTCTAGTGGCAGGTCGGTTAATGAGGGCTGCAGAGCTACAGAGCACCACCAGGGGGTCTGCCCTTCCTAAAATCCTTGATCATCACCTTGGTCTTTTTCACGTTGATGCAGAGATTGTTTCCTCTGCACCAACTCTCCAGTTGTTCTACCTCCTCTCTGTATTTGGACTCATCGTTGTTGGTGATGCGTCCCTCCACTGTGTCGTCAGCAGACTTCTCTATGTGACAGCTCGGTGTTTGGCAGAGCAGCCATACGGTATCGGGGTGAACAGGAGGGAGCTCAGCACACTGCCCTGGGGGGAGCCAGTGCTGAGCGTGGTGGAGGTGCAGAAGAGTTCATGGATCCTGACATTCGGTGGCCTGTGGGTGAGCAAGTCCAGGACCCAGTGACAGAGGGAGGGGCTCAGTCTGAGTGCTGTGAGTTTCCTTACCAGGGTCTGAGTGATGAAGGGGCAAACAGAGATATGAGTTCCTGCACTCCAGGTGGGTGAGGGTCGTGTGGACCATTGACAATGTGGTATTGTCAGTGGAGTCGTTCTACCTGTAGATGTACTGGTGGCGGTCCACAGTGATGTCAATGGACTCTTTTATGTGACCATAACCAGCCTGCCCTTCGTGACCATCGGGGTGGGGGCTACCGGCCAATAGTCATTCAGGCCGACACTGTGGAGATCTTGGAGATGATGGTGGCAGCCTGGAGGCAGGTTGGAGCAGCTGCCTGTGAGACGGAGGTGTTGTAGATGTCTGTCAACACCTCAGACATAGTGAGCACAGTCCTTCAGTACCCACCAGGGAGGTTATCAGGGCCTGCAGCTTTGCAGAGTCCCACTGAGGGGTTGGTGGGGTGAGTCTGCTGCTGGGGCATGCTGGGGTCATCGAAGTGGGCTTGAAACCAGTAGAGTGTCGGGTAGAGAGGGTACTCTTGGGCGTTGTGCATCTCTGTTATGCTCTTGATGCCCTTCTACATGTTCCTGGTGGTCAATGGTGGCAAAATGACCCTTGATTTTCTGGGTCTGTGTGGCTTCGGCCCTCTTAATGCCTGTGATCAGCTCTCTCCTCGCCCCTCTGAGTCCTGATGCATTACCTTCCTCTGCATTCAACCAGGGTGTCTGTGTGGGTAGGTGGTGACTGTCTTGGTGGTGACGACGTCATCAGAATATCTGGAGATCAATCCAAGGACAGATGATGTGTAATCCTGAATATCCACCTCTCCCCCCCATGCTTGCTGAAGACTCACACAGGGACGGTCCTCTGGTTGGTTTTGTCCGCGTGAGCAGGATGCAGCAGGCAGGGACCAACAAGATGGAGGTGTGGTCAGGGAGGCCGAGGATGGGGGAGGGGGTTGGCTCTGTACACACCATGTATGTTCGTGTACACACAGTCCAGCATGTTGTTTCCACGTGTCGCTATGGTAACATGCTGGTAAAGCTGTCATAACGGTTAAAAAGAAGAAGTGGAGGGTAAATGTTTATCATGATTTCATCTCATGAAATTAGCTGGACCCTCATGTTGGCAGTGAAAACCATCAAGTTACAGGAAATAAATGTGTCATTTACCTCATTTTGGTCTGGTTTAGTCTAAAAAGAAAGTTAAATGATAAAATGTTTGCTCTTAAACAGAGTCCTTGAAACTAACTACTGTGGAGTTAATCAAAGTTTTTATTTTTTACAATCCCACATGCTATTCACATAGTTTATTGGAATACAGTGGCAGCTGCTGCTGTCTATGTGTGAAGATTGTTGGCGTTACATGAAGTTTGATGTGTGAAACGCTCAGTTTTCCGGTTGTAGGCCTGCACTTTGCTTCTCTGTGGCCTTGAACAATACGTCTCCTCTGTCACACCCTTCCACTCTCCCACATGAAATTCCTTCCTCACAAAGCAGCGTGTTGTGATAACTGGGGAGGGGCTGCTTTCACACTCCAGTCAGACTTCTACAAAGAGCCGCATTATAGCTCCCTCAGATTCAACTTTGTTTCTCAATCAACTGGTTTCAGCTGCAGCTCTAATACAGTCAGATTAAAAACAAAGATTTCCACAGCTCTGTAAATTCTGTTTTGGGCTTTGATAGATACTTGATTGCTGTTTTACTTGCTGGTTATTTTTGTCTCTGCAAGGAATGGACTGCTGTTTAGCAGATGGACCCGTCAATCAATCTGAGGGTCATCTTAAAAACCACCAAACCGGGCAGAAGCTCGATGAGCCAAGGAGTAACTGCTCCTCCATAGTGGCTGTTCAGCAAATTGGTGAGAACAGCTTAATGAATGGTACAATTGCAGAAATGGCTAATAAAATATGCAAAACTACCAAATGTTAAAAGGAAAAACTGCCAAAATTTATTATAAAAATGAAGATGGCTTAAGCTTAATTGTTTTGAGATAGCTAAAATAGTGTAACCGACAAGAAAAAGAAAAAAAACAAGATAAAAAGGTCAAAAAATTCAAAGGGGCTAAAACAGCAGATGAATAAACTTGTAAAAGCCACCTGAAAAAGTAAAACAGACAACAAAAACGTCATTATGAAAACATTAAACCTCTACAAATGGCTGAAACAGCTAAAAATCTGATAAAATATTCAGAATCGTAGTGAAGAACTCTCACGAATGCAACAACAGTTTAGTAAAACTGTTAATACAGCTTTGAGATTTGTTGTATTTATTTCAAAGATTGAACATGTTTGGTGGCTGCAGATGAATTTTATTCGCCGTAAACTTATGGGTTTTTCATTTTTTGAAGTTTGAATGACTAAAAGGAGCCAGGCGAGGCTCTTGATGTGATGTGATTTTAATTTTAGCTCTTCAGATTTGTAAAGTGATTGATGAACACTTTCCATCACTGAGTCTCCATATTGACAATAGTCCTGCTTTTTGTACGGAGAAACACATGGGCGCCGATTTATATTTTAGCCTATGGGTGCCCCTATAATATTTTTTAATGGACTATCCCCCAGTGGGTGCCAAACCTTTTCAGTGGGTGCTTCGGTGCTGGTGCGGGATCAGCGCCTACGGAGAAGCAGCCCATGTGGATATAATCTCATTTCCTTGGCACAACTGCCTTTGGTTGTTTGCCCGTGATCGATACAGATAGCTTTCAGATACCACAGAAATACTGCCTCTGGCTGAAAGGACAGTAAACAAATTGCCGACAGATGACTTGGCCCGTGTGTGCTTTCAGACTGCTGCATCAGGATGAGCTCACGGCCATTAGTTTTAGCTCCTCTGGCTGGATTATCTGGTAATTATTCTAATCTCAGTCCCAGTTGGGTTCCCTCGTGTAACAATAACCGGCTCCAACAATGGTAGAAGAAAAGAGGCCAACTACTCCTGAATCTTCACAATAGTTGCTGCTTCAAACATCTGATGTGAAAGACTGAGGATAGCGCTGCCCACTTCTCCACTCCGCCTCACATGCTGCACAGCACTCCTGTACTCAGCTATATCGGGCCCTCTCCCTTTCTCTCTCATTAATCATGCAGGATCCATAGATAATGGATGGTGTCTCCAGCCTTTCACTGCCGAGTCGCCAGACGGATCTGTTAACATGACCCACATACGCAGCAGGGCCCATGTGCTTTCAGACATGTGTCGCTTAATGTGACATCAAACAAACATAAAGGAGCCTCAGTGGAAATATCCATCATACCCTCGTCTAAAGCCTCTTCGCTTCCTGTCTGTGTCCGCTCGACCTCTCAGACCACTGAGGAAACAAAGCTGCCATCTTCTATGTGGCACTTTGCAAGGTGTGTGTGTGCGTGTGTGCGTGTGTGTGTGCGTGTGTGTGTGCGTGCGTGCGTGTGTGCGTGTGTGCGTGCGTGTGCGCGTGTGTGTGTGTGTGTGTGTGTGTGTGTGCGTGCGTGCGTGCGTGTGTGTGTGTGTGTGTGTGTGTGTGTGTGTGTGTGTGTGTGTGTGTGTGTGTGTGTGTGTGTGTGTGTGTGTGTGTGTGTGTGTGTGTGTGTGTGTGTGTGTGTGTGTGTGTGTGTGTGTGTGTGTGTGTGTGTGTGTGTGTGTGTGTGTGTGTGTGTGTGTGTGTGTGTGTGTGTGTGTGTGTGTGTGTGTGTGTGTGTGTGTGTGCGTCCTCCTGTAACTTTTACACTCATCACTGTGTTAATAAACTCTCATTTCACACTTTAGTGTGACAAATCTAACTTTCAAAGTAAAGAATTGGTTCAGTAGTTTAACAAACTACAAAATGTAACTGAAAGAGCTAACTTAGGTGATACTGCTAAATTGTTGTTTGGGCTAAAATGGAGAAAGCCACTAAAATGAGTATAGCAGCTAAAACCCGAATAGCTAAAATACATTAAATAGTTAAAGTTACAAAATTGACTATAAGTGCTAAATTAGCTGAAATAGCAAAAAATGCTATAATGGCTAAAATAAATTCACCAGTTAAAACGGCTAAAACAGCTAAAATGAGCAAAAGGTAGTTTATAAGCTGAGAGTGTAACAACTGTGTGTTTCAGACTGCAGACATTAACACACAGTAGGTGATTTAAACAGGAGAGAGTGACATGCTAACATCATGTCAGAAGGTGGATTTAATGAGCAACAGAGTAATCAGACTGAGCGCTAAGCTTCCTCTTGCTGCTCTCCACCGACCCATTTACACACATTATGAGATGAAACACTGTCCCAGCCTGAGCTGCCTGAGGATCCACTGCTACAGTGGATCGTTGTCCAGGGCTGGCAGTTCGATCCTACCATTAACCAAAACTATGAGTAAGTAGGAGCAAATATAAAGCAATGAAATGGCGTCTATGAATGAATTCTATTATCTATCATTTTACGACCAGCAGGGTTATCAAAAATAAATGGAATACAAAGCTGTTTTTTCTCATACAGTTGTCAAAAACCATCATATACAGTATCATCTGGTGTTCAACCCTTAACACACACACACACACACACACACACACACACACACACACACACACACACACACACACACACACACACACACACACACACACACACACACACACACACACACACACACACACACACAGCAGGAATCTCTCTGTGTAAACACTGAACTGGACAGTAACTATCGTATGTTCAACCTTTGGCTGCCTCTGATTGAATGTAATAAAAACATATCAACTCAGTTTGTGCACTAAATGCTTCAAATGTGGGTGAAGTTCATGTGTAAGAGTTTATATTTAGGTGAAGGTTCAGCTTTGTTTGTTCCCTTGAGGGAATATCTCTGTTTCCTGCTCACCACTGGTGGCAGATGTCGATCAGTTGGTCTGCGTTTTTTTTTTTTCTTTTTTATGACAAGGATTGTGTAAATAAACAGCTTTTCTCAAGTTGACCTATAAAGTGGAGGCTTTATATCAGCTTTGATTCCAAAAATACAATAATCTAAAGTGAGGCAATTGTCAGGAAGTCATCATAATGCATTTACTGCACAAACTTCTAGATAAAGTGATTTGTAAAAGGTTTACACCGCATATCTCTAGGCTGTACTTTCTCCATTGAGTTCTGTCGTTTAGTTTTGGGAAGGATAAAGAAAATATCCAGACTGCAGACTAACGGCTTAACTCCTACTGATGGATCCCACAGTTTGATTTGTTTCCAGACCGAGCTGAGCATGTTGTGTTTGTCCCTTGTGCAGGTGAACTTTGTGGCCGGTCAGCTGTTCGCCCTGCTGATGGCGGTATGGTTCAGGATCTACCTCCACCCCAGTAAGACCAGTCCCTTCATCAGACACGTGGTGGCCACGCTGCTCGGCTTCTACCTGGCTCTCTTCTGCTTCGGCTGGTGAGTCACGGCTGCTGTCGTCTCCTTCCTTCCTTCCTTCCTTCCTTCCTTCCTTCCTTCCTTCCTTCCTTCCTTCCTTCCTTCCTTCCTTCCTTCCTTCCTTCCTTCCTTCCTTCCCTCTCTCCCTCCCTCCCTCCCTCCCTCCCTGTTATGTGGCAGACATTGTTCTGTTACATGTTCTCGTCTGGCCCAATACCATGCCGTTGTGATCACATTTCTATATTGTGCCTCAGGGCGACTTCAGATGCTGCTGTTCCTCTTATGGGTCAGTTACTGGGAAATAAAATGTGAGAGAATGAAAAGAAATGCCAACTTTTTTTATTTTCCCACATCTTCCTGGATGTTTGCTCATAAAGTTCAACAGGAATATTCGACTTTACAGAGGAATAGTCATTTCTTTTTCTCTACATTTCTGACCTGACACATAATTTTTTTTCTCCCTCTCATTTCTGTTGCTTCACTGAAATTCGTTAAACATGACGAGCAAGGCGAGCCCCGAGATGTTTCCCTGGTGATTGACTTGTGAAACAACCACAAACCTCAACGGACATTTAGGATTGCACCGTTCTGCACATGCTAAGCTAACACGTAAAGATGCTGCGCAACTAAGGGTGAAGTCTTATTACCTCGTGGAAATTATATTTTAAAATTCTTTGTTTTTCATTCTAATGAGATCATGGAAGGTGAGTGATTCGGTGCTTGTAAAGTCCCGAATGACCTGAACATGGATCCAGTCATTTTTAGCTTGTTGGTGTATCTCCAGCACGACTCCGTTACGGCGTGTCGCAGCGTTAGGTCGTTCATCGAGCCAGTGATCATAACTCTTATTCACTGAGGTTTGGATTGGATTCTGGAGATTTTAATGTCTCTCAGTACCACCTCCTATTTGGAGGTAAATGTTTCTTCTGCTGCCATATCGGACATTATTTTAGCCAGAGGTCATTTGGAAAAAGTGTAACTTCATTGGAGTAAAATGAATTATGAAATATTCCCAAAAATGGACGTCACGTTTGGTTTGACATTGATGGATCGATCTCATGTGACGTGAACGAGAGAATGTTGGTTGATTGAAGAAATGAAAAGCCTTTTTTTTTTTTTGAGAGAGAGAGAGAGAGAGTGAAAGTGAAAGAACAAACTATACAACTTCTCAGTCTGATAAAGTCAGAGACGGAAACGTGGACGATCAGTTGGGGGGGGGGGACTCAGGCCTTCTGTCACTCTTCCTCCCTCTGCACAACCACTCTCTCCTTATCCTTGCCAAAGCAAATGGTCGATCAGATAGTAACTGATACCCCATTAGAAAGTTATTGCCCCGTAATAGACAACCCACTGTACGTCTGGCCCGGTGCCCCTCGGAGCTGCTGTGTGTGGCTCAGTGTGCACGAGGAGAGCAAACTTCAGTGAGAAACACGATCCCGCGTCGTACCCAGTTGGCAGCGAATGGAAATATTCCAAACACGAGTGTTACCCGGTCGCCCGGGAGCGAGACGGACGGAGCTGGTTTCAGCAGACAGCTCTTGTTGCAGCGAGCGGCCGACACTGAGCTGCTGCTGCTGCTGGATGATACGATTAGTCCTAGAGGGAGACGGCGCGAGCTCGATTCCTGGATCACAAACAGGATCGTCTTCCGGTCAGTGTCGTCAAACAGTGACTCGGCAAAGCAGGAACAGACGGATCGTGCTTTGCCTGGAACAGGTTTCACTCTGCATCTCTGCCTCGGACCAGCTAACCATCTAACCTGCCCAAGGTTAATGCCCAAGGTGTTGGACTCGTGTGGAGATGTAGTGTGAGCTCCGGGCTCAGGATGGAAAGAAGATGGATGGATGATCAGTGTCAGTCCTCAGTCAACTGGCTGCTGCAGTGACATTAAGAAACAAGCAGGCGTGTCTTTTAGAGAGAGGGCAGATCTTAAAATAACCCCATGTTCAGCAGCATCAGTGAAAACTCCTCTGAGGACCTGCAGCCAGGTGTGTGAATTCAAAACGTCTGCACGGACGCGTTCTCAGAAGTGAACGAGCGTCACAGAGTTGGTGTAGATTTGAACTTCCCCGGTCCATCACGTCGTTCCGCCTGTACGCTTGAATCACGTCATTAACGGCACGACGTGAGGAAAGTTAGGATGAGAATCACCTTTTCTCCTCTAATGAGGGTGTAATTCAGATCAGCAGCAAATACTTAACCTGGAGGTTTGAGCCAAGCACAATAAACACACGTCTTATCTGCCTGAAGATGTTGGAAAGGGTTTCTTTGTCGGTCTCTCACAGAGGGGAGCTTCTTCTAATGATCGGCTCCATTTGGACAGAGATACACTTTAGAGGAGAAAGCTAAGGCTACTTTTCACCGGCACAAATTGGTCTGATGACGTCCTTCCAGAAGTGAATTAAGTTTAAAATCTGTCTTCTTTTTGGACTGATTCTGTGTCGGTTCCTGTTTTTCTTGGTAAGCTCAGATCTTCCCTGGTGAATATTTCTCTCTATCAGGACAGGATACTGTTTCTGCTGCTGACTAGTGACGTTTAGCATCATTAGCTGAACTCATGATCCGATTGCAACAGGACACACACAGACACTCGACCTGCTTCACTCCAGCAGAGACCCCCCCCCCCCCCCCCCCCCCCCCCACACACACACACACACACACACACACACACACACAACCCTTCAAAGCACTGGGCTGCAGAGTGTGATGAACTCATGAATGAAGTGCAGCCGGCGGATGTTTGCAGTCTGATGATGGTGACGGTCACCACATACTGTGTCACATGTCACCACGGTGGTTTTCTGATGCAATCATTTCCTCTTTTTCATGAAAAAAACACATAATACCAAGAGTAAATCAAGTCTAATATGGGAAAGAATAAGGAAGAACATTCTAACACTCATGTCTCCGCAGACTGGATTTACCAGGCTTACTAGTAATGATAACTAACTGATACAGGTTTGATCTCAGAAGTAACAAAAAGTCACATTTATCTATTATTACAAAATCTAAACAAGTTAAAATGTTTTAATTGAATTAAATGACATTTTAACAAGATGTGTGCAAACTACCTTGAACTGTAAAAAATTCCTCTCCTGTATTTGTTTGTTGTATTTTGCCGCTCGACTCTGCTTTTTTTTTGGTAAATGTTAATTTACCTTGGGTTCAGTGAAAGCTTCTTGGAGCTGCTACGTAGGGGCTGTGGAATACCTCTGATCAAGACCATTTAACACCTGCAACACTGAACAGCCAGACATTGACTTTTGAAGTGATTTTGTCAAATGGGGCAGAAACTCACACTCATCTCACATTTTGTGACATTTCAACAGCCAGTGAGTCAAAATAAATCCAAGTCAGGCTCACTATGACTTGCAGTCATGAAAGTGTTGGCTGATGAAGGTGAGCAGAAGCGTCAGTGTGAGTTTCATGTGTTTCTCTGCAGGTATTCCCTCCACTTCCTGGTCCAGAGTGGACTGTCCTATGGTGTGATGGTCTTCGCTGGTCTGGAGCACATGCACAAGTAAGAACCTGCGGACATTTCACATGTCTTCATTCATTTTACAACAATTCAGAACTGTAACTTGGATAAAGTTGGTGTAGGAGATTGGATGGTATTCAAAAAGTCTCCAGCCTGAAGCCTGCAGGCTCCACAAGCAGAAGAGACTTTTTTGCCACTTTCCACTAAATGAGGTTCGTCTGGAGCCACGAAACAAAAACGTAACATTTAAAAGGAAGTTATCACAGACCATCAGGTTCTAAATATACCTTTATCATATAGTTCTTTCTTTTGTATCCAAAAACTGTAATATAGCTGCATTGATGGCAAGTTTCAATACTACATTTGGCAATTTGAGTTGACTTTTTCTTCCATGTCAGCATCTGTAACGATTTTGAACTGTTTGGACATTATTGGTATGAGTTTGACCGTAGTGGGACGGGCGGGAAATACCTGCACACACTTTGACACAGTTACGTTTCAGATTCTCACATGACAGGAAAGATCGACTGACATGTCATTTATTGCTCTCCTCTTGTGAGCCTTGTTGTTTGTTAGTGCAGTTTGGAGGCAGAAGAGTCCGGGTCACCATGACACCGAGTCTGATTCAGCCTGCGGGCTCCCATCTGTGAACACACACACACACACACACACACACACACACACACACACACACACACACACACACACACACACACACACACACACACACACACACACACACACACACACACACACACACACACACACACACACACACACACACACACACACACACACACACACGGATGTTTGTTTTTGCCTGAACTCAAGGTTGAGTACAGATGTGACTCCAAATAGATCTGGACATTATTCAAAACAAAACAAAAAAAAGTTTTGAAGAAAGGAAATCAAAAAGCCTTGGAGACGACAAGCGATTCTCCACGCCAGTCGTATTTTGAAATTAAAATCCACTGCGCACCGTCAGGTATGTGCGCGCGCGTTTGCTTGCGTGTGTTTTTGCTCTTTGAACTGAATTTATGCCGGTGGTTGAACGACAGGACTTTTTTTTTTTTTTTAGTTCTCTAGTTATTTCAATATCGTTAATTTTCACCTGTTTGTGGTTCGAACCATTTTGTCATCGCTTCTTTGTTCATTTCTGTCAAACTTTTGTCCTCGTCATTAAAATCAAAATACGTTTTCCTCATTCAGATTTAAGTTGACAAACTGTTGAATTTCATGATTTCAGTGTTTGATTTGTCAGCTGCAGATTCATCCAGCAGAGTTCACTGGTTGAGGTCCAGTGGTTCGCACGGTCACCAAACCTCGATTAAAATCCCTGTTCGATTCCGGGATCAGTGACCGTTTTGCGTGGAGTTTAAGGTCTCCCCTGAACATGCGCTGGTTTCCACCCACAGTCCACAAACGGACGTGAGGGGATTTGGTGACTTCAGGCAGTGTGAATGTGAGCTGAACGAATAAATGGAGGAGTTGAGAGTTTTTGTGCTGGATGTAATCCCTCTGAGACGCGTGTCTTTATTTTCAACATGTTCAGACGTGCAGTTTAAGGCCTGTATGTGGAATCACTGCTGCTCTCTGCCTGTTTTTTTTTCTGAAGCAGGCACACAAATTTATTGACAAAAGACAAATGGCGTAAATGAAAACGGCCCAACCGGAGGCCAGTTTGTTTTTGTTCTGCTCTGCAATGTGGGAACGGGCGGGTTGTGGATCTGCAGACGAGCAGCGGCTCTTTGTTCAGAGCTGAGCGTCAGATTTCCCTCCATTCTCTGGCAGCTCACCTGTTAGATGTGAACAGAGGCAGGAATGTTCTGCTTCTTCTCTTTGCCTCCAGTGTGAACACAGCACCGCCTGCTGGCCGGGCAGAGAGATGCACAGCTGTGAAATGATCGGGGAGGGTGGAACAGATCCAGTCAACTGTGACCGCAAACACAGATGCACCCTGTCAGCAATGGAGCTGCTGCAGAGGAACAACAAGCAAAACAGGACAAATCCCATAAATCCCCCAGTGATCATGGGAGTTAAATGTGACGGGTTCCATTTCCATATAAGTCTGACTTTAAATCCCTGAAACTGTTCATTGTGCACCCGCTGATCGGAGATGCATTTTATTGTGAGATCAAGGTGGAGTCAGACGATGTGCCTGAGAGTGAGTTGAGAGTGTGTGAGAGGTGACGGCTCTGCTCTGATTACATGTGAAGTGTTTAGTCTGTGTGTGAAGCAGCTTTAATCACTGTGAAGGAAAAGGCTCTCTGCTCTAATGACAGTTTAGCAGAAGAGAGGATGATGATGACGATGATGATGATGATGATGATGAAGCAGCTTTCAAAGTGTGGGGCGTGTGTCCTCTGGGGGCCACCAGACAACTTCAACGGGAAAAGTAATCATGGGGTTAGTTAATGCTCGGTTGGATCAAAAGAGAATAAATGATGATCTGATCTGTGTGAAGAAGTTTTACCTGATGAATTTAAATCACCGTGAGCCTTTGATTACATGTGAAATCAGCAGAATCTCTCCAGATGTTCTGGACATTTCTCTGGATCTGTTTGGAGTGTGTGTGTGTGTGTGTGTGTGAGTGTGTGTGTGTGTCTCGTGATGATGTGATCTAGTACCTCCCAGTTCCTCTGATCTGTTGGACATTTGTCCAGGTCTGTCCTGAAGTTCCTCCAGGGGAGTTTCCTACACTTCCTGGCTCCTCCATACAAAAACTCGGGGCGTCGTGTGCGTACATCGTGTTCCATGTACAGGTGTATTTGTACTCCCCTCCCCGCTGCCACCGCCTGCAGGCTCACATCAAATATAGCTTGCTGCTTTCTGTCCTCGCTGATCAGTGCAGCTGCTTCCAGAAGCGAGCCGAGGACCTTCAGGACTGCAGGAAAAACAGAAGTATTGCAAGCTTTTGCATTTTCCGCTGTGAGATCTATTTTAGTCTTTGTGCAACAACCTGTGTGAGGCAGTGATGAATCTGTGCTCCGTGTCTTTTTTCACACCAACGACAAAAGATCTGTACCTTTATTAAATGATTCACTCCGAGAGTGAACTGATAACAAGCTGTAATGATCAAACTGGGTTAGCAGTGTTGGTAATCATGCTGTGAGCGATGGGCTGCATGATAGATCACAAACATACGGCCGTATACATTTTACAAAAGACTGACCATCTTCAATAGATGTTTCTCGTCACTTTTGCTGTGCATGTCAACATATTGTCCAAACAGATCAAATCCTGCTGACCTACCTCACGTTAGATCTCTTTTCACTTCCTCATTACGTCCACCCAGGTTGTAATAAAATCATCAGCGTATATTTGTTGTTCTGTCTGTCTTTATGTCTTTTTAGCAAGATTACGTCAAAACTACTCCACGGATTTTGTCGAGGTTTTCACCACAGATAGATATTAGGCCATGGAAGTTTCCAGTAAATTTTGGAGATGATCCAGAAATATTTTGTGTATCTGAGTCCAGGTCAACCTTTGGCAGGCGTCAGAAATCTCTGATTGCTCTTATTATGATGTAATATTCAAATCCTACTGCAATTGAAATATTCTCCAACATTATCGCATGTTTAATAATGTGGAGCACCATTTTGCTCATAACATTTCTATTACAATGTAGCTTTTTTTAACTGTTTAACCCTTTTTTTTCTCTTTTTAAATCAAATTCTATCCATTTCGACATTCTAGCACGTTGAGCTGTTTCCACTAAATGTATACATATTTACAAATTTTGGTAGTTTTAGTTGTTTGGAAACTTTTAGAAATTCAGTTCAGATGTTTATAGGAGCTTTTCAAGACATTTTTGCTGTCTTATTTTCAGCCATTGAGAGTTTCAGCCATTTGTCCTATTGAGCAACTTAATCAGGAATTTCGTGAACCATGTTGAATAAAACACATATTCTTCATTTCCTATTTTTTCATGGTTATCTTTTCTCACTGTGGATTTTGTGTAAACTGTTGTGCCCTCGAGTCAGAAAGCCTGGGTCGTGTAGAAAAAACTAAGACATAAAAAGCATCATAACGAGAGTCTTCTGCTCGGGCTGGGCAAAAAAATCGATTTAATCGAATTTGTAGCTAAAAACTATTTTTATTTAGCAAATTTGAGTTTTTTTTCTTTTTGGGCATTTGTTGTGTTCCTTGTGGGTTTCCGTAGTTGCTGTTGAACTTTTGCTTAAATCTGAGTTAAAGCTTAAATTTGTTGAATGACAAAGCCTCATTTACTTTTTATTTTGGGATTGTTTATATGCATTTTAACTTTGTGGACGATCACCGCAATAATGTTGCACTTTTGACAATATATATGTGATGTCTGCAGTCATTTTTAAGTGCATTGAGAGATAGACCAAATCGTCCATCTACGGAAGAGTATTAGGGCCACTGAGGAAAAAAAAAAATTTGAAGGCTAAAAAAAACCAAAAACCTTCGTGGCCCCAGAAAAAGTCGAAAATCAAAGTCGAGATTTTTTTTTTTTTCATGGAGAGACCGTCTATCCATCCCTCATCATTTGCCCGTAGATGTGAATTCACATTAAATCACTTAATTCTGACTATATCGGGTTGCTTACTGCTTATGGACATGCGATTTTACACAGGATTTCCTTGATTAATAAGAACATTTAAATAAGCAGCCCGGGATCCGAGCCTTTGTCCTTCGTACTCGACGAACTTCCGCGACGGAACCAGGCAGCAGGCTGCTCTGTCTCTTCTGGTCCTGATACTGATGATAACTGTGTTCCTCTCCAGAACCAGGCAGCAGGCTGCTCCGTCTCTTCTGGTCCTGATACTGATGATAACTGCACCGTGTTTGTGAGCTACATTCTGTCCTGAAGCATCTTTTCATCACTTCATTAAACCGCCTGATAAGCATTTTGAGGAAGCAGTCACACGCGCTGGCATGTGGATGGACCGACTTTTTTTTCCACCGTGAAAAAAAAGAAATCTCAACTTTGATTTTCGACTTTTTCTGAGGCCACGAAGGTTTTTTTTGGGGTTTTTTTAGCCTCCGAATTTTTTTTTTTCTTCAGTGGCTCTAAAACTCTTCCGTACCCATCCCTATCTCCTGCTTTCACTCCTTTCTCCTCCCTCCGTCTGGCAGTGTTTCCATGGTTCAGCGTTCACTCAGCCAGAGTTACATTTGTATTGAGAAACATTTCCTTGAGTTTTCAGACGGTCAGGTGACGTGTTGGGAGACAGAAAGTTTTGTGTGTTCTTCCTCGGTCTTCCTCGGCACAGTCTCTTGTTTTGGACGGCTAAGGGACGCTAACCAGCTAGCTTTGACTGCAGCAGCTCGGCGCAGCGGCCTCCTGAAGAAACGTCCTGCTGTCCTGTCTTCACTGACACAGACACGTTATCAGAGCTTTTCGCTCATCTTTTACCCCCTCGTGTCCAGCGGAGCACAGTCCGGAGCGTATGGAGACGAGGATAAGAAGCAATCGCTCTCAACGAAAAAGAAATCTGTGTCGCGATTGTCTTCAACGAAATGTGTACGTGGAGATCGTTGAGCAAAGTCGCACTGGAGTCACGTGAACCGCTACGCCGCCAACCTCATCCTGTTTAAAGTTCAGTTTGCCTCCTGTCCTTAAAGGAGTCTTCACCTGGTAATCTCACGTGAACGTCGTGAAGTAATTTTTAAAAATTCATAAAAAAAAAAAAAATTTAAAAATCAAACATAGAATTCGTTCTGACCCTTTTTCATACCACAAATTCCTCTTACAAGAGTATGTGTGAGATTTTAATTGGGCCAGATGTTAGGTGTGCATTGATTGGTCGTAGGAACTGTACATCATGGATAGCATTGCGATAGCGTAGCAGTCCTCTGCTCACACGAACGATTGTGGAGCCGTCTACAAACATCCACGCCGTAGAGCAACGCCCCCCAGAGATTAAATATGAAATACTGTACTTGGTTATTTGTAACTTACATGTGGTTTGAAGTTTATATTAGTCCCGTTAACTGGTAGCTGCTAACTTTAACAGAGATGGGTTTATGATATTAGCCTCTTGTGTTGACGACAAAACCTCCTGCTTTTGGGTGCGCCCCCTTGTGGGCAATTCTGATTTCTGAAGTCAGCCACTTTCAAACCACAGATCTTCAGAAGTTTCAACTGAGGTCCAACACCAATATACATGATATAACAAAGAAAAATGTGACTTCCGGGTGATGTCTCATTTAACTTTCTCCTCCTGTGTGCAGGTACTGCTTCATCGTGACGCTCGGCTACCTGATAGTATGTCAGATCACAAGAGTCTACGTGTTCGACTACGGCATGTACTCTGCAGATTTCACCGGGTGAGCTGTCAATCTTCCTCGAAATTCTTATCAACCTTTCATCTGTTATTGTTTCAATTTGAACTTGTGATAAGTAAGAGTGGAATATATCTTATCGTCATAATTAAAAGGCATCTGTCAAGTCAGCAGTCTTCCCCATGATTGTGTCGCCTACTGACCCAGACTGAGACCATTTAAAGGCTCAGGAAACATTTGCAAGTGTTTTGAGTTAATTAGCTGATCTGGGTGTGACACCATGACTTTCCAAAACTGAACTTTTTGAGACACTGAATTTTGGGTTTTCATTATCTGTAAGCCATCATCATCAAAATTTCATAAAGGCTTGAAATATTTCACTCTATGCCATGAGCCTATATCAGATATGGGTTTGACTTTTTGAAAGGAATGTGGGAAAAAAAATATATTGAACATTTTCATGATATTTAAATTTTGGGAGATTATTTACTGTATTTACGCTCATGTACTTCACCAACGTCACAATCATACATTTTTTAATACACATTTAATCCACTAGAGGGCAGGCAAATGTCAGAAAAACCTGTTAAAAAAAAAAAAAAAAAAAGAATAACCAACCGGTAGATAATACATCATTCCCAGAAGCCGTAGTAATCTGCTCCATGTTTGAACCGTAACGGAGCAAACTTGAAACTAATAAATATAAGTGTGCGTGAGATCATCAGGAGTGTGTCGCACTGACCGGCTGCGTGCTCAGCAGGGTAGGAACCAGCGTTCCCCGAGGTTGGTTCCCACTCTTCCAGACTGGGTGGGGGTGGCTGGCTGCTAAGCAACCGAACACAAACCCACGCTGGCTGTGTGACGGCCGAGATCTCACTCCTTCACCTTCATCTGCCGTCCCTCTGTTTCCCTGAATGTTTTCCTCCTGAATAAGTTTAAAGCTCTGCAGCAAGCGGCCGCGTGTCCAAGGCTCTCTACGCTAACCCGACGCTTCCACATGTGAAATTAATGGAGAACTTGTACTCGCTGACGCAAGCATCGATAGTGTGCCTGTATTGATCTATATTTAGACTGTGCAGTCTCATACGTAAGCTCCCTTTATAGCAGAGAAGCTGTCCTGAAGTCAGGAAGAAGCGGAGTCTGCAGAACAGAGAAGAACCTCAAGAATGTTGGGTTCATTCAGAAGAATCGTGTGCACACACGTACACGGACAACTGTAGTGTGTATATGCCAACACATACTCCCCCTGCACGCTTATTTTGTAATAAACATGCCGAAAGGGAGTAGGAGGAAATAGAGCTTATTTAATCCTGACCTATAATCCTTAATCACTGTTATAGTCTTAAAAGAACCAAGAAGCTCTGCACACATGCGCTCCTCTTGTAACCTGCATGCATGCAGACATCTACAGAAATACACTATTAGGTTACGTTACGATTAAGGCTCAATAATATATCGTTTATATCAATATGTTGAGAATTTATCGTCACATTCATGTACAGTCAAATATAAGATCATTCATATACGTCACATTGGATCAGATTTTATAATGTTAACCAAGTATTTTTCATACTTTTATAAATAAAGGATAAATCAGAGTGTCATTCAATCTCGACACACTTTTTTTGTTCAGATTTAAGTACCGTAATTTCCAGACTATAAGCCGCTACTCTTTTCACACGCTTTGAACCCTGCGGCTTATCAAATGACGCGGCTAATTTATGGATTTTTACGAGTTAACCGGTTTCACGCCGCCAGATTCTACTTACGCATGTCGATACATGCTGTTTTGAGCTCCTCTGCTGCACTAAAACTTAAAAAAGTGATGCCTAAAAGTCATATTTCTGCTCTTGGTGACCTCGTCTTGTGCTGCTTTCCGTTGTCCGGAACTCCAGCAGCCGACAGCCGAGAGTGATGCGTTCAGGTGCATCAGGGAAAGCTCTGCTGCTGGACTCCTGGGAAATCTTCCTCCTCAGAAACACAATCAAATAACCCATAAAATACTTTATCAACAGATAAAACTCAGTGACTGTATTTCTCTCTCTGCGGGCTTCTCCGCAGCACACACGCACGCACGCACGCACGCACGCACGCACGCACGCACGCACGCACGCACGCACGCACGCACACACACACACACACACACACACACACACACACACACACACACACACACACACACACACACACACACACACACACACACAGAGCGCTGTGTGCAGGAATTTCCAGCGCTATGAAAGACAGATTTGCGGGAATTCATGAAAATCTGAGCAATCCCCGTGTTCCCGCGGTGAAATTCCCGCCCCGTTACAATGTGGACACCTGCGGCTTATAGTCAAGTGCGGCCTATATGTGTACTTTTTTTTTTAAATTTTGCAGGTGTGGCTTATATTCAGGTGCGCTCAGTAGTCCGTAAAACACAGTAATTCATTTCTTTGTTTTGAGTTTTCCATTCAGCCTCTGTGTATAATTAATTTCCAAGTAAACATTTACATGCCAGAGTATTTTTTTATTTTTTTTTATCAGTATCATGAAAGTCCTGCAAAGATATTCAAGCCAGACAAGAAGTTTCAATGCGAAAGGACGAACAAACTGTTATTTTTATGAAAGAACTTCAATGCACAGAGGCCTTAACATCATCTACATCATCGTTTGTATTTATTGCACATTAACCTCCTATGGAGCCCCTCCTAATTCTAAATATATAGTGTAATATATCACACTAATTAACACTGAGCACAAACTCCTACAGATTTAATACATATTGACACTTGAACCTGTTCTGGAACAGTGAAATCAAAAGGTGCGAGTGTCTAACCGTGTGTTTTCTTTCTTCAGACCCATGATGGTTATAACGCAGAAGATCACCAGCATGGCGTTTGAAATCCATGACGGTGAGAAACATGGAGACTTTTCTGCGTTGATGGAACGAATGTTTGACCTGCGATCGACTCTCCATGGTTCAGTGAAATCTCTGATTCAAGCCAGCTTTTCTTCCATCTTCTTTTAAAATCGATCTATCCATCGAGCTATGACTCTATAATATCACTGACTGATTTGACATTTTCACCGATTTCTGAATGAAATCGGTTTTCTTCTAAGATTGAACCAGATTGTGAGAAATTAAAGGAGCAGTGTTCATATCAGGGTCAAGTTTCATGATGTTTTAGGTTTAAGCAGTCTTTATAACTAAAAGACACATGTTTATGTCTTTCCACCAAAACATGTTTAACCTTTAAAATGAAGAGAACGCTGGGATTAAAATTTTTGCTTTACATACAAAAACTGTAACTTAAACTACAAGTAGGTTGTTTAATTACTACAATTTCGAACTGTGGGCATCTTATTACATCGTCAGTTATTTTAGCTTTTCTCGTGGTTTTGTTGAAAGCTTTAAGGAGCCATGACAGAGGGGCTGGAGAGCCACATGTGGCTGCACACATCCCTTTTGGGATATTTGTGTGTGTGTGTGTGTGTGTGTGTGTGTGTGTGTGTGTGTGTGTGTGTGTGTGTGTGTGTGTGTGTGTGTGTGTGTGTGTGTGTGTGTGTGTGTGTGTGTGTGTGTGTGTGTGTGTGTGTGTGTGTGTGTGTGTGTGTGTGTGTGTGTGTGTGTGTGTGTGTGTGTGTGTGTGTGCTCAGTAATTTAAATCTAATTCAGGTTCTCTTTTCTAAAGAGATTCTGATTATGTAATACTCAAATTTAGAGAATCGCTTCTTCATATTTGCTCACTGTTCATTATCACACACACACACACACACACACACACACACACACACACACACACACACACACACACACACACACACACTGGGAGATCTATAGAATGAAGACCAGTTGAACTGTTCCCTCCTCTGTCAATACAGCCGGAGGCTGTGGGGTCATTTACCTTCAGGCTCTTCACCTGAGTGAACTCGGTGTGACTCCGGACAAAGTCTGCAGCCACACGTGGCTCTACAGCCCCCCTGCTGAGGCTCCATGAAGCTTTGAGACTGTTTCAGGCCCCGTTTACACGACAACGAATTCGAGTGTATCCGCGAAACTTTCTTCACTTTTGGGGGGTCTGTTTACACGGCACCAGTTTGCGGATGCACTGTATCTGCAAAGTTTTTAATCCGGCTCCCAAGGTGGAAAGATTCTTTTCACGGCTCAAATCCCTCCTGCAGAGACTGATGGAGGAAACAGAGCCTGTTACTACGCATGCGCATCTCTCCCCCTCCCTCCTGCTCATTCAGTTGTAAACAAACATGGCGGCCGCGTAGTGGTACGACCCGCGGTCTATATTCTAGTTTTATCATCCAGATCAGTAGTTTAATAGTTGAAACTCACCCCTGATAGCATCCGATGTGTCATCAGTCCATACGGATGTCTGGTTCTCTCCATTTTATGTAAGGGTTTATAGTGTTTTGTTCTGCACACGTCTGTGTAGTTTCATTACAAAATCAATCAACAGCGCCCTCCAGTGGCCCGGCATACTAACTACACCGTTGTCTCTGTGTCCACTGCTGCAGTGTAAACGCACTCCTTTCTTTCAGCGGATTAGGTGTCGTCACGTGAAACGTTGTCGTGTAAACGGGGCCTGAGGCTCCAGGACTGACGGTTGAAAGTAATGTGACATTTAAATGACAGAAAACAAGAACAATCAGAGGGGGATTCCATTTTATAAAACAACAGGAGCCACTGTTGAAAGTCTGAAGACACGCATGTGGTTCTCCTGCTGCTGTTGAAGACCCATGGGCTGGTCAGCATGCTGACTTCATTAGTTAAACCCACTGCACAGTGTACATACACCTCCAGGACATTTCCACTGCTGACTTGTTCTGTTTTACATTTTTAAAAATGAAAACATATAGCATCATTTTCATTTTAAAGAAGGCGTGTCATTCATGAGGCCTGTGAAAAAAATACAATTTGTCACTGAAATGAACTGTTATTGCTTGGAATTAAACTGTCACTGCAGAAATCAGAGACACACGAGTGGCAGCCAGTGAACTTATTGCTACGAAGTAGCGTCATGAATGCGAATGCTGAAGTCTGCAGAAACTTTAGGGTTTCGAAGTTTCCGTTTTTTCTTTTTCCAATATTATTCTAAAGAATAACTCTGACAGGTCAAACTTTAAACGGTTCCTATGGATTTCAAGAAAACGTCAGGATTTCTTAATGAGAAGTACCTTAGATGTGAACATTGTCAGGAGAAAAATGCTGAAGTTGTTTATGTTTGAAGGTTATATGGCCTTTTAAAATTGTCTGTATCTTCTCAGGTTTGACCAAACGAGAGGGGCAGCTGACTCCCAGCCAGAAATACCTCGCTATCAGGTATGTGGCTCAGGTATGTTTTTATTACTTCAGAAGACGGATTCAGGGGAATTAAAAGTGGATTTAGATCCGCAGCTCAAGCTTGGAAGCTTTTCTTATATTTCTGTGGAGGAAACCATCACATGTCCTCATTTCAGTCTCTCTTCGGTGCCGTCAACATTATTCTGAGCGCCTTTTCTGTGAAACCCCACATTAAGCTCCTCGCAGGTGACTGATCCGGTGGAAAAACCCCAAAACAATTTTTCATCCGGCTTCACAACTTCACATTGTTCCCAAACATTTTTCCCTGAAACTATGCAAACGTTTGCATAATTTCAATATCGGAAAGATTAGTGAGCTGATTCATAACTGCAAGTTTACATTTGCTGTTTTTATTCAGTTTCTTTTCGTGTGATGTCTCTCTTGTAGCCGTATGCCCAGTTTACTGGAGTACCTGAGCTACAACTGTAACTTCATGGGCATTCTGGCCGGGCCCACCTGCTCCTACAACGACTACATGGCCTTCATCGAAGGGACGGGCTACCAGCCGCGCCACCAGGAGAACGCCAACGGGAAGGAGAACGGGAAGTGCAAACAGAGCGAGCCATCCTCAAAGGTTTGACCCCCCCCCCCCGGATCATCCACACACACACACACACACCTGCGGATCGTCTGCATACACTCATAGTAACAATAGTAATTACAGGATATACACACTTTGGATAGTTTAACACCAAAACCAGAGCTGTCACACATACTGTATGGCCCGATGTCCAGAAACTCGACTGAAGTGATTTATTCACTTGTGATCACAGTTTCAAGAAGAATATCAGACACAGCACTGAGAAGAGACGTGCCCTGAAACATCAGCCAGCAGCATTTAAAGCTGCGACCTTATTAACAGTCAGTTAATGACTTTAATTTCAGTAAATCATCTTTCGGAGCTTTTTTGTGTTAATAAGACATGTTATTGTGAGCAGTGAGACTTTCCATAGAAGGACGTTACACCAGTTTATAGACATTTATTCTTTTAAGAAACATTTTTAGGCAATAAACAATGAAAACTTGGGTATTTTCACATTTTCCAAACAGATTTGATTGGATAAAGATATCACACAACAGTTCTTCTACACTCCCTTATATCCTAGTAAAGGATATTTTTTTGTAATCTTGCACTTTCTAAGTGTTTCATAGAGTCCTATAAAGGGTTAAAGGGATATTGTGGGAGTGACAGTGTGACAATGTTTATGTTAAAAACTGCAGGACTCAGACACAGAGCAGCAGATCTGATCTTACATATGACAGAAGATTTCTGGAAGCTACAAAATTCATAGAAAACAATGTTTTTGGACGTTTCACTGTATTTTGTTTTTAAAAATGTGGACTTGCTCAGGTTTTGTGGAAATATATTTACTATGTGTAAACTTTTTCACAATGTACTCGTGTCTGTTTGCACTAAAACAACAAACAAATAAAAAAATAAATGGATTTCTGGTTATCTGGAGGATATTATATAAATTTTTTCTCTTCCAGTCAACATCAAAACTGAACTAATGATTTGTAATTATTTATTATAGACATTTTTATTTGTTTAAAACCCAAGCTGCTTTAAATATTCAGTAAAGCTCTTGAATTCAACATTTTAAACATGAAGCTTTAAATCAGATGTTTGTATTTTACAGGCTGGTTTACACGTCTAACATGTGACAAATTGCTATTTAGAAATTACATTTTGTGCACCTGATGTGTGAAATACATTCAGTCTGCATTCATTTTCAATACTGCGAACCCGAACGCACACACACACACACGCACACACACACACACACACACACACACACACACACACACACACACACACACACACGCGCGCGCACATATGTTCTTTCCACCTCTGCTTCAAACTACATGTTTAAAAGGCAGTTTGAAGCGGTATGCGCTCACTATTTTCTCTCAGAAACTTAAACACAAGTAAGAATTTAATGACACTCGTGTTTGAACTTCAGGGCTGCTTCCATGTTTTTTTGTTGCACATTGTGTTTAATAAAGTGTTTTTACTCCAGTAAAATGCTTGAGCGCTAAATGAGTCCTGCTGAAGGACTCGTGTGGAGGTAAAATGATCTCCTATAAGATCCAAGGTTTCTTCTCCTCTCAGAACGACGTCATCTCCAAACTGTGCACGTGTGCCATCACGCTGGGCGTCTACCTGTGGCTGTGCAAGCTGCTGCCGGTGGAGCGCTGCATCGACGAGGACTTCGTCAACAACACACCGTTCCACCTGCAGATCCTCTACCTGTACCTGGCCATGCTGGCCCTGCGGCCAAAGTACTACTTCATCTGGACCCTGGGTGAGTTTCTGCACACGAAGGCCCCCCCGTCTACGCCACCATTCATGTGAAAACGCATTTCATTTCACAATAGTTTCACATTTCCACGGTGTTGCGTTTCCGCCCTTTTTACTCCATGACAAAAACCGAACGTTTTCAAAAAGTTGCGTTAGCAGTGGCTCTGAGCACTGTTGTCGTGTAACGAACGAATGTTTTGCGTTTTCACTTGAAATCGTTTCCGTATAAACGGGCTCTAAACGAAACCGCCTGAGAACTGACATGATGGAGGAGAAAGGACAAAACCCTCCGTCTGCTGATGTTTGAGAGGGAGAAAACTCCAACCTGCCGAGGAAATGAACCTCATCCTGTCCCTGACAGGGGCTGAAACTGTTAAACCACTAAAAAGGTTTAAAAAAAGAATACAACAAAAAAAGAAGATAAAATGCCAAAAATATCTAAACTTAGAATTTTTAAAGTTTAAATACTATATATATATATATAAAATACAAACCAAAAAACAACTACACCACTAATAAAAGAAATCAAAAGCTATAAAAAGCTAAACCATTAAAAATGATTCAAATATTTAAAGTTTATTGAAAAGCTACAACGCTAAAAACATTTTTTATTTTTTTTTTTTAATAAAAGCTGCAATGGCTAAAATAGCTAAACCACTAATAAAATTAGAATTGATAAAATGATGGAAATGTTAATGTAGGATTCTTATTTGATGGCAAAAAAAATTAATGAAAATGTAAGTAAAAACAAGAACAATCAGAGATTTCTGACATCCTCCAAAGGTTGACCTGGACTCAGTGTTTCCACATCTCTTCCAAAATTGAATGGAATATTCCATGGCATAATATCTATCTGTGGTGAAACTTTCAACAAAATCGGTGCAGTAGTTTTGACATAATCTTGCTGTCAGGCATACAGATAAATATACACTGATGATTTTATTATGTCCTTGGCAGATGTAATAACAAAAGTTGAAAATAGATGAGAATTTAAAAAAAATAAAAAATCCAAGAAAGATTAAAATAGGATTGAAAAAAGCTCTGAAAAGGGTTTAAATGATAAGATAAAAAGTAGAATGCCTAAAACAGTTATACAAAGCTAAAAGGTTTAAAAATAATATTTTAATACACAATTAAAAGAGCTAAACTACTGAAAAGTAAACGTAGAATATTCCAAAAAATATCTCAATTGAATTTCTAACATTTATTAAATCCAGAATTAGCTCCAGTTCTGTTTATCATTATAAACCATTTCAAGGAGTTTCTGAGCTGTTTTCTCTTCATTTCTGACCTCTAAAATGACCTCTAAATGTTGTCGGGGCGTTGAAGTTCGATTTGAGGTAAAAGCGGACACATTTGAGACTGTTGCTGAGAGGAGAGATGAAGAGTGGAGGTGGAGGAGAATCAGGATGTAAAGTCTTTTTTATTTATTATTTTATCTGAACTGAATTGAATCAGGTTGTTTGGAGAGTCTGAGTCTGTCCTCCCTCTGAACATGGAGGCTGTAAAGCAGCTCTGGTGTGACAGCGCCCTCTGCTGCTCAGCGGCTGAACTGCAGCACGTGTCCGTGTCACTAATAGAATGATGTTTTGTTTCTTCTTCCTGCTGCAGCTGACGCCATCAACAATGCAGCCGGATTCGGCTTCAACGGATACAACAAAGACGGCTCCCCGCGGTGGGACCTGATCTCCAACCTCCGGATCCTGGACATCGAGGTGAGGGATCCTTTCACTCTCCCATCATTAAAGCCGCTTCTTCACTTTCACCTGCCGCTCTGACGTCAACGGTGTTTGCTTTCAGTTTGCTACCAGCTTTAAACTCTTCCTGGATAACTGGAACATTCAAACATCTCTATGGCTCAAAAGGTAAAATAAATCAAACATCATTTACTCTCTGCTTCTGTATTTATCTACCAGTTATTTCCTCCACGTCGTCTGTAGCGGAGCTGTCAGCTTTCAAATAAAAGATTGTATCATGATTTTCATACTAAGGAGATACTTTTATTTAATTTTTATTGTTCACCATATCTTATCATTTTAATTCATCTGCATTACATTTATATGACATTCAGTTATAAATATGAATATTTTTACTAAACAAATATTATCATATGTAAAATCTAAATCAGGGAGAAAACATATGCATCTAAAACTGTCAACACAAACTAATTTGATATTATATAAATGTATACTTACAGTATATACACGGGGCTTAAGCTGAAGGATCTTATCATTTTACAATATTTCTGCAAAAAAAGTGTTTTTTTTTCTGTTATTGCCACTAAAAGAAAACAGTCATATATACTCATTTTAGTGTAATACATTTACTGACTAAAGAAAATACTTATCCTCATACTTTTTTTGTTTTGACTGTGTGCGTGTGCATGTGTGTTTTTCAGAGTGTGTTACGAGCGCTGTCTCATCAACCCCACTGCTGCCACCTTCCTGCTGTCGGCCATGTGGCACGGCGTTTACCCTGGCTACTATCTCACCTTCCTCACCGGCATCGCCATGACGATGGCTGCACGCGCAGTGAGTGGGCACACACACACACACACACACACACACACACACACACACACGATAACTTGTTCCAAACGGAAGTGTTCTTATCCATTTATTTGTTTGTGTTGTCGTGAAGTTTCACCAGTGAAGAGATTTATACTGAGATTAGATCGAATGCAGCTGGATGTCTGGGTTGACCTGGATTTTATTGAAAGAGATCAGAGTAAAGAACAGTGAAGACCTTTGCACGTCACACTTTTTCAGTTTTTGCAACAAAGTTTTGTAAACCATCTATCATTTCCCTTCCACTTGACAATTATGAAGCACGTTGTGTTGGTCTATCACATTAAATCCCAGTTAAACACATTAACATTTGTGGTTGGATTGTCATAAAATGTGTAAAAGTTCAAGGGGGATCAATACTTTTAAAAGCCACCGTAAGGTAGCAGCTTTAAATGCTGCAGGCCGATGTCTCAGTACTCTTCTCATCTTACTGCTGTGTCTGATGTTCTTCTTAAAACTGTGCGATCACATAAGAATACATCCGATCCAACAGTTTGAACATTTCTAAAGTGATCCTATGGGCCAAAATCTTCTCTCGGGCTCTGTGGACTGTATGTTTGACACCCTGGGACTCTTCTGGTTCACCACAGCTACTCAGCAGACCAATAAACACACAGCAGCATCATGTGTGGAGAGGTGGAGGATGATGAAGGTGATTATGAGGTGAAGACGTTCTCATTGATCTCTGCCAGATCACTGAACTGGTTCTGCTATGAACCTACGGACCACCGGCGTGCAGATTTCTCTGATCATAGGTCGTCATTAATATTTTCAAAATACATATTGGGGGGGGGGGCTGCCAATATTCAGTTTCCAAATCAAGAAAAAACTTGTGAAAACTCGAGGTAAAAAAAAGCAAAGATAAATAAAACATCTCGATTCTGAAATTCTACTGTGATTATTATTATTTATTTATTTTTTTTTAAGAAGAAGGAAATACTGGGTCCAGAAAGAGAGAGAGCGCTGGTATTAAGAACAATGCTAAAGCCCAGAAACATCCACATGATATTCTGAAGTCGAATTTTCCGGAACCATCTCAGGTCCACTTCAGTTGCTCGGTCGTCTCCAGTTCCCTCATCCTGTTTGTTTTCCCGCAGGTACGACACAACGTCAGACCGTACTTCCTGGTCTCCGACTCCTACAAGTTTGTGTACGACGTGATTACGTGGGTGGCCACTCAGGTGGCCATCAGCTACACGGTGGTGCCGTTCGTCCTGCTCACCGTGGGACCGTCACTCCAGTTCTACAGGTAGTGTGTTTAACATGTGCGGGACCCGATCTGCCTGCCCAGTGCGCCGCTGGACGGCTGGTGGTGTCGTTTAATATGATCCTTGTATTCATAATGTTAATGAAGTCATGGCCCACAGTGTAGAAATTAGCGGTTTGTTTACGAGCCCGGGTCTCTCCACTCAGACTCCAACAGTTAACAAGACAGCTTAATGAGCGGAGGAGGCCGCGATGGACGAGCAGGAAATAAAACCGCTGTAGCTTTTACTGCAGAGGACGCTCCATGTACAACACGGTTTATTCATCACAATCCACGGCGTGGACGGTTTAACACCGTGGGTGTTTGTCTGAATCTTTAACAGCTGAACTTAGAGCTTCCTCAATATTCTCCTGTTGCAGACAATCTTCCAATAAATAAATAAAAATCTCAGGAGCATGATGAGTTCATTGATCACAACATATTTTACAGCATCAGTTTGTTAAAAGTTTGCAAACTGATATATTTACTTTGAAGGTTGGATATGTTTTAAATAGATTTTATTTGGATGAATTGCTGCAAAAAGCTACTAAACTTAGTGAAGCAATCATCAAAGTTATTAAAGGTGATTTACAGACGTGGATTCCGTACAAGTGACTTTAGTTTTATTTTGTTCAAGACAGTGTTAAAACCTGCAGCTTTCATGTGTTGCTCATTTTCCTGCATCATTTTTTAATTTGCTGTGGGATCATTAAATGTGGATCGTGGACCTCAGTTGGCTTGCAGGCCACAGTTTGGAAAACTTCCTGGTTGCTTAGCAAAGTCGGGAGATAAATATTAACGTTACTCAAGACGATTTAGAGAGAAAACTTATGAATTCTGAGAAAAGTCCAGATTTCAGGGCGGAAAAAGTCTGAATTTATTGTAATTAGTTTTTGTTTAACTGTCCAGAGTCCTGAGGGAAAATGTCTGAGTTGTAGTTATTTGCTGATTCTATCCATCCATCCATCCATCTTCTCCCGCTTATCCGTTTCCGGGTCGCGGGGGTGGCAGTCTGAGCACCGTCATCCAGATCACATCGCACCGATTAAGAACCTTCCTGGAGGTGGTGAGCCCACAGGAAGTTTGTTGGTTCTATATAGAAGTTATTTGTTGGTTCTATATAGAAGTTATTTTATTGGTTCAATATAGAAGTTATTTGGTGGTTCTATATAGAAGTTATTTTATTGGTTCAATATAGAAGTTATTTGGTGGTTCTATATAGAACTTATTTAGTGGTTCTATATACGTAGAAGTTATTCGGTGGTTCTATATAGAAGTTATTTGGTGGTTCTATATGCGTAGAAGTTATTTGGTGGTTCTATATAGAAGTTATTTGGTGGTTCTATATACGTAGAAGTTATTCGGTGGTTCTATATAGAAGTTATTTGGTGGTTCTATATAGAAGTTATTTGGTGGTTCTATATGCGTAGAAGTTATTTGGTGGTTCTATATACAAGGCGTTTGGTGGTTTTATATAGAAGTTATTTGGTGCTTCTATTTACATAGAAGTTATTTGTTTGTTCTACGTATAGACGTACAAGTTATTTGGTGGTTCTATATATGTAGAAGTTATTTGGTGGTTTGATATACGTAGAAGTTATTTGGTGGTTCTATATAGAATTTATTTGGTGTTTCTATAGACATAGAAGTTATATGGTGGTTCTATATAGAAGTTATGTGCTGGTCCTGGTCTTGGTGTGTAGGAGTCTGTAGCAGCTCATTTAAAAGCGTCTGCTTCAATGTGCTGGTTAAACTGAGCTCCTCTCTGCAGGTCCTGGTACTTCTGCCTACACCTGGTGTGTCTGCTGGTGGTTCTGGTGCTGCCCGTCAGATCGAGACGCCGGCAGCCCAAAGAGCAGCAGGACGCGCCCCAGAAGGACCACCAGGCGGACCACAACAGCACAGACAACAACTGCAACCAGAAGGACAAGGCCACATGAGGCCAGCGGTCAGCAGCAGAAACACTGAGACGAGCGGGAGCGTGTCGAGTCTGTTTACCTGACCACGAACCAAATATCTCCGAGAATCCGATCAGACACAAACCACAAGTCTCCGTCTCGTCCAAACTTCCAGTAGCAAGGACCACCGCACTTCCGACACGGATAAGAGACCACGATCAAGCTACGGCCATGGTGTCAACTAAAGAGCGGCAGTGGTTAGTGAAAACCAAGACTTCCAAGCTGCCTTAAACCCTCGATGTACTCAGCAGGTGGCGCTGCAGGTCCTCGGCGGAGCAGCGAAGGTGTAGTATGTGGAGGGTTTTTGTCATTGTCTGGATACAAGCCTCTGTCAGGTGGCATCAGAATATGTGTACATGTAAAACAAACATTAACCTTTATCATCAGCTGCCAATTTCAAACAGGCCTTAGGATCCTCCAAATGTTCTTTGATTTCTATGTCTTTTTTAACTCGAAGAATCCACACTGTACCTGTTTTTGTATTTAGATGTTTGTGACGACGACACTATTTCAAATCCTTCCTTTTTTTTTTTTCTGTGATGCATTGACTCTGGGTGGGTGAAGGGGTGGGGGTGAGGGTGGGGCGGTCCATCTCCACCAGTGAGAAGTGTGAAAGACGCACTTGAGGATGGAGTTCTCTTCTTTCTTCTTCTTTTTTTTTTTTAATATCTGCTGCTTTTTTTCTGACAAATGGGACTCGTCGGATTAACGTGTGTTTCAAAGGGAGTTCATTTTTCACGAGTTCGACCAGCGGTTCTCAATGCGTGGGGTTGGTGCCCACCAGAGGCCCTCAGAGAAACGAGGGGGGTCCCCAAGATTTAAAGAATAAATTGGAAGCTAAAAGTAAATAATCTCAACAAAATACATATTTTATGGCTGAATTTGTTTGAGGTGTAACAACAGTTGCAGTCTATATATGAAGACTTGGCAGATCTTTCAAATGAAAAGCTTCTAACTTGCACAAGAAGAGTTTTATTGCCTTTTAATCTCAACAGTCGTTATTTATTAATGTGGTAAAATGTGAACGCAGTGGGGAATCCAGCATTCAGAGTTGGGTGGGTCGGACGGTCCAGGCTCGGGGGGGGGGGGGGACTCGTCTCCCCACACTTTTTGAGAACACCTGAGTCTGCTCCCTTTTTTTTTTTTGTTTAATTTGTGGGGTTCCGAGGTGTGTTTTCTGTTCAATCTGCTCATATTATTCACACTACCAGATTCCTCTGTTGCTTCTGTAATACGAGTTTCCAAAAACGATGAATAAAAAGTAAAATAATTTTAATAGTGTAGGGAAACACCGTGGGTTATTTATGTCCGAGTCGAATACCTGTACAGTCAAAGTCATCGTCCTGCAGCAGAAGTCTCTTCCCACGAGCTTTCTGTTCAGACCTCAAAAGGAGGGTTTAGCAGCCATAGCTTTCACAAGCCAGTCGAATGTAAGAGGAGAAATCAGAGTGCACACATTCACCCGTTGGTTCAGGCTACGAACCAGCCGGTCTGCCTCTTCGCGCGACATGGTGACGTACAAAAGATTTCATGTCGTGTGCACTTGATGTTAGATTAGGGACGTTTCAGGGTGCATTTACTGTATGGTGGAAGACACACTGGTTCCTCACCTTCATCATCCACGTCACACTTTCACAACAGGACTGTCAAACATCAGGCCTCCGCAGGAGGACTCTGTGGCGTATGAAAGAAAACCGGGCCTGGGATTTTTCTCATTTAAAGTTACTGCTGTTGCTAATTTCTGTACTTTTGTTTTGGAAAAGTAGACGGAGCACAACCCACCTGCAGCTGAGAGATCAGTGAAAACTAATCGCTGACATTAGCATTAGGGAACTCCTCTGGAGCTAAATGTGTATTCTGACGTTGTTACACTGTCGTGTTACTGATCCGGCCTCTCCAGCGATCAGGCGTTGTCCCTGGACTGAGTTTGACGGCTCTGTTTGACAAGACGTGGGAGCAGAAACTGCCTCTCCGCTGCGTTTCTGAGCTCCGAAAGAAACCTCTCTGTTTACTTAAACCGCAGTGAAAGAACACTTTGATATCTCCGCTGCAGACGAACGCCCCGCTCTGGGTTTACCGCTCACAGTATCACCACACTTTAAAGTTATTTTCCTGAAAATCCGACACTGACATGAATTTGTGTTCTGTAAAGTGAAGCAGCAGAGGTGAGCTCTTTCATTTCTTTGTAGAACTTTCTAACATTTGCATATTCCTGCCATAACTGTGTGTGTGTGTGTGCCTGTGTATGTTTGAGTGTGTGTGTGTGTGTGTGTGTGTGTGTGTGTGTACCAGTATTCATGTGACCCGTACATGTTGATGTGATCTGGAGTTGACTCTACTTGTAGCCTGGGCGCTGTGTGCGTGAGGGCGGCCCACCTTCACAGAAAAGGGACGTCATTCTACAAACACGGCGATTCTTGCACTGCATGGCCCCCGAACCAGCAGATCAATGCAAACTGCTCCATGTGTCCAAAGTGCCAAATCATGAACGGCGCATTTTTGTTTTTCTGTGTGTTTGTTTGCGTGCACGTGGGCCTGCGCGTGTGTGCGTGCGTGCGTGCGTGCGTGCGCACGCCTGTGTAACATGATGGTTATTTTTTTGTGTCAGAAGGAAATTTATTGAAAGATTTGTATAACAGTTCATTAAGATTCTGATTTATGTGGCAAAATAAAGAGAAATTATTTTTAAACACTAACGTCATGTCGAGGCTTTCTTTATTGTTTCCTGTCTCACCTCACTGGATATTTTCCATAGTTTTATACTTCACACTCACACTTCATTTCAAGAGTTTATTTCTTTTATCAAACTCCACAGAAGTGAAGTCTGTGTCTCACTTAAAGGGAGGAAGTATTAGAAATATATTACTTTATATTAGTAACATTTATTTGTACTTTTTTGAGATCGTTATCAAACTTCTAACCAAAGACACTTTACACAATATAATGGAATCTGCTACGAATCAAATAAAACTACCACATTTTCAATTAATCCTTTCCCCCTGTGTTTTAGTAATTATTTTATTAGAATAAAGGCCTGATTTACACACATTTATTCACAAAATAACTATTTTTATTCTTAGAAACTATTGCTTGAGAAATGGGGGTAGAAGTAAATATGTTTTTACTTCTTCCTACTCCTTTTTGTTCATGCAAATGTAGATTAAGTGAACTTTGTTTTTTGTGTTTTTTTGTTTTATTCATGTTTCTTCTTTCTTTTTTATATTTGTATGTTTGAAATAAAGACATATTTTATACAGGTAACTTTGATTTATGGTACATAGAGTCCTTTTTGCGAAGAGTACTGAGTATTTTCTTTATTTTATCAATAAGATTTTTACAGCTTTTCAGGCTCTGTCACTGAAGTTGTGCTCAAGTACACCGAGGATACTGACACAGTGATGAAGCACGTAGACCAGGGCCTGCATCCAATAGGGTGACCAAAACAATGTCTCGGTGTAAATGTTTGATTAAAGATAATTGCTGTTTTGGGTGTATTTACTGGGTATGAAATTGTTTTAATAAGAACAGCAAAACCAGAGGACAGTGATGCAGTGCTGGAAGATAATTCACATCAAAGTTCAAACTGTGACGTTGAATCTGTATGTTGAAGGCTGCAGAACTCATGTGGCACATTTAGACAGATAATCATCCAAAATGTAGTTTTTCAGTCTAAATGCCCCCAAACTGATGGAGCGAGCGTGTCGTTATTGTGCTTCCTAATCATCACTCACCATTGAAAAGAACTGATTAATGAAATACTGTCTGTTAATCACAAGCTGTTTGAACTGACGCTTCTATTTTAAACATTTAATGCTGAATTCAAAACAAATGCTGAATCGGTGAATATGCACAAATTCTACCTCTATTTATCCATTGACTAAAATATGCTGGGTTTTTGTTCATGTGTGTTTGAAGACATTCTAATTGCAGGGATGAAAGAAATCCAGTCACTGAGTACCCCCTGTGTCACACTGAGGGGTCGGACCACCAGAAGACATCTGGTCCCAAGAGAAACTACAAAAAAAACAGAAAGTCGTGTTGTTTATTGTGACAAAAATTTTAAAAGAAAAATATGCTTTGGGAATTTTTACTGTCTGATTGAAACACATTTTAGAATAGGTCTAATTTTTCTGAAACATTTCAACTTTTAGGTTTTTGTAGATTTTTTTTTCAAGTGTTCACACGTTTTTGTCTAAAAACACACGTAGTTGATATTACTTGATTCACACACACACACACACACACACACACACACACACACACACACACACACACACACACACACACACACACACACACACACACACACACACACACACACACACACACACACACACACACAAAACCGAGGGCGCCATCTGCTGGAGGGGGCGCCAAATTGCATACGCCACAAAGAATGTAATTTTGGAGTCTGTATTGTGTCTGAAGTCAGAGAGTCCAAATCCAAATGCTTTTCTATAATTTTAGACTGGTCTCCAGATTTGAGCCACAAGGAGTACTAACCCATAACCATTAGAATTATTTCAGTTGAAGATTGGAAAACAAATAAAAGAGCATTTTGAGGGAGAAGAGACCTCTGGAGAAAGACTCTCAGCCCTCAAGGAGACTCCAAGAGCCTACAGATCCCATCTGAAGACTGTCGAGAGCCGTCGTATGATGATGGAGTAAACATGAAGGGAAAGAAAAAGGGAGTCCAAGCCAGACTACAGCAAATGACCCCGAGATCATTATTTGTGTCACGTGGAGTGCACACTGTTAATCTAGTTGTTTCAGCACAGAGCTCTGCACATGCAACTGGCTACTTTGGCTTCCTGCAGAAACTGTTTTTCTCCTTTTTATCTGCCCCCACCCAAAGGATTTCATCTATTCATTTTATTTTTTAAAGCATGTGTACACAACGTTGAAATCCTGCGCAGACGCCTTATGTGGGGGAGCTGAGTTAACAATGTGATTGCTGTAAGGTGCCAGAGAGGTTGGTTCATACCACTTCTGCATTTGCACTGTTGTCTGGTATGATATTCTAACAAAAGTCCAGAATGTTAAAAAACTGCTGCAGTCAGTAGGATATAGCGCACGGTTGTAGCTGTGGTCCATCAGAAAAAAGCTGAGGTCTCTCTGGTCAGCTACAGACACATTTGCTTTGCTGATGCCCAGTCCTCTGCAGAGGAAATGTCTGAGGAGATGAATGTGGTTGCTGCGAATGGAAGTTTCTTTTTTCAATGCCGTTGTTGATGTGTGCCTTTCATCACTGAGCGAGAGAACAGAAATAATGAGTGACACTGCCGATAAGTTTAGTGTCCTCATAGATTTCTCTGATCAGCCGCCTGACGAGCGTGGGAAACAAGCTGATGAACTGACCGACACCCTGACCTTTGGAGATAAGTCGGACTTAGTTGTGGGAGAACTGATTGTGGAAATGCAAATCTTTTCGACCTTGGCCCAAACTCAAAATGACAGCACCTGAAGTTTTGGTTTATCTGGAGGAGAGAAACCTAAAGAATGTATGATCCAATATAAGAATCACTGTCACGCCTCAAGTGACTGTGTCATCTGCTGAGACAAGCTTCTCCAAACTCAAGCTCATTAAAACAGATTGGAGATCTACAATGTCTCAGGAATGCTTCAATGGACGGACATTTATGAGGATTAATCAGGAAGCGTCGAAACACATTTAATTTGATCAAACCATAGGTGCTTTTGCTGCTAGGAAGTCCAGATGTGTGAAGTTTGGAGAGCATTAATAGTGCTATTTCTTGGCGCAAAGATTACTATGCTAGGCAGATGTTTAATTTTATCATTATGTTTCTACTGGGGTTTTTTTGGTGGAACGTTTGGGAATGGTTGCTATGGCTTTTGTTTACAATTCAGCTAACCGTTTCTGAATAATCCCAAAAACTGCCAAAAAATGTCTCATACAAAGTGGAGACGAGAGGCACCTCATGGGGGAGATCAGAGGAGATCACACAGGAAAGTCAAAATTTCGTTGTTGCACTGAAACTTAAGGCATACATAAGGAGAACATACAAACTCAGCACAGCTTGCTGGGACTCAAACAGGGAACATTCCCATTGCCTAAACAATCACATGAATATATGATGATCCTGCCACCATTCTACTGGTATCCACTGAAACTAAACAAGCAAATCAAAATAGTTTGCTACGTTTTGAAACCTTGTTCTCTTCTAACTTCCTGTTCTGTATTATTAGATGATCATCACCAACACATGATGTGGAAGGAGTGCTGTGTTTCTATTTCTGGAGCTGATTTGAGATGATTCATTACAGTCAAATGGCTAAGACAACTTTATAGCACAAGGTATTTTTTTTAAAAAAGCAGCAAAACGTGTAAAAAACAGGTCAAGATAGATAAAATTACAAGAGGACTAAAAAGGGAAAAAGAGCATAATATCTACAATGGTCAAAAAATAAAACAATGACTAAAATCTACAAAAGTGAAACAGTTAAAACAGTTGAAAAAATAAAAAAGACTACCAGGGCTAAGAAGGCTAAACATTTTTATTGTTTATTTTAAAAGATAAAAATAAATAAAAATAAAAATTTGAATAAATTTTTGGTCTTAAAACGTAAGATTGTTGAAATTACAAACCGGCTCAAATAAAAAAAAGGGGCTGCGGTACTGAAAATTAATAGAAAATGTAAAAAAGACAAACAGCTATAAGTAAACTAGTCAAAATGACTAGAGGGGAGAGGGTGCCCCGCCCCTCCCCATCTGTTACGTGTCCAAGGGGCGGGGCCTGGTCAGAAAAGGGGCGGGGCTTGAGTAACTGCTGGAGCAGGTTAACGTCGTGCTGTCAAACAGCAGCTTGCAGACATTATGACTTAAAGTGCGGCGAAAACTGCGCTTTTTTCCGCAGTGAACGGACCAGAGGTAAACTACAGACGTTTCAGGAGCAGCTCAGTCACGGTAAGTCGTCTGCAGATGTTCTCCGGTGATGTTTGAGCCTCTCTGAGGTGCTCAAAGTCAGCGGACCTGTTGAGGCGCTCGCGCTGTGCTAATATTAGCCGGCTAGCCGCTGGGAGTTTGTTGTTGCTTCCTGGTGATCACAGTAAACAAGAGAAAACTCTCTGACTGGAACATCCAGGCTTCATCCTCCTCCACAGCAGCCCGTTCCCCTGTCTGACTGCTCACATGTGACTGTGGGTCATACAGATGCTTATCTGGGCTTCATGCGTCCTCATTTGGCTGCTTTAGTAGATAAAAACAAAATATCCTGCTGCTCCTAGTTTACCCTGCTGCAGCTGCTGTAACCCGGGACTGATTCCTGGAAAAGAACTCCACTCAGTGTTCAGAAAAACTCCCCATCCCCCCCCCCATACCCCGCCACTCTCTAATCTGAGATCCAGACTGAAGTAAAACAACAGAAACTGCCTTCATGCTTCTGCAGCTTTTCCACACTGCTGCTGTTTTCAAGCTCCAGTAAGCAGTTTCAGACCCACATGACAGGCCATGAGGAGCTGACTGGTTAAAATTAGAGATCCGCTTCACCACCATCTGCCTTTAAGAGGGTTCATGTAACAGCACAGACACCCTCTGAAAGTTAATTTTTTTTTTTTAACCTAATATCTCCTGCTTTCCACAGCTCCAGTAGTCTGCAGCCTTTTACCAACAGAGACAGTTCAACACGGCAAACCAGATAAAATACACAAATGCAGCTCATAAAGTTGTATATAAAGTTTTGTTAGTATCACAAAAACTATGATGCTGCATTTCTCAGATTTCTTAACTACAATTCCGAACAGGAAATATATTTATCCTTTTTTGCTATTTTATATTTAGCTATTTTATCTTTTCATATCCATTTGACCTGCTTTATGTTTTTAAACCATTTTCAGCTTTTTTCAGCATTTGTAGCCATTTCAACAGTTTTACCTTTTCTCTATTTGCTTCTACTGGTTTATATTATCATTGGTAAATAAACATTTCTTTTTCATTATTCTTGTGCATGCCTTAGTGGCAAGACATAAAGAGTACTATCGTAGGCGGCTGTTTAATTTTATTATTCTAAATGGGTTTTTTTCCCGCCGTTTTTTTTTCTGATCAAACATCAAAATATGCAGAACATTCAGGAATAGATTGCTACAACTTTCATTAATGATTCAGCCAACCAAGAATTACAAAAAACTGAAAAAAAGAAAGGGCCTCATACAAAGTGGATGGGAGAGGCGTCTCATGGAGGAGAGGAAAGAAGATCAACGGAGATCCCGCAACGTTGGGACCACAGACGCTGATCGCACATCAAAACATGTGGAACGTCCGGGAATATGTTGCTATGACTTTCGTTAACATTCTGCTAACCGTTTATGAATAAATCTCAAAAAAAAGCCAAAAACGAAAAGTCCCATACAAAGTGGATGGGAGAGGCACCTCATGGAGGAGATGAGAGGAGACCAATGAACATCAGAGGAGGTCATCGTATGTTGCCATTGAGACGCTGAGATCAAAAGATGTCAGCAGCGAGAGGCGGGCACACAAAACATCCCTATGGAATTTTCTTGTTTTATTTGCAATCCACACTGAGTTTCAAAAATGGTCTCATCTCCGGCAAAAAAGAAGGCAAAACAGTAAGAATGGCTAAAATAGCTAAATAATATAACAAAAACTACAAAAAAATTAAAAATTACAGGAAAATATTCAAATTAAAATACCTAGTACATATTTTCTCTTCAGAAAAAAAGGAAACATCTGTAAAAATGGCTACAAAAGCTACAAATGAATTAAGTATACTTAAATGTACCTACGACATGATTCATGAATACAACCTCAGTTTTTTTTTGTATAGCTTTTTTTTTTCTTCTATTTTTTCTTCATTTTGGATTTTTTTTTTTGTTTTTTGGTTCCAGGCAAATTTTATTTGTTGTAAAATTGTCAAAATGGCTCTCATGGTCACAAAGGTTGCAGACTGCTGGGTTACTCTATTAGAGTGGTTTCATTGGGGGGCTGGGTGTGGGGGCGTTTGATGGTGTCTGCTTTTAAGACTCTAGGGACGCACGCGACTCCATCACAGTTACATTCAGTCATTCACCAAATACAAATGTATCTGTAAACATGCCCATGTTTATTTTAACATAAAGCCAAATGTGAAAAAGGTTTCATAGTTGAATCCATTATTTTTACAGATTAAAATGCTGTGATTCGTAGCGGTTTCATTAATGCCAACCAACTGTAACTTTATTGCTTCGCTCATAAAACAGAGCCATACAAATTTGCCCCCAGGTCTTAATTGTCTCCATTATCCTTTTATCTCAGCGTGTTGCTGCCAAGCCGCTGTGTGTGGTGAATGGAGATCTGGGCGTGTGTGTGCGCCTATTGTGTTGGAAGAGATGGGCGTGGGCCGGCCCCCTCATCTAATATTCAGCTGATAGTAAAAGGAGGATGCTGAGCAGAGCCCGGCAGTGTGTGTTTAGAGTGTGTGTGTGAGTAAAGAATCAGAGCTGAACACAGTTTGACTGCGCACCAAGGTAAGCTTTTTAATTCTGAAGCTTTTTTGTGTTTTTTTTTTTTTTTTTTTTGAGATTCCTCCTGTTTGGTGGTTAATCTTCACTGATTGAGTATTTCTTTTGTGTCTGCTGGGTTTTACTGTGCCCGAGGTGTGTTGTGGAGATGTGTGTGTTGATTGGCTCCCATTGTGCTGAGGAGGGTGTGTCAACAGGCTCCTATCTCACTGTAAACAAAGGATTTTCCCTGACTTCCACTTCACGCAGTCTCGGAGAAGAGGGGCGAGGACGGGGGCTGTACACAAACAACTTCATCACCATATCAACATGCACCATTTAAAATCTCTGCTGTGATCAATTGTTTCAAGTCGTTCTTCAGATCCGACCAATCAGATGGAGCCCGACTGCAATAGAGCCCCGCCCACCGTGTCGATGTGAATGTGTGGTCAGTGTGCGTGTAGAGAGTTTAATGAACATTGTAAACTTTAACTCTGGATGTTGGCGTACATGATACACCTCCACATGAAGATCACATTACCCAGATATGTGATATGGTCACTCAGTATTGTGGTAGAAGACTTTCTGCTCTGTATGTGATGATCCGTTTGCTTCAGTGAGACGAGACATTTCCATGTTTACTGGGTGAGATATTGATCGATATGTTTGGTATTTATTATGTGAAAAGCGTCGCTGGGCTGCTCCTGCAGGAGATAGAAGCAGCTGATTAATTGTATGTTTCTGAGGTAGGAAGTGAGTGTGACCATGATGGACGAGACTTAATGAATCATTAATGAGATTTTCATCGATTGGCTCAACACACAAAGAGGCTTTCTCCCTCTCAAACACCACAACACACACACTTCTCCAGAAACTATAAAACTAATGCTAATGGTTGTTGCCATGGGCTAAAAGCATAAATCATATTGTGCTGGGCAGATGCTTTTAACTTAAAATGTCTCTTAGTCGTGTTTCTGTTCCACTGACACAAAAACATAGTTTTGTTTCTGTTACACTCACAAAGCATTCTGTTCTAAAAAGGACTGTTCAATTAGGCTTTAATAGGCAAAATAGCTCAAATGAACAGGAATTGGTTTATTGCTAAAACCATTAGAAACGGGTAAAAAAGGTAAAACAGTGTTAATGGATGTAAATGATCAGCCAGCTAAAATAAAGCTAAAATGGTTTAAAAATGCCAAACAAAGTAAAAACCACTAAGTTCAAAAACAAAACGTGTTTAAAATAATCAAAACGGCAAGAGTTGCTCTAAATTGTGATAAAAGCTAAAACAATGAAAACCATTCAAAAAGGTAAAAAAAAGAAAAAAAACCTCAAAAACCTATAAAATGGTTCAAATAACTAAAAAATGCAAAAACAGCTAAGATAGCTCAAGATGCTAAATTCTGTAAAACAAGCTACAGAAGCTAAGACACATTAAAATGGGTTTTCCGTTTCATCCATGAAACCTGATGTAGTTTTTGTGTATTAGAAGTTCAGACCGTCGTTCTGTCTTTGAGGCGGACGACAGTCCTGCAGCTCTGCACTGATATAATTAGAGCTCTCGGCTCAGCGCACCGATTGTCCTCGTCATTGTTGGGTCAAAGAACCAAAGTTTAAAGACCTTTGTCTGTCTTCATTGACTTTAACGACTTGGCGAAGAATTGTTGTGGGTTATTATAGTGAGCACGTGGAGCCGAGCTCCAGTTTCCACATGAGCAGACATGTTGGGCAGACTGACGAGCTCCTCTCAGCTCCCTGGAACGAGCAGATCCATGTTTGGAAACTCGGTGTAAAAGATACAGGATGTTGCTGCTGCAATACACTCGCATTTGATGTCGCGCAGCATTACTGTGTGAAAGTGTGTTTAAGTGAGAGTGAACACAAGTGCAGACACACTTCTACGTATAAATAATGAATAACTAAATGGAGCTGCTCTTTTAAACACCAGAACAAAACCTTTATGTGTTTATCTGCACACGTTTACTGCTTCCTCATTGAGCATCCAGCCTGTTTGTTGCTGGTTCGTTTGGGTTTAGTCGGTTTGCCACCAGGACACCACACCCTCTTCGCTGTCCGTCTCTTTGTAGCTCAACCTCATGTCTCTGCCTCAGACACTGATATGCGTTTCTCTGTGGCCCTGCAGTGGTGGACCGCCATCAGCAGTCAGCCATGGACACCACCACCTCCCTGAAGATGACCTCTCTGGCCGTCCAGAGTCTCTTCAGCTACGTGGAGGAGGAGAACCTGGCAGCCATCAAAGCACATCTGGACAAGTTCAGAGACGTGGACAGCAGGAGCGACGTAAGACGGCCTCGGCACCACCACTCGGAATCAAACGCCGATCTAATGCCAAGTTTTAACGTTGATCATTGTTAAATGATCATACCAAGCTGTTGTCCATTGAAATTCCCATCTATCTGTTCTATATTCTATAGATCTATTTTATCTATATTGTGTGCACAGATGATCAGGTTTGCTAATCAAAAGCTAACTTTACAGCAAAGATAATAAATGGAAACTGTAGCATTGTCGCTAACAAAGTAGCAGCTATCGGTCAAAGTAACAGTTGAAGTGTTTTTGAGATTATCGTTAGCGACAGGGACGTAAGTATACACGCAACCTGTGAATCGATTCAGATCTCAATTTTTAAGAAAACTAGATTCAAGTCAAAATGTTTATTGTTTTATTTCAATTCTTCATGAAATTTTGAAAGAAAATAGACATACAGTATTCCCATGATTATCTTTTCTTAGAAACAAAGTAGTCCCACTTCATTTTGAGATAACAATCAAACAATGTGACACACTTTATTTTTCATTAATTTCCTTGCAAAACGTGAGACGGAAAAAGCCTTAAAATTAATAAATGTTTGAAAATGAATAAAGTAAATTACAAATAAGGTAATCCTCTTAAAATAACACCAGTGCAGCTTTGTTCCTGGTTCAGGAGTTTCAGTGTTTTCTTGAGCAATATCATCAGATCTGCATTGTCAGAGGGAAGCTGAACAATCACAATGTTCTCTGCGGTTAAAAAAAACCCAAAACAACCTTCTTTCACTTGGGACAGAAGTGGCTGAACAGTCAGTCACCTGCCTCTGTGGAGGAAGATTATGAAACTGCACAGCATATTTCTCTCTAAATGTTTTCAGAATGCTTTTGTTGAACCACCGGCAGGCAGGATAGTTGTGTAGTTATTGATAGAGCGATGAGTCTGTCCAGACACCGGCTCCTGGCCCCTCGAGTGACACGCCAGCCAGGCATGGGATTTTCAGACGCGGTGTGTTTCCACGCAAGAAAAAAGGCCCCTTTGGTACTACGAGCAGGTACTTAGGCACTTGTAGTCATTTCTGCTAGTACCTTAGGTACTAGTAGAAGCGACATGATGCCATCAAATTAGTGAAGTTAAAAGCAGAGCGCCCCCTACTGTTTAAAAAGTATATCCTGATACAAATTTTTCTGTATCAATATAATTCTTCCTTAAATGTATCGATGTTTAAGCGATTTTGCATATTTCCTCACGTACCTACGTTAGCTTTGCTTTCTCATTGCGTAGTAATTTTAGTGAATCCAGGACATGAGACAGAAATCTGTGGCTTCATCTGTTTTTACAGCCTTCTTTGTGCATGTTTTCATGAACTACTTCTAAAGCCGCTTCCTATCAAGTATTGCTGCCATCTTCTGTTCAGCTCTCAGTATTGTCTCCACCTAGTGGATCAGTGAGGAATGGCAGGTCCTAATGAATGTGTTTAATTTGTTATTTTTCATTTCTAAACTGTCTTTCACATGGATGTCTGAAGCATGTGACAAACAGAGCGGGTCAGGACTGACTTTTTTTTGTCTTGGACATGTAATCGGTCCCGATCCACACTATTTGCGATGTCAGTAAAGAGTATTTATTGGTCCCGGACCAAGTCCTGAGTGATAATGGCCATATCCCAAAATATTTCCGGTCTCGCCCACGGTGAGCCCCAATTAAAATGTGCTGATCCTGCCTGTTTGCGGTGATCTAGGACTACTCCGGATGGAGTCATAGCTCAATCACCAATAGGAGCAACGCTCAACATCGCAACTGCTGTAGGGAGAAATGCAGAAACATAAAATGTTGGATGCACATTTATTTGTGCACAGACACAGAACAATCAGAACATACTTACATAATGTTTAAGTATGAAATCAGGGAACAAAAAGCCTTCATGTCCCTGTTCCAGTGAATGTAGACGTGTAGCGGCTTCTTTCAGGGTGTCAGATCTCCTCTAGGTCCCGTTCACCGTCACCGTCACCTTCAGACTAACTGGGTACAGTAACACGGAGGTCATGTTCATTTTCCTCAGCTGCGCCTTTAAGTAGTCAAAAGCGAACTATACACATATTACACCTGCAACCTTGGTTGTTGAGATTGTTCATGTGTGTTCCTGCATCTCATGCACTTGCTTCTCGAGACGGTAACTTCGCTTCTGATGATGTTGCCGCAGCCTCCACGTCAGCAATCTGCTTTCCTGCCTCGCCCACTCGGGCGGCGACTGCCTGTAGCTGTGAGGTCTCTTCTGTAATGGCTTCCAGGACGGTGTCGATTACTTTAGTAACATTATCAATTATTCTGTCCAGGGCTTGAACAATACCTCGTTCTCTGGAGCCGGAGCTGACGTCCATGCTCGGTATTTCAGGTGTAGCACTTAGCCCACCCCCCTTTTCCATCATTCGACAGGTTTTTCTTAGACAACAGGCCCAGAAACGAAGAATATGTCAGAGGATTTTAAAAAATAAGTGTCCAGGCTCATGTTAAAACACTTCCCATCCAAGACTCTGGGGTTCAAATATGTAAAGCAACAAGAAGAGACAAATGTGACCGCACCTCACTCAGCAACTCAATGTTTACACACACACACTAGGGCCTTAATGAGATTTGCTGTTGTGTAATACAGAATTATCCTTTTATTTATTTATGTTTATGTATCTATATATAACAAAAAATTGTTATTAGTCCTATTGTCTAATAATGTAAGCTTGTAGATATCTAAATTCATCTGACAACATCTAAAGTATAATTCTGAGTAGATACTGAGTTCTTCATTGGAGTGCTATCAGAGTTGAAGAAAAAAAAAATGCTGTTTGCTGCCTTGTTGGTGTGATGAAACGTTTGGCGGCGTTCTTGTGTGCTGGTTTCAGATTGGACAGACTCCCCTCATGGTGGCAGCAGAGCAGGGAAATCTGGAGATCTTACAGGAGCTCATCAGGAGAGGAGCCAACGTCAACCTGGACGATGTTGTAAGTCTCAAATGCGCACACACACACACACACACACACACACACACACACACACACACACACACACACACACCCCGGGCGAGTGAAGGTGAAAAACAATGCGGTTGTTTCATTCCCATCATCCACTGGGTCCTTGGTTCCATCCTGCTGAACTCACCACCCTCAGGCTTAGTCCTCAACCATTACCAGCTCATCGTGAGCCGTAATCACAGCCTCTCACACACGTTTACCTTCGCTTTTTGGACTAAATGACAGGATCCACCGACCGGCCAACACCCTGCGTCTCCGCAGCCCCGCCCCCCACACACGCACACACACACTCACGCACGCATGCACACTCGCCTCCCACCAGGGTGCACGCATGCATGCTCACACACCTCTCATTAACATGTCACGTACCTGTACCCTGCCATTACACACACACGCATACACATGCACGCACACACACACACCCACCAGTTTCACAGGAGAGGAGAAACTTCAACTGGAGGAACTTTTCTTTCCTTCACTTTATTTTGTGGCTCTGCTGCATCAACCCGTGTTCCCATGAGCACCTGGTACGATCATTTGGTAGGTGCGGCGTTCTGACCAGGCCCCTCGATGTCTTGGTGAGTGGATGAGGAGTGTGATGGTGGTCTGGGCTGTAACGTGTCTCTGTGTGCAGGACTGCTGGACGGCGCTGATCTCAGCCGCTAAGGAGGGACACATCGAGGTGGTGAAGGAGCTGCTGGAGAACAATGCAAACCTGGAACACAGAGACATGGTGAGGACCCCACGAGCCGCTAAAAGCATCCTTCTTACGCTGAGATAAACAAAAAACAAGCTCATTAATTATTCTGATATTTTTGTACACTATATTTCTGATTTTCATGACTAATGAGCTAAAATGATCAAAAATATACCAAAGAAATCTTAAGATATATTAACAGACACTTAGAAATACATGGACATATTTACAATTTTAATGAAATCATGGAAACATATTTGTCGTCTTTGTTTATATTTATTTCTATGCTCGTGCCGAAGACTGAAATACTGTAATCCTGTTTACTACTGAGCATAATTAATTTAAAACTACACAGATGCGTTTAAAAAATGGAATCCTATTGAAAGGTTTTCAGTATTTTCCAAATCCATAATGTAAAAATGAAAGTTTTAAGCATTTAAACATTTTCTTTGTGATAAATGTGGCCTCTTGTCAAAAGAAAAAAAAACCTTTTATAAATGCAGAATATATCTGGAAGTTTCACTGTTTCATGGGAAAATTAACTTTTCCTTTATATTCTCATATTTTGAAATGCCGCCGTAGTCGCCAATAGTTTTTATTAATGCAACATAAACTACAGTTTTGGTGAATGTAGTATCTATTAAAGTATATAAGCTGTGTTTTGTTAATTTATCCTACTTCTGTTCCACACTATCTCAGTTTAGTTTCTTTGTCAGGGACCATGTATACATTAATACATTAATCTTGAAGAAAAGCTGCTATGTCCCAGATTTAGCTGTTGCTAGTTTCCATCTGCAGGAACACAGTATTACAATACACATTACAAGTATAGCCTACACGCGCATTAGAACATTATTAATACGCATTCAGAAAAACGTTATTATCCTTATTTCTTTTCCCCACCCACAGGTATTTGGTTAAAAAAACAAACAAACTGTGGTGATGTATTCGCAGGATGACTTTATAACCTGCTTATATAGAAAAAAGACAAATAACATGGAACAAAGAGAATGTGCTCGAAATGTTTAGCACAGTTTTTTTTAAAATCTTTTATCGATGATCTTTTCTTTCGCGTTCATCCTGTTTTAATCTGCCGTGGTGCTTCCATGGGCTGGCTGAACAGGACGATCCATCATGTGGGAAAATCAAATTACTTTCTGTGTGATGGCTCCTCTGCAGTTTTAATCCCATTTACTGGGCTCTGCCCGTCTCGGCACGGACCAATGATCTGATCCAATCATGTGATCGCATGTCGGAGGCAGGGAGACTCACATCTGTACCCAGGAGCAGCATTTCTCTACACGACTCACACAGCTGAGGCACATTCACTGAATATCTGCGGCTATGATGGACCCTGTTTCACCATACGGCGTCAGAAATAGACCGTTTGTAATGGCCTCAACATGTTTCTCCTGAGTGATCTCACACACACACACACACACACACACACACACACACACACACACACACACACACACACACACACACACACACACACACACACACACACACACACACACACACACACACACACACACACACACACACACACACACACACACACACACACACACACACACACACACACACACACACACACACAGAGACTGTAAGTCGTCTACCTCTGTGATTTTCTGGAAGTGACTCAAGAGCTGATCTGAGTCACTGCTGGTCGGGGTGTGTGTGTCTAAACTGCTCCATTCACAGCCAGTCATCACAGTGGGATTAGAATAAACCATGCTGTGTGACGCTTGCTGGAAATAGTGTCACGTCATCTGGAAATAGCACATCTTCCTCTACTAGAACCTGCACTGATTTGTCCTGTTCTGCTTTGTACCGAAACATCTTGAATTGCAGATTCTATTTTCAGGGCTGTTTATGTCTCCTCAACAGATTCTATGGCATCCCCTTCACCATATGTACATTTCTGACAAACCTGACTCTTTTCCCCTCAGGGAGGATGGACTGCAATCATGTGGGCAGCATATAAAGGTCGAACAGAAGTGGCCCAGCTGCTCCTGGAAAAAGGAGCAAACCCCAACATCACTGGACAGGTACTAAGCCTGTGTTAGAGATTGGACGACATGCCTCAAGTACTCACTTTCCCATTTTATAGGTTTTATTTGATGGTGTTATTGTGTAAGCGGGAGGTTTATGTATGACACAGAAGAGATATGAAGAAAGGAGGACTGAGGCCTTGAAAGGTAATGAAGCAGCTGCAGAAACATCTCTTCTTGTTATGTGGGGAGAAAGTCTGAAAGAAGACTCAAGGACTGCCCAATTGTTTTCCTGCTCATCTATTTTAAATGTTAAACCTGTCTAAAAGACTTGAAGAAATATACTGCTGCTTTGCATTGAAAGGTAAAACTGCAGAAACGGTTGTGTTGAACATAATCCCGCCCTTCGCCTGCTCTTTCAGTCATGTGAAGGGGCTTAAAGGTCTGACATCCATCACTAGTTCCTTCACCGCTGTCTTCTGCCCCCACAGTACAGCGTCTATCCCATTATCTGGGCGGCAGGTCGAGGCCACGCAGAGATTGTGGATCTCCTGCTGCAGCATGGAGCCAAGGTCAACTGCTCGGACAAGGTAACTCCGCACTGACAGATGTTCATCAGCTACTCCTGTTTAATCACCTCCACAACGTAGCCTGTGGGTCCTTCATGATCATAGGTCTACTACGGGTTCTTTTCTGAAGTATTCGTATCTCATGTGCTCCTTAATATGAACTGTTTGTTCACAGTATGGCACCACTCCTCTGATCTGGGCCTCCAGGAAGGGCCACTATGAGAGCGTGATGCACCTCCTGTCCAATGGAGCTGATGTGGATCAGGAAGGAGCGGTAAGAAAGCTGCTCGCAGCGGCGGTCCAACATAGCTATGAGTCATTGTCAACATGAAGAAGACACGACACTGTTCATGGGAGGGTTTGCTGTCAGTTTAATATAGAGGCCACAAGCACCCTCATTTTGTCTGGGGTGTTTGTGGGTCAGATCAAAAATACATATTTGATAATAAAATGTAAAATTACGTATTTAACTTTATCCTGTCATATAGATGTTTTAACCTGTATGCTATTTGATCTGTGTTCCTTTTGTGTACAACTTTTGCAAGAATAAAATATTTATTTTCAATTGATTAGTGTTCATGTTGCTTCAGGACACCGACTAAAAGATATCATGACTTATCAGTTTTAAAAACATATTGTAACAGAACTAAAGGATCACTGAGTTGAACCAATAAATTGTTTCCACAGAACTCGATGACTGCTCTGATCGTGGCGGTGAAAGGAGGCTACACAGAGGTTGTGAAGGAGGTGCTGAAGAGGAGCCCAAACGTTAACATGACCGATAAGGATGGAAACACAGCGCTGGCCATCGCTGCCAAGGAGGGGCACACGGAGATCGTGCAGGACCTGCTGGATGCCGGCACTTACGTCAACAACCCCGACAGGGTGAGACATGCTGCTGCAGGTCCCGACCAGCTCACTGTATCTGTTCAGTAAGCAGGCTGGAAATAGTTTGTTTTCCTATTGTGCCTGTCCTTCAGAACGGCGAGACGGTGCTGATCGGGGCGGTGAGAGGAGGTCATGTGGAGATCGTCCGAGCTCTGCTCAACAAATACGCTGATATTGACGTCAGAGGGCAGGTAGGAGCTGCTCTCCCACTGATGCTGCTGGATCGCTGTTGTTTCAAAGCAGGGTGGACGTCCTCTCATATTCTACATGTTTTTACAACATCCAATTATTTCACAGGGTTCACACTGCTTCACCACAGGTACATTCTGTAGTGTAAAGTAAGACAAAACAACTTCATTTAAAGAATAAAGAAAAGGGAGTGATAATGTGAAAATGTGCATGATAACGGTGCAGGAATCAGAAACAGAGCAGCAGATCTGATTTCTAAGTTTTCTGAATGCTTCTAAATAGAGGACATAGTTTTTCGACATTTAACAGTTAAATCGTAAACTTATTCCTCTTGATAAGAGAAGTTCTGGTTACTGAGAGGTTATCTTTTACTTTTACTGTCTCTTGACCCCCTCCTTTGTTTGCTTTGTGTTTTTAACATTAGGATGGAAAGACTGCCCTCTATTGGGCAGTGGAGAAAGGAAATGCCACCATGGTGAGAGACATCCTGCAGTGTAACCCTGACACTGAGAGCTGCACCAAGGTACACACACGCTCACACAGGAAGAAGCAAAATGCCGTCAATTTCATTTTCACCTGGACTGAAAGTTGTAATGTTTGTTGTTTCAGGATGGAGAGACTCCACTGATCAAAGCCACAAAGATGAGGAACATGGAGATAGTTGAACTGTTGCTGGATAAAGGAGCCAAAGTGTCTGCTGTGGAGAAGGTGCACTTTAAAAGTCAACATATGTAATGGTTCTGCTAGTTGTCTTTAGTTTGATGATGTGTGGATTATCAGTGAGCAGCAGACAAGTCAGCGGTGAATGTTTCTGCTCCCAGAAAGGCGACACGTCACTGCACATCGCCATACGAGGACGCAGCCGAAAGTTAGCCGAGATCCTGCTGAGGAACCCCAAAGATGGCCGCCTGCTGTACCGCCCCAACAAAGCTGGGGAGACGCCGTACAATATCGACTGCACTCACCAGAAAAGCATCCTGACTCAGATCTTTGGAGCCAGTAAGACTGACTTTTACTCACGTTCAGAAAGACGCAGGATAAAATTTTTGGATCAAAATCCCTCATCTTCAGTGTTTATCTTCTCTCTCCTGACTCTCAGAGCACCTGTCCCCCTCCGAGTCAGATGGAGACATGCTGGGTTATGACCTCTACAGCAGCGCTTTAGCAGACATCCTGAGTGAGCCCACCATGCAGCCCCCCATCTGTGTGGGCCTGTATGCTCAGTGGGGCAGCGGCAAGTCCTTCCTCCTCAAGAAACTGGAGGGTGAGTCTGCAAACCGTCATGTTTATTACAAATCAAACTCCATAAGAGTTTGGATTTTAAATCTAAGTAAAGAATTGTATGCAATTATTTTCAAACCTAATAAACCAATATTTAATTCCCAATAGTACATTAACGAGACGTCTATTATCTAAACAACGTATGTAGTCAGGATTATTAACTCACTTAGAATTTGATTGCAGTAACACATTTCAGAAAAGTGTAAAAGTCAACGTCGTTAATCAAGAACAACTGCAGGATTATTTCATAACTAAGGCCCCGTTTACACGACAACAAATTCGAGTGTATCTGCAAAACTTTCTTCACTTTTGGGGGGTCCGTTTACACGCCACCAGTTTGCGGATGCACTGTATCCGCAAAGTTTTTAATCCGGCTCCCAAGGTGGAAAGATTCTTTCACGGTGCAAATCCCTCCTGTAGAGACTGATGGAGGAAACAGAGCCTGTTACTGCGCATGCACATCTCTCCCCCTCCCTCCTGCTCATCCAGTTGTAAACAAACATGGCGGCCGCGTAGTGGTACGATCCACGGTCTATATTCTAGTTTTATCGTCCAGATCAGTAGTTTAATAGTTGAGACTCACCCTGATAGCATCCGATGTGTCATCAGTCCATGCGGATGTCTGGTTCTCTCCATTTTATGTAAGGGTTTATAGTGTTTTGTTCTCTGCACACGTCTGTGTAGTTTCATAACAAAATCAAGCAACAGCGCCCTCCAGTGGCCCAGCATACTAATTTATGTCATTGTCTCTGTGTCCGCTGCTGCAATGTAAACGCACTCCTTTATTCTAGCGGATTAGGTGTTGTCACGTGAAACGTTGTCGTGTAAACGGGGCCTAAATGAGGTTCAATGGAAACGGGTTAGTAAATGACGGGTCTCATCTTCTCTGAGCCAAAACTCATTAAGAACAATCTGAAGCAAAATTAAAAAAAATACTAATTTAACAAATATGGACGAGAGAAGAGATGAGTCGTCCAACCTCATATCAGCATACATCAGTGCTGGAAAATACCCCGAGGTTCACACCAGAAGAGTCTGACAGAGGCCATATACAATAAAAAAACCAACAACAAACTTCTGGCATCATGACAAAGAAAATCGATCCACAGTTTGTAAAGTGTGAAAAATCACAGCCATTAATAAACATGATCCTGTCCCAACTTCCTCGAGACACATTATCACTGACACGACCTTGAGTTCGCTTTATGTTTCGATTGTACGCAGGGTCGCAGCTTCTTTTGGTCTGTGTTTGTTGTCTTGTCTTGCTTTGACTCGTTCTCTTGTCTCTCAGATGAGATGAAAACGTTTGCGGGACAGCAGATCGAGCCTCTGTTCCAGTTTTCCTGGCTGGTGGTCTTCCTCACCTTACTGCTCTGCAGCTCAGTGGCCATCGTCCTCGGCTTCTCCGTCGATCCGAAGCTGACTATCGCCGTCTCCCTCAGCCTCCTCGCTCTGCTCTACATCTTCTTTGGTGAGGAGACTCACGAGTCTGCATGTAGAATGTTTAGTTCTCGTTCATGGATGAGCTTTTAAAGGCAATCGGAGCTCTGCAACATGTGGCTCTTCAGCTCCTCTGTACTGGTTCAGAGAAGCTTTTTAAAAAAAGTCCACATGAAAAAACATTATTATCTCATGTTTGACTAAAACATTACTATCACCTTTCACTGCAGCTGATGAATGTTGAGTTTCCAATCCAAGGTCTAATAAAAAGAAACAGATTTTTATTCAAATTACTTGATTTCACCACCAATCATGCTGGTTTACCTGCATATTTGACACACCAACAAAGTGACACTGAAATGGTTAAAACAGAAAAAGCTAAAATGACTAAAGACCACCAAAACAACTAAAATAGTTGAAGTGATTAAAAACGTCAGCAGTTCTTAATCGTAATCAACTTTCCTAAACGATCTTAAAGCTGCGGTGTAATTAGCGGAACTATAAAATGAAGATAACACAGACTTTATTTATAAAAGTTAAACACGTTTTGTAACAACAGACAAATTCTATTCCGTTAAAAACAGGCAAAAATAGCTTTTCTGGTTGTCAAGGATTTTAACTCTCACAATGAATATATAAAATAACAAGAAAAAAAAAGTTTAAACAGCAGTTGTTCAACATGACAGAAAACATTACTTGTTTCTCTTTTCTATAAATGCAAATTATTTCTGTCATTCATGAGATCATTTGAGTCTCGTATCAAATCTTCTTCACTAGAGGGTGTCAAAACACAACTAATGATTAATGCCCCTGACCCAAACTCTCTGCTGGCTCTCAGCAGGTAAAATTGCTGTTGTATGATAAAACAAACATGTAAATAGAGCGGAGTGTGACTGTCCTGTTCTCCTGCTGCAGTGCTGGTTTACTTTGGGAGTCGACGCGAGAAGGAGAGCTGGCACTGGGCCTGGCTCATCAGCACCCGACTGGCTCGCCATGTCGGCTACCTGGAGCTGCTGCTCAAGCTGATGTTCGTCAACCCCCGAGAGCTTCCTGAGCAGACCACCCGCGCCCTGCCCGTCAGGTGACACACACACACACACACACACACACACACACACACACACACACACACACACACACACACACACACACACACACACACACACACACACACACACACACACACACACACACACACACACACACACACACACACTCAGCATCCCTGTAAAGTTCACTCTGCTCTTCAGAGACTTTATTCTGATCTGTGTCTGCGTCTCACCCGTCCAGGTTCCTGTTCACTGACTACAACCGACTGTCCAGTGTTGGAGGGGAGACCTCCATGGCTGAAATGATTGCGACCCTGTCAGATGCCTGTGAGCGGGAGTTTGGCTTCATGGCCACCCGACTGTTTAGGGTGTTCAAGAAGGACGAGATCCAAGGTGACACTGACTTTACAACCATCAACTAAAGATAAAGAGATTAACATTTACAGTCAGTTGTAACTGAAAGTCACATTTCCAAGATGAGCATTTAAAGCTCTCACAACTACTCTCAAATAATATCAAAACAAATATTATTCGATATATGATCCAAAAATGATCTCAAAACAATTATTTTTGTATGTATTATCCAAGTATCCGGAAAACAGAAAATATACAACTATCACCTTGATATGAATTTGTGTGCTCTGAGGTCATTTGAGTTCAGTCAATTGACATTTCTTTCTACAGTCATGTGAAAAAATTAGGACACCCCACACAAGCTTATGTGTTTTTTGTTTGTTTGTTTTTTACATATTTGGACTTATGGATATTTAATGTTGATTTTAACAGTACTTAAAAATTTAAATAATATAAATCATGTGATCGCATGTCGGAGGCAGGGAGACTCACATCTGTACCCAGGAGCAGCATTTCTCTACACGACTCACACAGCAAATTAACAATTAAAACGGAAGAAAATACATTTTAAAACTTTATGTAAAATCTAAATAATATAAAATACATTATCCAGTGAGGAATAAATTAGGACACCCCCACATTTACTCCCACCTAAAACCTTGGTTGTGACAAAGACGGGATATTTCCCTTTCTACGTTTACAAAAAAAAAAAGATTTACACCAACTCGCATATTACGCCTGGTTCAGAGCTGCTATGAGCATGCTAAACCTGTAGGGGGCAGTGTAATGAGAAGCATGAAGCCATGATAAGTCAATGAAATGAAATGGACCTGCCGCTACTTAAACTAGCTTTAGCAGCCAAAATACTGCCTGCGCTTTCAGACTCTTCTACCGAGCGCACCCCGAGCACGAGGGACTCCATGAGTCCGTCCTGTGCATGATCTTCATTTTAATTTATTTTTCAGTTTATCGTACTTTACTCGGACATGGAAACACTCACATGTTTCTGACAGTGGGAGTTCATTCTGAGGTTTAACCTTTACAAACAGGCCATTTCTTTACACCTAGACTTGATCAGAGTTGAGTTTTTCTTCATTTATATTGAGTGTGTTTCGACGTTTTTCAAATCTTAATGCTTCCAGCAAGTTAAAAAAAATAGTCATCCTACATCTCCACATACAAGCACATCAAAAAATAAAAAAAGATTAAAGACAGAGTAGTGAGATTACCATGTTGCGGTAAACGATACTCTGAAGGAGGCTGTGGCCTGCTGGGATTCTGCAGCACTGAAATCTCCCTCACATCTGTGTCCCGCCAGATGACTTCATTCACTCTGCTCTTGATACAGTCTGTGTGACACAGCTCTGAGACCGACTCAACATCATCATCTTTACCTAAAAAATATACGATAAAACCTCACATATCAAATACTGCTTCACAGAGTTTAATAGAGTTGCACAGCCTCCAAACACCAGCCACGTTTCAAATAAGAACTGTTAAAATACAATGGGAGAGTTCACGTCCAAACAATTTAGACACAGTCGCATATATTTTAGGTTTTTATTGTAAGTGATAAGAATGTGTGTATATGTATATATATTGGATTTGTGTGTGGGTGTGTGTGTGTAAAAGAGGGTTTTTTCTTCTTTTACCTTTTCCAATTGATGGAATGCCATGCTTATAAAAGATCTAATTATAATGAAGGATTTTCTAAATCATCAGTCAAAATTTAACTGTGATATTGAGAAATGTGAAAAAGGTGTTTAAAAACAGCTGGATATATTCAAAGAGCCCCGATTGAAAAGAAACACACTAAACCCTTTACAGTATCTTAAAGAACGGTGTGTTTAAACCAAAACATTTTTCAGTTCACGCTGGTGTTGTGAGATGAATGACTCAAATAGAATCAAATATGTTTCAACAACAAAATCTTCTTCAGGAAGAATTACTGATGCGAAGAATTGTTTGCAGCTGAAATAAAACAGTAAGAATAACCTCAGTGTTAGTGGAAGACTACATGTTCAGAGATTATTTAATGTGATGTGCCTGCACTGAAAAATATGATTTTAGTCGGTTTTTCTTTCTTTTCACAGAATCATGACCGATAAGAATGCTGAACTATTAAACTGGGCTTTCCCTGATTAATGTGATTTTGTGAAGGTACCAAGCTGTTGATTTAATGCTCTCTGTGTAAACCTTCCTCCTCCTCCACAGGTCAGAAATGGAAGAAAACCTGCTGTGTTCCCTCCTTTGTGCTGTTTGCTTTGGCTCTGAGCTGCTTGATCACCGGTTTAGCTCTGCTGGCCATCTTCAAGGTGAGTCAAACGAAAAAAAAAAAAAAGGTTTGAACAGGTTGTTTGACATGTGAGAGAGAGTTTCTTACTTTTCCTGTGGTTACATCCGCCAAGGGCATAATAAAATCATTGGGGTGTATTTATCTGCTTGTATGACTTTTAGCACGATTACGTCAAAACTACTGCATTGAATTTGTCAACATTTTCTCCACAGATGGACATTAGGTCATGGAAGATTCCATAAAATTTTGGAGGTGATCCGCATCTGGATTTTGGATTCGGATATCATTTAATAGGCTTACATCAAAACGACATGACAGATTTTCACCACTGATAGATGTAACCTTTGGCGGATGTCAGGAATCTCTGATTGCTCTTGTTTTATATGTGATCGTCCTCATTTGTGAAACACATTCAACCTGGTTTAATCCCAATAATGTCCTGAATAATCTGGAAATCTCCCATTTTTGCATTTTAGTGCAAACAGTACGAGAATATCCTGGAAAAGATCACAAAGTTCACTGCAAATTCTCAGAGTTTCTCTTCTCACCACTCACGCTCTGCTTCGTTCAATTCTCTAGTTTTCACAAACTCACCCTTCATAATATCGGCTGGCCTTATTTTGATGTCCTTAAGACACTCAAAGTTTCCAATTAGAAAATATTTTTATCATTGCAATAAATTCAAAGAATAAAAAAATTCAGCTACAGTATATAGTAAAATAGTATTGCTCACTGACTGTGGGGCAGCAGAGAGCTTTGTGCGGGTCGGGGCGATGCCTTTTCCCGGGCGAAGAAATCCTGAGGAATACTTGGTGCTTAAAACTAGGAATATTTTCAATAAAAAAAAAACATATTTTACTGAATTTAGTGTAATGGAAATGAATTAAAATCATAAAATATGTTTCAGAACCTTTAATGGAAAAACTGTGCTTAAAGACGTTTAAAATAAAATCCTCTAACTATTTTTATTCCCAGTGGATCCATCAGTTTTTAATGATATTAACCTTTTATAATGTGACAAAGATTAAAAAGTCCACCACCAACGATTCAAATAACTTATTAATCTCTGGAATGAAATGATAGAAATCTAAACATAACTCATAGCTACTCTCATGCTTTGCAAGGTGATTCCGTGGTCCTGTTGGTCCACGGGCCAGTTGTTGGTCAGCCCTGGTTTGGAGACGGGCAGGAGAACATGGTTTCTTAGCAGTAATGGTTTTCTAGGTTGAGGAGGTCTTACCAGATGATCTCTGCTGTATGATTGTCCTGATTATAGAGATGGATGGTGATCACTTTCCCTCTGCGGACCCTCAGGTGGACCCCCAGAATCTGACGGTGAACGCGGTGCTGATCGCCATGGCCAGCGTGGTGGGCCTGTCCCTGCTGCTCAACTGTCGGACCTGGTGGCAGGTGGCCGACTCGGTGCTCAACTCGCAGAGGAAACGACTGCACAGCGCCGCCAACAACTTGCACCGGCTCAAGAGCGAAGGATTCATGAAGGTGCAGTAGAGACTCAACAGTTCACGCGTTATCATGTGCTATGATGAACGTGACATTTGATCTGGTTCTGAAGTTGTACTTTTGGAATGATTGATTGATTGACATGTTTATTTCGAATAAGGTGCGAAAACAAATAATAAAAAAAAAAAAAAAGAAAATTAACAACAAAGTTTTCCTCTCAAATAAATAAATAAATGAATAACAGTAATAATAATATAAAATAAATCAAGAAAAACATCGTCAGATGAGTATTCGAAAAGGAGTGAGAAGAAGTAAAAACGTATTTACTCTCACCCCTTGTCACAAGTAAATAACATAATTACTTCCTTCCATCTCTTACGTACACATAGTTACAAATCGTTAAAAACTCAGTTGAGTGAAAATTAATCACAGAAATTAGAAGATTTATTTGGATAAAACCAAAACAAAATGAATAAATCTGAAATAAATAACTGAATTAGATTAGTGATAATGCTTACAAATTTCCTATCAGTAGCACTAAGTCAGAGGTCTGTAACTGTGCAGCCACATGAGCCTCCACTGCACTTCTAGTGGCTCTACAGCCCATCTGTGGTGGTTCTATAGTCCCTCCATTGAGACTTGACAGCTCCTCTACAGCTTTCACTAAATTATATGGAAATAGTTATTTTATATTTTTTGCACCGCAGAGTTTCTTGAGTCTTATCAGCTGAAAAAAGACTTATAATGACAAAAAAAAGCTAGAATGACAAAAGATAACCAAAACAACAATAATAACAAAACATGTCATTAATTATACTGATTAATATGTGGAGAGAGAAAAAAACTGTTTAGATAGCTTTAAAACAGCTAAAAGTATTAAAAATGGCTTGAGAGGAATGCTAATATGATGAAAACAGCTTAAGGACCTAAAATGGTTCAAACAGATCAAATTACACAAAATAGCGAGAAAAGAGTGAAAATCACTCAAACCGCTACAACAGATATAATACGAGTCAGTTAGAATGACTAAAAAGTAAACGGTTAAAACACCTAAAATGACTATAAAATCTGAAACAGGAAAAAAGGAAATAAAATGTCTCATTTGAATTAAATTCATAAATGCAAGAAGTGTATTTTATGTATGTATAGAAACATTTAAGATAAATGTTTTCTAACATTATAATTATTTTGCAGTTTAAACATGTCTTGTGCCTCCGGATGAGTTGTATTTGATAAAAATTAATCTTTTTCTCATAAAGGTTGCAGACCGTAGTTGTCATAAATTGCTGAAATCCTGCTTTTCTCGTGTCTAAATCAGGTTGATTTCATATTTTTGTCTCACCAGGTTCTGAAGCATGAAGTAGAGCTGATGTCAAAAATGGCAAAAACTATTGACGGCTTCACTCAGAACCAGACTCGCATGGCTGTGATCATCGACGGGCTGGACGCGTGCGAGCAGGACAAAGTGCTGCAGATGTTGGACACGGTGTGTTGGACTATAAAAACTATTAAGTTCATCACGGACAAGACCATAACTGATAACTTCCTGAAATCCTCTCGGTTAATTTGACTCGGATATCTCTTACTCACTTTAAAACATTGAACATCGTTACATATTTGATCATCACAGTGGTGCGCTGCTACCCAGTCAAACAATAATCAAAGAAAAACATCATGTACATTTTTATTAAAAAATGTTATGTTATACATTTTAAAAGTATAATTTTGTCAGTTTTGACCTATTAACCTGATTTGATTAGATGTTGTTGTATTAAAATAATTTTTTTCACTTTAAAAGGTGACTAAAGTGATAATATCTTTTCATAAAACTTGAAGTCTTTCAAAAAGACTGTAGCAATTGATAATCTCATACGTTTGGCTGTTTTGAATATAAAAAAAGCCAATATTGTTACATTACGACTATGAATACTTGAACCCATGACCTTCTTGCTGTGAGGCGAGAGCACTAACCACTGCGCCATTGTACAGCCCTACACTATATTCCATCATTGCAGAATACTTTGAGAGGCTCATCAAGCACAACACATAAAATGAGTGAGAAACATTTGTTCAACTCGTCTTTAAGTCCTGAACAAACAGAACGTTGACAATAAAGTCTATTCTGATTGTTGCTTGCTTGCTATAAAATGCTGTATAATGGGTTAAAGTTGTGTGTGTCTGTGTGTGTGTGTGTGTGTGTGTGTGTGTGGTGCAGCCACCTTGGTGTTCCCAGCTGCCTCCGCTCGCCTCCAAGTTTCGATTCCTCCTCCCAGCTGCTTTAATGTAATTTCCTTTAACCAAATGTCATTATTTGGTGAAGTAATCGTACAGAAGATGGCGTCCTCCTGTGTGCTAATGCAATCTTCCCCTCTCTGCTCCCACCTCCGAGTCACTCTCAAACCTTCCTCTTTTTGAGAGAGATTCAAGTGGCACTTTGAAATTGATTTTGCGTAGCTTACACATTTATCAATTACTAAATTAAATCTTTTCCCCTTTGGTGGGTGCGTTGGAGATGTTGGAGCTCCTGGAGCTCCTGATCCGGTGATGGTGCAGACAGCTGCTTCAGGCTCAGAGCTTCATGGGCCTTCGGGCCGAGCCTGAGGCTGCTGGCCTCAGCTTAACTAACCAGGAGTGTGTGCAGCACAAATTCATGTCTTGTGACACTCGGACAATGTCCCTCAGTCCGCAGTGGAAATCCCCGGCACCATGTGCTGTACGCTCAGTCTACGTGTGACTGACTCCTCACAGCTCATATTGATTAGGTTGTAATTTAATATTGAGCATCATAAGGATTCTATATTATATTACGGAATGTTAACAGGTGAGGACTCTAACTTGTGGCGCCTTCTCCCCTGCAGGTGAGGGTTCTCTTCTCCAAAGGCCCCTTCATCTCCATCTTCGCCAGCGACCCTCACATCATCATCAAAGCCATCAACCAGAACCTCAACAGCGTCCTGCGCGACTCCAACATCAACGGACACGACTACATGAGGAACATCGTGCACCTTCCCGTGTTCCTCAACAGCCGAGGACTCAGCACGGCCAAGAAGCTGTGCATGGCCACGCCCACCAACGGGGAGGCGCTGTCCGCCGAGGGTAACACACTCCGCCGCCTCCTGCTACTTTACAAATACTTGTATGAATAAGTATATCTGCTCAAATTCTCAGATCATACATACAAACAATAACCATTAAATATTGAGAGTACTTCATGTGTACCATCCAGACCTCAGTCACATTAAAAAGTAAGATTATTAACAGTATGCAGCAGTCCTCAATGCAGATTGGTCCAGATGCTGCATAATGCAAAGAATTGCTTCAGTGTTCATTGAATAACAATTAATGTCAGAGTTTGCAAACAACTCGGGGTCACTCAGTAGAAGTGTAAATATAACAGAACTATACCACTGACAGATTTGGTCACCAGCAGTGACCTTTATCTTTAATTAGCCTTTTTTTTGTTTCAACAACATGATTAAAAGCTAAATACTCATGAAGTTTTTGAAACTTGAAAAAGGAATGGAACCCCTCAACCAGCCACTTATTGTTGAATATGTCATTTGATGTTTGGACCTTATCCCATAAAATTGTTCTAACTTGCTGCTGGACTGAAAACCTCTGAATTGCTGTGTTAACGCTACAATAACAGGTTAACTTTGTATTTATCTGTGGAGCTTTTGTGACTGTTTGCTCCGCTCCGCAGGTTGGCACGACGACTTGGACAGGAAGCTGTCGCAGACCAGCCTGGGTCCGGACCCGGGAAAGCTGGGCAACAAGGGCGCGTTGAACCGCAGGGTAACAAACCGGCACCTCAAGTCAAATGTAGAGTTTTAGTTCACACAGTTTCTATGTAGCCCAGTATCACAGACCCATGCTGATGATTCTTCACTTAGATTTATACTTCCAATACTCATGCTGTCCAATATCACCAAAGAAAAGCCTCTAATAGTCACCAGATATTACTGTATTTTTTTATCAGTCAAATCAAACTTAAAATATAAAGGAAACTTAAGTGGCAGTATTGCACAATAATCAAAACGTTATATTGATATTTGTTATGCAGCAAAACATGAAATTCAGGCATCATCACATAACTTTCTGAAATGGATTTCATCACTGCACCACAAAGGCAATGAAATAGTTCATGGACTCATGGACTAACATTGATTTCAGAAGGATGTTTGTCTATTCAAGAGTTGGAAGTATTGTTTTCCTCATGACAGTTAAGCCCCTCCCCCCACACCCCCAAGTAACTTCCATCTAATTCCTCCAAATCCAAACAAGAAAAATAAAATCCTGAAAGGCCAAGATCTTTGGTATTTTATCAAAATAGCATGAAAAACAAACAAAACCCAAATGAAATGGAGGAACGGTACACTGGGGTGTAGTTGTGTGTGTGTGTGTGTGTGTGTGTATAGTTGGATGAATCAGTCATCCTCACTTCCAGCAGCCAGCTCAGCCCTTTTTCAGGCCTGTTCATCCTCACCTCACAACATTGAGTTCATGCTCTAAACAAAAACCCAGAGTGAAAAATATACATGAACATATCTGTCCTTTTTAGACATCAGTGTGTGCAACGATATTCAGGTCTTAGTAACTCAAGAGTCCACTGGTTGTCCATAGCTGCACAGTTTGACAATATGTATAATTTATTGAATAAAAACAATGTTTGTTTTGAAGAAAACAAGATTTGTATCAGAGAAATGGGTCTTAATTTAATATGTGACATATGTAAACCATTCATTTTGAGGGTAGAGAATCAAGCTTGGGGTTGGATGGTTTCCTGTGTGAATCCTGGCTGGTTAGCGGCGCGTGTCCCCGAGGGCAGGGTTAAAACCTGTCCTTTCAGAAGACTCGGGAGTGGTCAGTGCTCTCTCTCTCGGCAGCGTCGCCGCTGAAGGGGCTGCCGGGAGCAGGTGTGGAGCCGGCAGAGGCCAGAGGACACACTCGCACACACACAGACAAACACAGAGAGGTGCTCGGTGTGTGGCCAAGGTTCCTGGTGTAATTGATGTAATGGCTGTTTATCCTTCCCGCTGCGTTGCCACAGCCTAATGACGAGGCCGAGCAGCAGTGGGTCCCTGTGACAAAACGCTGGCACCGGCTCTGCTGGCAGGAGGCTAAGTGACTCTGCTGCTGTCGCTGATGCCTTCTTCCCTCCTGCGAGGCCTTTCCACCGCCCGCCTCCCTGTCTTGTTTGTTTGTTTGACATTTGTTTGTACCCCAGCTTTCTCTAGTACCCTCCATTATTGCTGTTGGCCCTTTTTATTACGGGGCAGCGTCTTCACATGCCCTCGGCTGCCCGGGTGCTCTTGGCAGGAGGGCTCTTCTTCTACAAGTGGAGATTAAAACCAGGGCAAGGGCGGGAAATGAATTAGTGGCTCTCCTCTTTTTTTTTTTTTCATGTGGCTTCTCAACGTCACATAAAATGAGCTGAACTCCTTCACAATGTGAAATTACCACCAGGAAATCATCATTTTCTCCAAAAGATGCACTAAAATGGTCAAACTTCAGCCAAAGTGAATGTGTTTTTAAAGTCAGCTGCCACACACAGGGTGGTGTGTGTGTGTGTGTGTGTGTGTGTGTGTGTGTGTGTGTGTGTGTGTGTGTGTGTGTGTGTGTGTGTGTGTGTGTGTGTGTGTGTGTGTGTGTGTGTGTGTGTGTGTGTGTGTGTGTGTGTGTGTGTGTGTGTGTGTGTGTGTGTGTGTGTGTGTGTGTGTGTGTGTGTGTGTGTGTGTGTGTGTGTGAGACCTTTACAGTTCTCACTGAGTGGTGGCCATATGTTTCATCTCTCTGAGAAAGAGGTCATGAGACTGGCGTTACAACTTCAAAGTCAACCAAAAGCCCGCGCTTGGCTCATGACCACGGCAGCTGCCTGATATCATCACAGATGTTCTCCGGTAGATCTGTGTCAATGATCCGCCTGTGTATCTCTTCTTTTAAGCTCTGGACACTGCCTCTTTGATAGCGTCTCTGCAGTCGCACACATTTAGCAATGAAGAACTTTTTCTCATTGACAGATGATTGTGAGTGAATAAGTTATTTATACTCCTTGTCATTCCTTTCACAAAGTTGTTTATGAAAGTTTAATAACGACAGTTAAATTGTTGTGCAGGACTAAAAACATTTAGACGCTTCTCATTTAGAAAGTAATGCGACAAGATGGGCCATAAATCCAATATTAGATTAGTTATGGACGAAATGATACATTGGAGTCCTTATCCTCTCTAACTCTGTTTGCTTCTTAGTTTATTAAAGCTTTAATCTTTTTACAGTGCAGTCAGTGTAAAATACTCTTAAGGTATTTGGAGAAAAAGACTGAAACATATCCATCAGAGCAGCACTACTGGGGAATCAACACCGCCAGCTAAAACTCTTAATATGACTGAAATCATTATTTAGCATTAAAACTCTCTAAACTGGTTAAAATGCACACTGAGTTGCTGTAAAACACCAGTTACATACCACTTTCCTGCTTTATACTGGAAAAAAATCCAACCTAAATATGACTGGTGCATGTTTGAAAATAATGCAGGGCTTATTGGTAAATGTGGGAATTTAATTTACTGACTGGAAGTAAAAGATATCAAAAGAAAAAAAATCATTTTACTATTTGATTGTCGTTAATGCACAATTATCAGCTTTTAAAGAAACAGAAAGAGAGTGCATTGGCAGAGACTAATGGGGAGCCTTGAAATAAAGAAAGATAAGAAGAAGCTTCTGCATGCAGACACGAGGAGGCCTGTTTTCAACCCGGTTAGAGCCGAGATGTGACTGTAAAAACATTAAACCATTCAGACTCTGTCAGTGTGTGCGAGCTGATCTGGTTCCACACATGTGTCAGGTCAATGTCATATAGCGATGCTTTTTTTTTTTTTTTATTGTGGAGCAGCAGGAATAATCTGGAGGTCAGAGGGAGGCTTTTACCCTGCAGGATTGTTTTTTTTTTCATTTCATTAGAAATCGTGACTAAAAGAAACAAGTGAAAAAATGAAGGACAACACTATTATAATATTTCATTAAAACTATGAAATATTTTTACAAATATTCCGAGCTGAAACATTGTTGGTGTAATAGAGGCAAATTAACATGATAAAAATAAAACTTTACTGCAAAACCTGAAAGTGGGACATTTGTAGACGATAAATACTTTCCCGGTTTTACAAACTGGCACAAGAACGTACTTTTTATGGCAGGTGAATCCCAACAGCCATGAACCCTTTTTACGTGTCTTACAAAAATACTGATAATATTGAAGGATGATCACTTATTGAATTTTTGTTTTGAGACCGTTTAGGTTAATATACACAAAGCTACTTGTATTTAGTACAGTGTAACTGCTTTATCCTGCTTTAAGTGGAGTGACAATGTGTTTATTTTGCCTGTTAAAATGTGATTCTACCGGCCTCCTGCTGATGAGTGTGTGTGTGTTTATGAAGGACACGTACCGACGGCGTCAGATGCAGAGGACCATCACCCGACAGATGTCCTTCGACTTGACCAAGCTGCTGGTGACGGAGGACTGGTTCTGTGACATCAGCCCGCAGACCATGAGGAGGCTGCTCAACATCGTCTCCATCACAGGTAATGAACATGTGGGAGTCCAGTCAAGTTGGTAAATAGAGAAAAACTGCTGAGGGTGGAGAAAAAACAAGAATCTGAGGGAGCTGACATGTAATTTAGCCCAGGTCCTTTTGGCTGTGAATAAAGTTTAAATATCCAGGCTGAATATAATAAAATCTAAAAAAAAAAAATATATAATCCTTCAGATGAGTGAACAGGCTTCTTTCTTTGTTCCTGATAGGCCGTCTGCTTCGAGCCAATCAGATCCTCTTCAACTGGGACCGGCTGGCGTCCTGGATCAACCTGACTGAACAGTGGCCTTACAGGACGTCCTGGATCATCCTGTTTCTGGAGGAGGCCGACGGGGTGTCGGACCAACTCCCTCTGAAGACCATTTATGAAAGGTATACGGGTCTTTTCCACCAGATGACCCTACAACTTTATTTGATTCCTCTCTACTTTTCTTTTTCTGACTTTTCTCTGGTTCAAACATAAGGCCAGACCTGGCAGACTGAACACAAATTACCATCATTTGAATTATCTTGATGACAACAAGGCCAAAGACTTTCAGTGGAATGGCCCAGCTTCTGTTAGTAAGCCATCAAATCTTCCCCAAAGAGATCAACAAGCCAGAACAACATTACAGAAATGGAAGCAATAAAAAAAACAAAAAACATTTATTGTTCTCCGAGAATGTCCGTATGAGCAATCCAAACCAGTAGGTGGCAGTAGAGGATTGAGTTTTCCATTCGGGGGCATTCTGAGTGCACATGTAGAGCCTTTGGCTGTGAGCTGCACACTAATTGGCAAATGACAGACAGATTTTATAATTGATTATCGTGTACGAGGAGTGTGATGACTGAATTATTGCCTGGACTTCTGCAGCACGAAGAGATTCACTGAGAGACACTTTCCTTCACAAGTGGACAAAAAGAAGGCAGCATTAATGGCAACGTGTGTGTGTGTGTGCGCATGCGCGCGCTTGTGTGTGTGTGTGTGTGTGTGTGTGTGTGTGTGTGTGTGTGTGTGTGTGTGTGAGGTCACACATGCTTTTAGGCCTGCTCTCCACAGACGAGAGCAGGAGGCCGGCACAGGCTGACTCGTTGGGTCTGGGTGCTGTTGTGCATCAGTCGCTGGCCTTTAAAGGTTGCACTCTGTCACAATACACTAGCGCCCACGACTCCCGCGGCAGGGAAGTGTCACAGACCGTTACTGTCAGCAAGCCAGATTCAGGAGGCAACGCTCCATCCCCCAACTTCTGCTTCATTACACCAGCTTTTTCCTGTTTGCCTTTTATAGGGTATTAATATTTCCTCCTCTCTTCTCTGGAGTACTGCACTTGTGTAGTACAGCAGAGGCAGATACGATATCACCATTTGTCGTATAATATTATAGAAGACTGACTGGACTGTGATCAGGTGACGTTCTACTTTCTGAGGTTGATTTAACACGTATCACTATCTTTCATAAACTCATAAAAATGAAGAAGAAATGATTAAAAACCGCTCTGATTCTGAAACACTGCTGGTAAAACCTGCAAGTGATCAAAAAAGAGGGTAAAAATGTACCTGGATAAAATTGAGACAAAGAGCATTTGTGTATTTTTCTCATATTGCAACACTTGACAACATCAAGATTCAACTGCTAATCCTTCTGCAATAAATACTGTGTGGGTAAACAACAGAGAGACATAAGTCTACTGACTGTCAGTAAAATCTGTCCTTGACTGTTGTGTCCTTTTCTCAGTAAAGGATCGTACCTTGGTACTCATTAGGTTTAATATAGCCGTCATCTTGTTTTTTGAGCAATGCTCCTGTCGCTGCTTATCTGCGTCCTTAGCGCCGTCTTCCCGAGCGCTCGCTGTGGAAGAAGCGGCCTAAATGATGATGACAGGAAGCCTCCATCAGGCTGAACACCAGGCCTGGCCCAGAGGCCTTATCTCCTGCACAGATCTCCTGCTGATAAGACTCAGGCATCTGTGTGTCTTTTTCTGCTTCACTTTTCCTCTGTCTTCTCATCTCCTTCCTGTCCAGGTCGACTCGTTCTGTCTTCCTCCTTCAGCCTCTGATAACCTCACCAGCTCTCATGGCTGCTTCGCTCGCGTCTCAGTTTGTAGCATTGCAGGCTGAAAGAGGCTGAAAGAGGCTGAAAGAGGCTGAAAGAGGCTGAAAGCGGCTGAAAGAGGCTGAAAGCAGCCTGCAGGACGACTAAGGATTGTACAGTTTTAGTGACGCAGCAGGAAAAGCTACTTTACTGTTATCAAGGCAGCGTTAACATCAGTGAAACTGCGTGGGGGAATTTGTGAAAACGTACATGCTGTTATCTTTCAACTCCATATCCAAAATGAACTAATTTGTTGTATTTTTGAAGGCTATAAAAAAAAAAGAAAATGAAATAGACGACCGGTCACCTGGAGATTTCGCACTATTTTGTCTTGTAGAACAACATATTTTGGAAATTGGACTTATTTTTATTTGAAATTTACCATTTGTTTAGGTTATGTGAAAAGGTAAATGGTTTTATTTCAAAGTATTTTTTTTAATTACTTTTTTTTTTTTTAGCTTTTTCTGCATTAGCATTTGCTTCATTAACAAAATTTATTTTTAAACTGCCGTGTTGTCTTTATTCAGCAGCGGTTTAATTATTTCTCATGAATAAAATCACAGCTCGCTTCTCCTGTCGGGATGATAATGTTTTATTCAGTTTGTCATATCAGAGTCCAGAACAATCGTCATGGTGCCAATGAGTTGTGCGTATTTCTAAATCTTGACGATTCTCGCCTACTTTGACTTCACTGAATGTGCCCCCTGAACTAAAAACACTTCCTGTTCTGTCTTTTTAAATGTTTTTATTTCTCTTTTGATTTATGTCTTTGTTTATCTTTGGATGCGTGTACGCAGCCATTCCTCCCTCTCCAGCAGAGCTGCAGCCCCCCTGAGCATTACTAAGTGAATATATTAGTGGTGAAGTGAACGTGGGGGTGAGTCAGCCCCTTATAGGTCAACTGTCGCCCTGCATCTCAGTCACAAGGCAGCATGCTCCTCCTCCTCCTCCTCCTCCTCACCCCCCCTCCTCCCTCCACCGCTTCCTTTATCTCAGATATTAAACTACAGGAGACCAGAATCCATCTGTGCCTGGAACTAAATATATTTTTGGTTTCCATCTTTATCAGTGACTTAAAAAAAACAAACAATAACACAGATTTTTTATCTCTGCGTGAGCTCCTTTTACCTCTTTATCTGGTAGCTGGCGCATGATTTTTATATTTAATGATTGTAAATGGAAGGACAGGAAAAAGTTAAATACAATTTTCCAACAAATCATTTTCTAATCCCCGTTAATGCTCAGTAAATTACTGCAAGTGGCATTAAAAGAAAACGTATGTTTAATTTACTATTTTGTAAGGAACTTATTGTTGGACAGAAGTACACAATAATCACAGAAACGGTTTTAAATGTTGGACATTTAATTACATTTCAACCTTTTTAGACTTCTTTAGTCATTTTTACAAGATAAATTTAAAAACTTTTCAAGTAACAGTTTTTCTATTTAAGCATTTTTAGCTTTAGTTTTCAGATTTGGTTTCACAGTTTTTTTAATCTATTTTTTATTTCAGATTTTAATAATTTATCCATTTAGAATTTTTTATTCTTTTTAAACCTTTTTAATTGTTGTGGGTGTTCCAGCTATTAATAAAAAGGTTTGCAATTTTGAGATTTTTTTTATTTATTTTTAAGCTGTTTCACCTTTGTTTTTAGCCAATTTACTGTTTGACGTGGTTTTATCTGTTATAGATATTCATCCATCTTCATAGTTCCAGTAGTTTGTGAGCACATGTCAAAAATCCAGCGAAAGCAGCAGGATGTCAGTGAAAGCAAATGGGCAAAACTCTATTTCCCTCTGAGACTTTTCTTTATTTGGATTTAATCCTGGTTATCTTACCAAGAGGAGACTTTGGAAACTCAACATTTCTCAGCCGAAATGAAAGAAGTGGGAGGAGACGGATTCTACTGTATTAACGATCTTTCTTTACTTTAAATGGATTATGAAACCTTCAACTGACAGAGATAAGGCTTTTCGAAATATATTGTGCTGCATGGAGCCGCTGCAGACGAGCTGTAGAGCCACATGGCTGCAGAGCTGCATGTTACAGACCCTTCACTTGGATTAAAGCTCAGTGTTTTTTGGCTATGTGAAGGATATTAGCAGGTTTCCTCTCCGCGCCTTTTACCTGAACTCATAGAACGGAGAGAAAACATGGCAACCACCTTTAGTCCTATCGCACACAAACACACAGGCTGCTCGATAAAGCCATTTTTAGCAACTTGCTTGGCAGAAGCAGGCGTCCATGAAGGGCTGTGAAGAGTCATTGTAGGACATGGCGTGAAGAGAGGAGTGTAGAGCTAATTCCCACAGCGAGAACCAAGTAGCACAGCCGCCCTAATCTGATGGAGAATGTGTAATCGGTTAATAACCTCAGTGATTTTTATCATCACTGCTAAGACCCGGGGCCGGCCAGACTAATGCAAGACGGCAAAGTCAAAGGAATCTGCAACAAAGATGGCACTGTGTGCACGCACACGCACGCACACGCACACGCACGCACACGCACGCACACGCACGCACACACACGCACACAGGAACTGCAGAGAAAACAAAAACAAGAAGTGCTCTGGACCAACGCTCTTATTTGTAGCCGTCCAATTAACAAACTCAAATCCATCTTTGGAGCGCTGTTTTCTTGATCACCAGCAAATTGAATTTGGAGCCTGCAGCCTTGTGACGATCGTTTCCTCGTCTCTTCTTCTTTGGTATCTGCAGTCCCTCACTTTCACTGCCATTACAGACTTAATGACTGGAGCTAACCTGGCTCTTCTTTTACTTCATGGTTATTGCCTGAAAGCAGCATTTCCAAGCACTCCTATTGCACATTTGTATGTTTATTCCCTTGATGTTTTTCACAGCCATTACATTACTTTTTCACATTTAATGGAGACTCCACTGCAGAGTAACTTTAAATGACTGAGCAACTGCAGGTATGGGACGTCATTCAATTACAAGGTTTGATGACTACAAAGATTCTGAACTCAAATTGCAGATGCATCTTTTAGAGATAACGATCTGTTTGAGTTTTGTTTAAACTCTTTGCTGACTTTACTTTCTTATGATCAGCAGGCACTTAGTCGATGAACTGCTTTAAGCTTTATATTTAGTGGTGCTATGTGAGCTAATTCTGTAGTTTATTTAGCTTTAATGCAATTAAAGAACTAAGAAAAGAAGAACTCTGTTTCTCCTCATTGAATTGAACTGTCTTCTTATGGAAGACTGCAGAAAGGTAACTTTTTTTTTTTTTTTTGGAATATTAAGAACCTCATTTATTCAAGCAATGCATTTATCACTTAATTTTTCAAGTTAAGGATCTGAAAGTTGGTTCAAAAATAGGGGACAGCTTCTGTAAAGCTTCAGAGAGCCACTATGGTGAATAATATTGACATAAATAGCTATGCAATAATATATGATGCAAGTATAAAATTGAGTGGTTTGTCCTTATTAATAAAATATGAGTTATCCACGGGTTTAAATCAGCCTGTCGTCACTAAAAACAGGAGAAAGAGTAAATGTAGGTGAAAAGTGAAGAAAGAGTTTCATTTCAGAGGTAAAGGACACAAGAAGTGACGATCACATGTGGAACTAAAATCAGCTCAGGTTTAAAACCTTTAAAGTCTGAACCATGAAATATTTGCCAAAAACTTATATTTCTCTTTGTTTTTTTGACCTTATTGACAAATTCACCCCCCAAAAAAAACCTGACTTTCAGTTTTGTATATACGAGATTCGATTTTTAACCATATTTGGTATGTAAAGCAGTTTTGTTTCCTATATTTCAGTTTTTTTTATATTAAGCAAAAAACAACCTATAACACGCAGTATTTAAAGTGTTTAAATCTGTTTCCCGCATTGCACATTAACGTTGTTCATGCTCTGTGCCCGCTGACATTAACGGAAGAGGAACAAGAAGAACTTTTCTCTTGGTGTGTTTCTCTTTTTGCTTCACAGCCTCTTCATGTGAAAACAGTTTCTCAGATCTAATTGCATACTTCGGGTTCTTTAAGAAAATAATGTCACACAGATGAAGTAGAGGACTGAAAACCTCTTTTATTAAATATCATGATGTGATAAAACACACTTTTTTTTTTTTTTATCTCATATGAAGACATTCAGGCTGTTATTTTGTGAATTGAGTATCTCAGGATGTGGGGCTGCTGTGGCTGTGTGCTGTGGCTCAGTTGGTACAATGTCAGTTTCCAGTCCCCTTAGTAACAGTTATAATCCTGATCCCAGGTTCATCCCAGACATAACACTGCAAATACCAAGAGTTTCCAAGTTTTCTTCAGTTTCATTGCAAAGAAATAAGAGTTCGTTCTCGAAATCTTCACATGTGAAGCATTTATTATTTTTTTTAACAAAATCTATTATGATTGGCTAAACAAGGATTTGTGCCACTTTCAGCATGCATGCTACCGCTAATGCTAACAATAAGCAGGCTGGCTTTGACTGATGTCTTGGTTGTGAGCATTGCTGCGGTCTGCTGTTCAGTTATTTCCACACCCAACTAAAGCAGTACAATGTAAATAACACATTTTTCTTTTTCTGAATAAGCAAGCTCTAATAGTTTCACATGTATTCTGTAATAGTGGTGGAAATTATTTATAGTAGAATAAAGTGAACACACACCAACCAGGGTCAAGTGTGTGTGTGTGTGTGTGTGTGTTCAGCCTCTGCATGTATCTGCACTGCTGAAGTGACGAATCACTGAAAAGCTTCTTGTCAGAACCTGGTGGAGCTTTGGTTGCAGGGTCAACATATTTGGACCTAATGATGCATGAGGGCAGGATCAGTCGAGCCCTCAGAGAGTTTATTCCTGGACGCACCAGATCCAGTTCTCAGTGCGAGGAGAAAAAAAAAAAAGAAAATAAAAGTGTGACTGGTCCACTGAGTAGGTTCCTGCTCCGCTCTGACATCTGGTGCCCTGTCTGTGCCAGGATGCCCCCGCTGCACTCAGGAGTGCCTCTCTGGCGCGGCACCTGAATCTCCTGTTCATTACACACACACACACACAAACATACACACACACGGTTTGTAGCAATGTCTGCATGTTGTAACTGAAATAGCTTTTTAAATCCAACATATGCATGCACACACTTTAAAACAGATACAAATGGTACACACACACACACACACACACACACACACACACACACACACACACACACACACACACACACACACACACACACACACACACACACACACACACACACACACACACACACACACACACACACACACACACACACACACACAGAGAGCGTGCGCTCTCACACCAGTGCAGAACATATGTCAACCCCAGCTCCTCTGAGAGTCGGTGTAATTAATCAGACCCTGAGATACAGGCTGTGTTCAACAAACCCACACATGCACACACCTTCACACAGCGCAGGAAGCAGAAAGCTGCAGAAGAACACTCACCATGCAAAATTGTAATGTTTTGAGGTATGAGCCCGTAATGGGATCATTGTGTTGTGCATGTGTGGAAAGTTGTGTGTATGTATCATATCGAAATCTGTACATTCAAGCTTTATGTTTTATCTTTTATGGCCACTCGGATGAAGATGTAGAATGCTGTTATTTCAAAGTACAAATCCCAAAGGATAATAAAATCAACATATCTCAGCTCTGCCTCTCAGTCAGCTGCAGATTCACAAGTTGTTTAGAGATTCGATCAGTTTTCTGTAAGATATGTTGGAGCCGAGCTCTTTGAAAAATAATTACAGGTCCGTTCATGCACACACAAATGTCAGCAAAGACGACCAGATATTATTGTGCATGTAAACGTTTTGATGTAGATATAAAGATTTGTGAAAGCACTAACAAATTCCATTACACACAGATATCATTACGCACATAAAAACATCAATATTCATGCACAATGCCGACACGTCATATTGCTGTGTATTAGTGTTTCTTTTCTCAATTTGTATCCTGAAGTATATTCCCACTATTTTTGATGGTTGTACTCAGTTCATCATTCATGAGCTGCATCCTACTCATTTCTTGGATGGCCTGACCCTGCTTTCTTCCTCCAAACAATCCTTCTCTCAGAGACTCGTCTGAGCTCCCACTTCTTGGACACTTCAGAACTTTTTTTCTCTCACTAATCACAGTCTGAATGAATATGTAGCCCTGCAATTCACTCCTAATTAGAGAGACTCTTATCTCAAGTACTGAAACATTAAGATGACACTCGCTTCATTCAGGATTACTTTAATTGGCACAATTATTGTAATTTGGTTGCAATTATGTGTCGGGATAAAGGCGCTATTCCAATGCGTATGTGAGCTATTCTCTTTATGTAAAGTTCTTTAATAAGCTCTTAAATATCTGGACACAAAAAATGTTGAAATCCTTTTCTTCTCTTATAATGAACCTTTCTGAACTTTTTCTGCCCTCAGTAGAAAAGTCTTTATTCCCTTTTCACAGGGCTTATTGTCTGATGAAATCCTCTCGTATTGAGGACACTTAACGTAATCTGAAAGAGCGCAAACTGTTTCTCTTCCTTCTCTTTGCTCTCGGAGGGAAACCCACCCATGTACTGGATTTTGTAAATGACAACAAGGACATGACCAAATATCAGCAGCAGGTTTAATGCCTGATTAGGTCAGCATTGCTGTGTTATGCCCGTTACACTGTGATTTCCTGCCGTCCCAGAAGAACGATAACAATCGTGAGAGAATCGTGGCGGTGTCTTTGGTCTCGGCTCTAAATCGGTGGTCCTACGTCGCACCGTGACACCAGTTGAACGACGGCCGTTATCCTCAACTTGTGACGAAAGTTAACAGGTGATAAAATTTGGGTTTATGTGACTGCTGCTGCGAGCTCCAGCAACTAACTAACCAATAGAAATGCAGTATGAAATGACCTACTGATCAGCACCACACTGGTGCTAAAGCCAAAGATATTTTGGTTTGGGATAAACATTTTGGGGAATTTTCTCCAAACACATAAATCCGATGAGAGCAAAGTTCATGTTTTCTGCTTTTTCGTGATTGGATGGCGCACGCTTATGGCGTTTTATTCTTGCGCAATCACGCAGACTCTCGTACATTGTTGGCTGCGATCCAGCTCGAGTTTTCATCGTGCAGTCTGCACACAGCAACCATCGTGTCATGCCCAAAGTTTATTAGATTCATATCGTACGGTGTGGCGAGCTGCAAACTTATAAAATGCTTGAATAGCACAATGTGTAGCCGGGCATTAACGACTCAGGTGTGTTCTCAGTGAAGATAATCCAGGTGGTGAACACACACAGTCCACGCACATGTCTGTGGGGTCACACATGGCTGCTTCTCTTAGTAATACCGGTCTTGTGCTCGGTTGTGAGTATGTGCATGTGTCATGTTGTTCTGTATTGTTGCTCGTCGGTACCTCAGGTGTTTGCTGGTGGTGACTAAAGCATGAGTCACCCACAGCCATCTCCATCTCCACTCAACCCCTGCTGAGCTGCTTAAAATATGAAACAAATAAGAATAACAAAGGCAGGCTTGGTCAGTGTGCACAGGTGACACAAGAGGAGGCGTGTGTGTGTGTGTAGGTGGAGTTTTGGACTGTGTGTATTTTTGTGTCTCGGTCACCACGTGAGGATGGAGGGAACGTTACGCAGCGGTCTTTGTTTGAAAATCCTCAAAGCTCTTTTCTTTTCTGCCTGTAAGCTCAGGTTGAAGGATTAGTCTAATTGGCCTGAAACAAGAGAACCGCTCTGTTCTCTCTTTTTGCACATTGCACAAGTAATCGTTTCAAGTGCGATACAATCCTTTTCCACACCTCTGAATCTCCTCTGGTATTCAGTCACAGAGTCGTCTGTCAGTGACGAACGTGCCTGTACAATACATCACAAATTCATCGTGATTGACATCAACATTTGCAACATACATGAAAGAAATTCTGAACTCTGAAGATTTGTAGTTCTATGAACATTAATGCTGTGCATGTTTGACCGATCACTCAAAGTCCCACCCAACTAGGTCACAAAGTGTGTGTCGACCATTTAGTGAGCTTTGTCATGGTGGAAGAGACGCGGACAATCCGTGAAACTGAGAAAGAAGCCGTCGATAAATTCTAATGTCTGTTTAGATCATGTTTTCAAGTGAAAAAGTAGTGCAGCTTTTGTAGAATGTCTCCATTTGACCAGGGAAAACTAAAATGATTGAGGTCCTGTTCCAAAGCATTCCAAATGAATCTAGACCATTTCTACTGTTCATGTACACGAAAACAACATTAAGAGTCCCTGAAAACTGCACTTTTAAAAGCCAACTTCCAGAGTGCAATGTTTAAAAGCACTCTGTGTAATCATAGAAAATACAACTTTTTGATGTGATCACTGTTTTGGATTTAAAAGTGTTTCTCCAATAAAGTGTTAACGTACTACATCATCATCTGGATGACATATCTGTTGTGCAGATTGAACCAATGTGAGGGTTTTCACATTAAAGCATTGTGAGTCTGTCATTTTCAGAATAGCTTGCCTTGTTGCAAAACTGATTTCATACCTGTTAGCCACAGGGAAGAAGACAGAAGCACAAAAATCATGTATAAACAACCAAAAATCACAAATTCAACAAAGTACTCCACTTCTGGGGAAAAATCCCCAGCCCAATCACAGCTGGTTTGAATTATGAGTAAGAGAAAGAGCTAATGAAGGTAGCTACATCTCCCAGAGCACAAAAACATTAACATCGTGTATGTAATCGCAAGTTTATCGTGCAGATCGTGTCATTATCACAACACTCACCATGTCCACCTGACGCCGAGCAGCCCTAAAAAAAGAAAAAGGTGGATTGCTGAGAAACGGACAGCTGCCTGATACTTTGGTTTTTCTGCAGCGTTGAGCATCATCACTGATCTCTGACCTGTTCACCGTCTCTTTGTGCTGGAGCTGCTGGGGGGGGCTATAAATAGCAACGCAGGGTTGCAAAAGGGTTGGTGCTGACCTTTAAGCAGACAGTGAGATTCACCAGTCAAACACACACGCACACACGCACACACACACACACACGCACACGCACGGCTCTTAGCAGTCGTGAACATCCTGGCCCTTTATAAGTCAATGGAAGTCAGACCCTTGTCTGTGCAAATCTCACAGAAATGGCAATTAAAGACTCGACCAGCCGACGCACCCAAAGCCAATGGAAGATTCAATCTTTCCCTTTTTCCTGAGAGGGCACAAAACGATCTTTTTCTCCCCCATCTTTACTTTCAAAGCCTCTTTTAATTTGCGATGTGATTGTGCTTCCAGCCACTCTGCAGCTCAGGGATTTACTAATCAGATTCTTCAGCTGTGTCTCTTTCTAAAATAAGTTCCTCATCAGGCAGAACTCTTCCCCCTTACCTCTGATACACACATTGGAAAGGAGAAGCATTTGTTCTATCATCCACTCTCCGTTCTCTCATTGTCTCCTCTCTTCCTCTCCTGTTTTTCTGTGCCCGTTGGCATCCTCTCTTCCCTCCCTCATCTTATTGCTGATGCATGCGCTGCTTTCTCGACAGTCAAACAGAGGATTACTGGTTGAGCCGGACGATCTCGAGCTTTGTCACATTCATCACTCTCGGCACGGACTTCAGTGCCATAACGGACTTATTCCAGATGTATTATCTGCTGCTGCACATTTGTCTTCACTTTAGCAGTCCAGCACATTTAGCTCAGCATCACGCAGCCCATCAGCCGGGCCGTTACAGCTATCAAATAACCACACGTACGGTTAAGAAGTTCATGCCGTAATTAACGTCATAATGAACAAACTCTGCCGTGGCTGGAGGATTCTCCCCACTCTCCCGTGTGCATAAATCAGCCAGCTGAGGTCTACTGTTTTACCGTTTGTGGAGAATAAGCTGTAGTTACTCTGAGGAGGGTTCAGTTAAGGTTTTTGGGGTCTGGAACGAGGAGGCCCCGTTTTTTGCTGCTGCACATGAGTTTAATCAAGTTTTTCGGGGAAGCGCTGAGTCCTGAGCCTTTCTCACCGAGAGGCCGCTCGCTCTCGGTTTTATCAGCCTGGTGTGTTTCCTATTAGCCTGCTTGTCTCTGTGGTTTGCTTTGGGATGCACAGGTCCAGCTTAGTACAAGAGAGTTTCAATTACTGCACTAAACTTTGCCACAAATGTATATGAAAAGCAGATGCAACCACAAGTTGTCAGCTGGCACTGCCAAGACAAGGAGGCAAGAAAAAGAGAAAGTCAGGCGAGGGAGGGGGGGCACAGAGAGAGTGGGTGTCCACAGGACTTGAGGCATTTGATTTAAATCAGGGAAATGCGTCTGGATTTGAAGCAGACAGAAAACATGGCGTCGTCTAAAGTGAAAACATATTCCTCCTCTCTCCCCCTGACTTTTGGGTGGTGGAGGCCCTGGCAGCTTCCTCTGTAACAATAACCTCCCTCGGTATTGATGCTGCGAGTCCACGCGCCAACATGCCTGTCCACTGTTCTCCCAGAGAGGGCCTCGCTGTTTCCCTCCACGCGCTGGGCAGGCAGCACCGCCGGCTCCGACAGCACTCTGACCAGGACAGGAATGTGGCGAACCCGGGCCTGGTTAACTTCTTCACCCACACGCTGTCGCCCGGTCCCACAGTGTCTGACACTGAGACTCTTGAGCTCCTCAAAAACAGCGTGCACAGGCAGCTGTCTGTTCTGCAGGCATCTCGCTGTCTTTGAGCCCCTTTATGGAAATGTTTGGCAGCGGCCACTTCTTTGTGGCGTGTGTGCGAGTGTCGTCCGTAGGCACAGAGGGCGGCTGTAAAGCAAAGTCAAGTGCTACATTCATACTTCCAGTGCCTGTAGTACAGAAGGAATAGAGCCATGAATTCTGCTCTTTCCCATCAGCTGCAGTGTGTGGGAGGTTGAGAGGAGAAGAAAGCCTGTGCTCCACTCAGCTTTGGGACCTATTAGCATTTGGATAAGCTCAGAAAGCTCCCAGCGGCCTCGCCACACAGAGCAGCCGGACCAAAGCGCCTGTATCACTGCAGCTATGAGCTCCGTGCTGTCAATGAGCCTATTGTCCAACAGCCACCGAGACATCTGACGGCCTGGCTCGTCCTCGTCTCTGTGAAAGTAGCAGCTTCATCCAGAGATAACCAATCAGGATGATCAAGTCTGACTAAAGGCTCAAATGTTTTGGGTCACTTTCTAAATGCTCAGGTCAGCAAACCAGTGTCAGCTGACGTCATCAAAAGTCATTTAATAGATTGTGCACTCATTTTGTTTCCTTTCATTCTCTTATTTTTCTAAAAAAAAAGTTCCCTTTTCCTTTGTATTTGCCGCTGACTTTGTTATATTCAACCGTGTCTTTTTAAACTACACGTGACACTGTATATTTGGGACCAGCACAACCACACATCACCAAAATGTACAAAACAAATAAACGCTTAACAGAAGTCAATATTTGTAGACAAAATCAATGACATTTTTAATTGGATCTCCTAAATTTGACAACGAAGTAGGACAATTAATGTCTTGAAATATGATCATTTACAATAATTTCTTGTAAAGTGTCACTCTTGGGGTGCAGTATAGAATTGGACTCATTATTACAGATTTACATTTATGAAATTGTGTTTATTACATTTCTATGGCGATGACACTTGTTAATTCTTCTGCACCGACTCCTGGAGAAGCACTTCAATATTCAAAAGTTAAATTATAATGCACCTAAAACTGACCCTTGTGGGACCCCTTTATAACAACTAGTGGTAGGTTGTTATGGACATTCTCTCTACAGCTAAAGGAAGTGGCCTGTGTGTGTGTGTGTGTGTGTGTGTGTGTGTGTGTGTGTGTGTGTGTGTGTGTGTGTGTGTGTGTGTGTGTGTGTGTGTGTGTGTGTGTGTGTGTGTGTGTGTGTGTGTGTGTGTGTGTGTGTGTGTGTGTGTGTGTGTGTGTGTGTGTGTGTGTGTGTGTGTGTGTGTGTGTGTGTGTGTGTGTGTGTGTGTGTGTGTGTGTGTGTGTGTGTGTGTGTGTGTGTGTGTGTGTGTGTGAGCGCAGCAGAGGTCACATGCGCTGGGTTCATATGTGTGCCAACATGCAGCTTCTAGGACCTTTGGTGTTTTTGTTTAAGGTTCTAATGGGAGAAACACTGAGAGGACTTTGTGCTGTGGATCCAGCTGTGTTGCCTGTCTTCCCTCCCCACTGTCTGCTCAATCTGTGAGCAGTCTGCCCCGGGTGGGAGGCAGTGTGTTGCTTCCAACCACCTGGGATGTTCTGAGAAGTGACAGTCTGCAGTAGCATTGAGTTAAGATTAACGCTGCTTGATATTGGATAGAGATGACATGTTGTCTGGTACTTCACTAATAACATGACTTTTGATAAATTCACGCTTAAGTATATGATGCTAATGCTTCTCTTCTTTGATCTAATTTAGTGTATCCTCTGCAGTAGGACTTCATCTGATTAAACAAATATGTTGACATGCAAGAGCGTCAATGTACCGTGGAAACAGAATTCAATGCACTTCAGTCAGTCTTTGGTGAGATGTATACAGCAAATGATGATGAATCACATCTAATCAGACTGAGCAGAAGATTTCTGGTCAGTATTTGATAAAGCTCCATAGGGTTGCATTGGAAAAACAAGTTATTGCCTTATATTCAAAGCCTTTGAAACAATCTTTCTGGGACAACTCTATCATCCCAGGTTTTGTTGCCAGACTTCACATTAGGTTGGAGACATCCTGTAACCACAAGGTCACAGGTTCGAGCTCTGCAGCAGCAGATGCGTCCATCAGCAGCCATCTGTCCTGTCAAAATGTCCTTGAACACAAGACGGGACCCCTACCTGTTCACCCACTGTAAGCTGTCTGGACAGGAGTTTCACACTAAAAGCCCAAAAAGGACTTTCTGTAAGTTGTGCATTGCACCTCATTTCTGACTGGCTGATGGGGAACATTTCAACTGGAAGGCTGAGTGCATTAAAGTGTGTGATGATTCAGATTATGAGCTAACAGAGTCCCGTGTTCAGCCGTGGCCAGGTGCAGCCCTCATTCTGCTTTAGCTTGCGTGCGACAGCAGTAGTGGCAATGATCATTCAATCAAGTCCAAAGAAGACCTACCTCTGTTCATTCTCTAAACTCGATCAGTCTGACGGGAAAAGAAAGAAAGAAAGAAAACAAACAAGTTCTCCGCCTGCACTCTCTTCAGAGTGTACCACTTCACCACATCTTCACAACCAAAAGACCAGTGAAAGAACAAATGAACTTCATCCAGAACACTTAAGCTTCACAAAGAAGATAACACTGCTGAAAACTTCTGTTTCAAAAGATTTGACCCAAACTGTTTTATGTTTCATTTTTAACATTAAATCACTTCTGCTGGGAACGGCAGAAAACCTGTCAGGATGCAGATCGCAGACCTCAGTAGTATCACTGCAGTATGTTCAGGGAGGAGGGTAAGCTGAGGTTGATGTAACTGGATTGAAGGTTAAGCTGGATGTGAAAAAGCTGAGAAATTGATGAAGAGTTTGTAAGACAAATGGAGGCAGAATGTGAAAAACGTCGGCTCCCCACTGGAGTCTCCTCATTCATCTGATCAGAGCCAAACTCCGTTGATGAACGACCGCTGTTGTATGTCACAGAGTTCTAGATTTTCCAGTCTGAATGATCGTATCGGCAGCATGTCGCGATCACTCGGAGTCGTTGGTGTTTTCGTCTCTTGGGTCGGTCCATCTCAATTAAACTGGTACCTTTTGAAACTTGTTTAGCTGATTTCCTACATTAAATATCCATCCTCATTTTCATCATTTCAGAATGGCAATTGACATTGCTAAGATTTTTTGAAATATTATATTTTAAATAATTATTTTTGAGGGTTACCAAAGTTTGGACTTGAGTAGAATATCCATGTTTGAAGTCTAGATTTTAGGAGCACCATTTGTATTTTGACGCTTTTAGTTTTATTAAAACACATCAAGGATTTGAATTTTCCGTACACTGACTCAATCATTTGTTCAATCCTCACGTTATTAATCAAGCGCAGGGTGATGTTTTCTTCTGTGTTTGAGCCCGGAAAAGTGATATGCAGTAGTGGTGCAGTCTCCAAACATGCTGTTTACTCAGATAACAAACATGATGTAAACCATGGCGGTGGATAGTGAGCGCTTCCGTCTGCTGCTTGCTAAATGACCCTGATTGTCATCTTCTCAGGTTTCCTCCTCTGCTCAGAAAAGATAACATCCCTCACTCTATCTCTCCTCCAACATCCCCCCCTTTCACTATCTTGGCTTTTCTAAATCCAGTTATCTCTGCTCTCATGATGATGATGACCGTTGGCGTATCTTTTCCATCTTAACAGTTCTGCTTGCTATTTCCTCTTTTCTTTTTTCATCAGAATGTAACACTTTTTTTGTTTGCTTCTGTGAACTGAAGTCTGACATGTTTACACACTTATGATGTATTTCAATAAGACAGATGCATATACTGTACTCGGTCCGTCCATCACTAAATATAAACCTTTTTCTACATGTATCTGTCCTGGTAAATTTCTTATTTTCCATTTGAATGAACTCTTCCGAGAAGGGTGTGACACGCTGATCCTAGCTGATTTTGACCACAGGTTGGTCGACTGTGACGACATCTCTCATCGTAGCTTAAAATCTGCGGTCCTGTGCCGTGCAGTGAGAGGAGTTCGAGGACAGCCAATGTCACAATCATCTGCAAGAATTTTCAGAACCTTTGGAAACTCTCACAACACCACAAAGCTCTGAATTGTAGCTCCTCTCCAACCCAATAGGACAAAGCGGGAAATGAATTGTAACGAAAAATGTGTCACACAACATGGTTTGTGGGAGTCTTTTTAGAGCTGCGACAGGAGAAGACTTTTACACAACATGTAAATGATGATGACAAGTTGATGGACGTTACCTCTGATTCGCCGTGCAATAAAACATGTTGATACCTGAGTTTATGAAATCCAGGTCACACAGTCTGTGAAGTCTTGAACTTATACGAATGCTAAAACTCTACATGTTTCTGTATTTGTTTTTCTTGAAGAATATCGAAGAACATCCCCACCACTAAGGATGTGGAACCTCTGCTGGAGATTGACGGGGACGTGAGGAGCTTCGAGGTCTTCCTCTCCTCCCGGACGCCCGTCCTCACAGCCAGAGACGTGGAGATGTTTCTGCCGTGCACCGTCAACCTGGATCCCAAACTCAGGGAGATCATCGCAGGTCTGTACACAGCGGGTTTTATCTGTGGAAGAGTGAAGAGTCGTCGGTTTCCTCATTCACTGTCATGAAGATGACGATGTCACCCTAATCTGGGAACTGTAAATAATGTATAAAATCATTTATTTTGTCATTGTTTGGAAATCATTTCCATCTGAACTTTTTAAAAAGTTGCTCTCAAGCTCAAAATGTTTTAGCAGAAATTGAGTAAGAAAGAAGCCTGACAAAGAAGCTATAGTGTGTAGCACTTCTAAGCTTTCAGCTAATTTGGACCTTTTAAGAAAGCATGGCGCAGTTTCTGACAAAGTCCATCAAATGAAAGACTTCATTTTGAGACATTTCACCATGTTTTGCACCAGGAGGCATCATAACACATTTTATTATGTTTAAATCTCACTTATAGGAGCTTCAAGTTTTTTTTTTTTTTTTTTCCCCTGATTCCTTACTCTAACAAAGGGACAATTAGGAGGTGACGTTATTTAAAAGTAATTTTTATTTCTTACTCCTTCGATCTTCTTGAGTTTAAATTTAGCTGTATGTAGCCAAGAGGGGTCAAACACGTGGCCCACGACTGGGTCACCAAGAGTTAAAATGACACTGCTTAGTAGAAAAAGGTCAAAAGAGGTTTTAACTGCAATTTTAAAATCAAAATCACAAGGCTGCTAAACTCCGTATCGACCCATCAGTAGTGCAGCTCGCTACCCTATTCCTAGCAAAGTAGCATTTGCATGAAAGTCAAACGTGATGTAAGTTTGTGGAATCTGTGCTAATTAGCTAGCGACCTTATTGCTATCAATATAGCATCGGAGTCATTTAGGGTCATTTGTGCACACTGACATGCTGGCTGATTTGTGAACACGACAGCATCAAAGTCATATGAATTTGTGAAAACATGCTAATTAGTGAGCCACCCTACTGCATTCCGAACTGTGGTGATGTTTTTTGTGAAGAAAATTTCAGGTTTTTCAGAATAGATTTAGGAAATGTGTACCGTATGTTAAAATTTCCAGGATGTACAAACTATCTATGTTCACTGGTTATTTTGCTCGTTTGACTAGTTAACTGTTGATAGTTGACACAAAACCTAAAGTCAAACACGGGTAGTATAAAGCGGCTTTGAGAGGAGTTGTAATTTGTGAGATGTGTGGTGAGGAGAGCAGGGCCAGCTCATTTGGCAGTGACATTACTCATAAGTTTTGGAGGGTTTGCTCTTACTAACCCACGTCTCGCTTCTCATTTCCAAACAATCAAATGTCGAGCAGGTTTTCACTACAGCGCTGTGGGATCAGGACAATATTCTTCACCAATCTGCCTGTGAGGCTGCGGATTTCACAGTTTGTAGACGCGGTGATGTAAGAGAGCATGAATATCGGACTGTAACCAGAGCGGTGTTGTACTCTCACTCGCGTGCGTCAGCGTCCATTCAGCGTGTCCGAGAGTGTCAATGACGGCGAGTGTGAAGCTGCTGCATCATCGCGTTATGAGAGCACAGAAGACACACACACAGTCTGTTCCATTGACTTTGAGTCATGTGGTTCTGAACCAGAATCTAAGTGCAGGACTCATTTAAAAGTGCGTGCGTGCGTGAGCGTGTGCTCGCTCAGGGATTGTGTGTGGGTGTTTCCACCTCCACACATGTCTTCGGGGAGCGGAAGGTGACCAGTCATCGCTCCTCCAGTTGGTCCTCGGTGGCCGCCGTCCTGCGGCCAGCCGGTGGGCGGTGCTGCCGCTGATACCCGCCCATGAGCCTGACTCACATCATAAGGCGTCCATTGTGTTCCCGGGCTGGACGGGGTCTCGCTCAGCGTGTCACTCAGCAGCCACTTGTATAACCAGGAGACTTTCTGGTGCCTGCTTCTCTAACTTTCTTTCCAGCCACACAGAGCCACTCTGTTCTGTCTTCAGGCCTATTTAACTTTAATTTGGGAGCTTTTTACCAAAGCTCCCCACTCAGCTCCCACTCCACTGCTCTCCAAGCACAATCGATTCATATGAAAACAATTGTGGCGAAGCGCTCATGAGATGATGTCCGGGTTCACGTGGTCTGCTGTGTTTGTTTACATGGTTGAGTTTGTTTGTCGGGGACACTGAAGGGCTCCATGTGCCAGAGTGGTCACGTGGCTGCTGGCATCTCTTTTGGAAAACAGAATATCAGCACGCCTGCTGTTTGTGAGCAAACACCGTAGTAGGAATCAAAGTGAGAATGGAATTCACAGTTGAAGGTCGTGGTAATCGTCGCATCTGCGCTCGTTTTCTTTCCAGCATTTAGTTGTTTGATTGTCTTCGATTTTGACTAAGAACGTGTTCAGGAACAACGTTCTTGTTTAACAACACAGCTTTCTGAGTTGAGACGCCTCACTTTTCTCTTTGCGTTCACAATTTTCTAAACAACAGATCTGTTATCTGCAGCTGTGCAGCCACACGTGACTCTACAGCCCCTCTCTCGTGGCTCTACAGCCCGCCTGTTGTGGATTCATGAAGTTTTCACTGAATAATATGTATATAGTCAATTTTTTCTGTTTCATTTCAATAATACACCAGACTGTCTTTCAAATGGCTCCAGTTATAAATAAAGGAGATGGGAGCCTAAAAAAAAAAAAAAAAAGAAAAGAAATGAAATAGAATAACGAAAATGGGTGAACGGGCTATACAAATGTAAATGGATAAAGTGACGGCACAAACTAAAGTGGCTAAAAGGGTTAAAATGACACAAAATTGCAGCTTTCATTGCACATGGCTGAAATCGATAAATCCACAAAAAATTGCTAAAAATGTGATAAAATGTCTATTATTTATGACGCTTCCTAAATTAAACCTCAGCTACAGTTTTCCTAATGAGCCATGTTGTCTTCATTCCAAAAGTTAAACATGTTTTCATTCTCCAGATGAATTTAGTTTGGTGTAAAGTGAAATAAACCTCTTTTTGTCGTGAAACTTGCTGGTTTCAACTGTGGAAATGATGAAATGGAGCTAAACTACTGCTGTGTGGGCAGATGTGAAGGATCTTGAGGTCGTAGCTGAGACATGATCATCATTGTTCTAGATAAACACGTCCTTTTTTTCTCTTTCTCTCAGATGTTCGTGCAGCACGGGAGCAGATGCACATCGGGGGCGTGACCTACCCGACGATGCCCCTGCAGGAGGCGGCGCCTCGGCCGCAGTCGGGATACGGCCAGCAGACCTCCGCCTGCTCCCCGACGGGCTCCTTCGCTGGCTCGCTGCCTCCTCAGCCCCACAGTGCCTACTTCAGTGGGATGACGGGCCCTCAGCACCCCTTCTACAACCGGGTGAGAGAGCAGAGCCGTGGAGCTTTAAAAGTTCTTCAGGTTTCTCTGCAGTTTGAAGTGTCACCTGCTGTCAATCATTCAGGGGTGTCAAACTCACTTCAGTTCAGGGGCCACAAACCAGGAACTGTCGCATAATAACCCTCCAGTACAGACTTTTGGACACGCTGGGGAGTCAACGACATGTCGAGTGACTTTCTAAAACTGAGCAAGCCATAACTTTGAATTCAGCAATGTTTCTTTGTAGTTTTTACTTTTTGCAGTGGCATCATGCAGGGCCAGAGCGTGGATTGTCTGGTGATCTGGTTTTGGCCCGCTGGCTGCATGTTTGACACCCCTCATGAAATTATTAAAGAAGTTGATGTATTTTCAATAATGTCCCACCCCCCCACCCCCCCAAAGAAAAGCCATACTCCTCAGTATATGTGAGTTTTAACCAATCAGTCATAACATTTCTCTCACTGACGTTCACCACTGTCTGCTTCATCCTGTTAATGAGTGAGGTATGAGTGAACTATCAGCAGCCAGGCAACATTTTGTCATCAAAGTTTATGTGCAGAAAAATTATTTAAATAATGTGTGAATTGATTGGGTTACTTTCTGTAGTTTGATTTCTTGAAAGAAAAATGCAACACTTGTGCCGAAACATTGAGGAAGTGATACTTTGGTAAAACAAACACCACAGACACTATAGGAATGAAAAAAATTATAAAAATAATGAAGCACAGCTATTTTTGTTCTTGTATTTCCTTCAAATTCAAAGGCTCATTTCAGCAGGAGAAGATATTCAGCATCTGGTCATAATGTTATGGCTGATTGGTCTATTTTATGTGCTTGTGTGCGTCACAGTGTGAGGAGAGATTTTCATGAAAAACGGGTCAACATAAATCCTAGTTTTGTCTTTTTCAGTTTCATCTTTAAGTTTGCATGAGCTGGGATGTTTTATGATTTCTTTATTTTGTTTTGCCTCCTCTCCCCCATCTGCCTCCCCACATTCCTTCCATCTCCCTCTTTAGCCTTATTTCCCTCATCATGTGTATCACCTGCCACGGCATTACTCCCACCATGTCTCCCCATCCTCGCGCCCCTCCTTTAAACCACCCGGTCAACCCCAGGACGTCAGTGGACTTGTAAGTAAAGTAACAGCAGCACATTGACTGGTAATAGTTTTATTCTGCATCAGCACTGCTTTTATTTGTCTCCTCAGTTACTTTGAGCACTGCGATTACTTCCCGGAGGTGAAGTTATGAGCTTAGAATGATTGAGAATCACTTTGCATCACTCAGGTCTTCCTTCTGCACCATTCTGACTTTAGCACACACGCTAACTCCTACCCACTGCAGACGGACACAGAGGTGGAACAGAGTTAACGCGGAAGTAGTTAGTCTGTTATCATCAATCTCGGGTTTCTCATGCTGCATGAACACGTGCACACGTATGTTTGATTTTACATAAAAACTGAATTTATTGGGGCAGCGTGGCTTGACTGAATGGAGTAAGCCATGTTTAGCTCGAGCTCCCGTTGAACCTCTACTAAAAACTATATTTAATCAGTATTTCTGTGTATACAGCAACTGCAACTTTGTTATTGTAACTCCAAAGAAGGCAGTGGAAACTGACCAATGGTAATGAGTTTGCAGAAATATAAGTATACTGGCCCGGCCAGCGCGAGGCCCAACAACTCCTGAGACAAGAGTATTTCCAAGAGTCCAGATGGGAAGACTCCACCCCCAGCGGATGCCGGAGGGACGGACGTAGAAACAGAATTATTGCCAGAGCATTACCCTGCTACGAGGCCTGAATATTTCAGACGCTTCTTCTAGTGTGACTGTGGCTTTCTGCTACTACCTATCAAAAAGTGCATAAAGTGTTCAGTTCAGTTTTATTTTTATAGTCCCAGAGAAAACTCCAGGAATCACAAGCTTGTAGACCTTTAGGATGGAAGAAACCTGCAGAACATCCAGACTTATAAAATCTGAAGAACATCCTTTGTAATCATAGGGAGAGAAAGGAAGAGAAAAAGTTCTTCCAGCAGTCTGAACCTACAGCAACTTAACTCGTAAATGCTCCAGAGTGGCCTGAAGCAGCCCCTGGAAGGAAAGTTCTAATCCTGATCACTCTGTTCTATTCTTTTCTATTCTGTAAGCAGAGACTGAGTTTGCCTCCCTCACTTTGTTGAAAACAGCAGCACGTCTAAGTCTCCATTATATTATAAATAGTTTCTCTTGAAAGCTTTGTGTGATCAAAAACTGCAGATTATAAAAGATGAAGAAGTGAGTGATGGACTTGTTTTTTTAAACGACTTTCATTCAGTGAAGGGACAGAAAGGTGTGATTTTGTGTGAAGAATGCAGACAAAAAGCAGAAGTTGTGTGTCCAGACGTCGTCACATTTGAGAGAAAGCCGCTGCCATTAGTACAGTTTGATGATAACGTTGCTCAGGAGATTTCTGCTCCACAAAGCCACTTATCAGAGCTCTGCCAGCAAGAGTTTAGAGGAGCCCTGTGAAAGATTTAAATATAGATTACTGTGTAATGTTCCCCCAATATCTCTTATCTGTCTGTATTTTTCCGTCTTTAATTTTTATTTAAATCCCCGCCATCGTCACTGTCCTGGTTTTTTGTTCCTCACATCTTCTTCCTCCGCCGTGTAAATTCCCACATTTTATCCGCTTTTTCAATTCCTTCTTAATCTCCTTGTGTCACGCTCACGTGTGAATGTATTTGCACAAACCTGCTAACGTGCAAATGTGTGCGTTTGTGTGCGACTCTTTGTGAGCGTGTAAGCAGCCCATGCCCGGTGTAATTGCCTCGCTGGTGTAAGAAAGAGTATGGATTCCTCTGGCTGCTGGGATTACCAACAGAGCAACTGCTAGGCCTCGCATCACGCACACGCACACGCACACGCACACACACACACACACACACACACACACACACACACACACACACACACACACACACACACACACACACACACACACACACACACACACACACACACACACACACACACACACACAAAAAAACACACACACACACACACACACACACACACACACACACACACACACACACACACACACACACACACACAGAAATAGACACACACAGAAACACACGCACACGCACTCGCACACTGACAATAGGCGCAGTGCTAGTGGGGCTTATCTCCTTACCAAGATGCTTCCTCCTTCACAGAGCTCTGTTTCCTCTTCCCCATCCTCCTGCCCAGCCCTGAGCTCAGCCCAGCTGTAATTACAGCCTTATCACACACACACACACACACACACACACACACACACACACACACACACACCCTCCAGTGCTGCCTGTACACCGGGTGACTGGCGGAGGACAGTGCAGCAGTGTGTGGTGATTGGGTTATTTATTAAAGAATGGGTGGCAACCATGTTTGCCACATCCTTCAACATGAACTTCTGCCGAGTTGAAGGCGTCTCGTTGGATCTCCGGGTTTTCCCTCCGTGTCTCTATCCGTTGTGTCTGCAGCGATCGCGGCTGTAACAGAATCCGCCGCTCTAATAGCTCAGCTTCCACCAGGCGCTTGTCTTCCAGGCTGGTGTCTCCTCCTCAGACAGATGAATGTCTGTGCTGTCTCCTCGTGATGAGTTCAACATGTGTCTCTGTGCTGTCAGCCCGTCCACGTGCTCCTCCTGCCTCCCTCCTGCACAGGTTCCAGCCCGGCTGCACAGACTGGAGTTCATGCTCGTGTCGCTCCGTTCTGTGTCTGATTGCTCTGTCTGCTTCTCTTTGTCTCCTCGTCAAGCATTTAAAGTCGCTGCCTTACAAACTCAAGCAGGTACACCTTTGTTTTCACATCCTGTGCTTCATCATCTACACATCACCTCTAACTCCTACATTGCTCACCCAGCATGCTGTAGAGGCGTGCACTAGTCAGCCAGAACATTATGACCACTGACAGGCCAGGTAAACAAACACTGATTGTCTCTCTAGACAAGCAGTAATGGAGACATACTGATAATTTAATAGAATTTTGTCATGAAAACGTAGATTTTACCAATTATTTTAACATGGCCTGTACGATATATCAGTTATCATAATCGTGATTTTGACAAAACACGGACTGAACAGTGTTCAGTTATGTTTCAAGATGCAAATTCAGTGCAACACATATTTAAATATGATATAAACATGTTATTAATTACAATATATTCACAAAGACTGTGCAAATAATTGACTTTTTTTTTTCTCAAGGTAGAACTCAAAACCACAAAAACAAAGTGAAATTAAAACCGCTGCGCTTCTGAAACTCCACTGATGCAAACTGCAGACGTGTGTGATAGATTAGGGGAAAAAAAGAAACGTCACCATTTCAGTCTTGGAGCAAATCTCAGAGACATTCAAGTCAGAACTTTAGTGTATATTTATCAAATGATGCTGATCACTATCACATCTTCGCCTGATATGCATCTCGGTAAGAAAAAGCTGTAAAGATATTTTGTGATAGAACAGAAAAATAGCTACCCTTAAAGAACTGACAGAAAATGCTTTTTCTCCCCCTCTTGTAAATGTAATGATGAGTGATTCTCCTCGGTCACTTCTACAACAAATAATGTGCATCAACAGAACTTTTTGTCTTAAATGCGACGCGTTAAAAGCAGAAAAATGATGAAGTGTAAAGATTCACTTCACTTTCTCATGAAGCTGTGAACTGGTCTTAATGTTATGGCTGCTCTGTGCACCTTACCACTCTATTAATCTGTTTCCAGGTTACATTAAACACAGCTGAAGCTCCCGTTGTAGTTTTCACCGTCATTAACATAGTGTAAGTCAGCGGTTCTCAAAGTGTAGGGTCGAGGGCAGCAGAGTCTCTACAGGAACCTGGGGGTCTGGAGGCTCCATGGAAGCTTAAATGACCTTTTCAAACACACACTTTCATCACCAAAAAAGTGTGATGAAGATGAATTAAAACTATAAAATGTGGCTTGCTGCCACACTTTGAGAACTGCTGGTTTCATTCTGCAGTAGAGCATCACTGTGACTTTCTCCATCCTCACCCTCCACACAGTCCGTTTGCATCTGAACGTCTTTTTTCTCTAACAAAGTACCGCCGGTCCGGCTGAGCTCTCCTCTGAAACCAGAAACAAAGCCGGGGGGGGGGCTCAGTGTGAAACACTGACTGAGAATCAGCAGGCCGCTGGGCCAGTCGAGGCTCAGACTCAAAGACTCCACACACTTAATGTGCCTCTATATACAGAGTGAAAGCGAATAACAGCAGGTAACGGTGTGTGTGCAGAGCTGTTTACTTCCAGAGCGACTGTGTGCCTGCTCGTCTTTCTGCCAGCCGTGCTGCTCGGTTCGGTTTGTCCTGATCAGTGTGAGGAGTGACACTGCGTGACCAAAACTGTGTGAATCTGTGCTTCCCGATCTCACGGTGTGTGTTTCCGGTGCAGGTCTGTCCTGCGGTCCTGCTCAGCTCTCTGAGCACTGAGGCCGTGTGTGAGCGGCTCAGGCAGGTCGACGGACTGGACGCCTCCATGCTGACTCAGTACATGGCCACCGTCAAGAAGGTACAAGCACCTTAGAGTTCAGTGCCTGGTGGAAAAGTCTTTTCTTCTCCAGCCCTGTCTTGTAACGTGCTGCGATCACGCTGTGATGAACTGAATGAATCGGTGGACTTTTCTGTTTCAGGCCAATATCAACGGCCGGGTTCTGACTCACTGCAACCTGGATGAGCTAAAGAAAGAGATGGAGATGAACTTTGGTGACTGGCAGCTTTTCAGGGGAATGGTGAGACCACTTTGAAATCTGACTGAAAAGAAATGTAAAAGTTGGAATGTTATGAAATCTCTATACGAAATGAATAAAATGACAGTTGTGAAAGTTAACTTCCTAAATGTAGATATGATAAATATGAAAATACACTTTTTGTATGTCGCTGAACTGCAAATATAAATGTCTTTTACCTTCATTTTAAAGGTTAAACATGTTTTGTGGCTCCAGATTAATTAGATTTTGTGAAAAGTGGTTAAAAAAAGGGGGGGGGGGGGGGGGGGGGGGGCAGTTTTGGTCATGAAAGTTTCAGACCTGTGAAACAGGCAAACATTAGTCCACCAACACTATTATCAACCTCAGCCTGGCCCTTTTACTTCTGAAGAGTTGGTAAATCCTGCATTTTTCTCCTTTAAATCCCTCCAGTCTGCTCAGTGTGTGATACGCTACAGATCCTCGGCGCTGCCAGCCCCCTCCTCATGATACATGTGGGCTCGGGTTATTCCAAACCCAGCCCGGACACTCTCATAATAAGACATCTTGCGGTGCACTAAGACATTGGGACGGGGATTTTATAATCCGTATTACGAGAAGGGCGCGAGTCAGGCAGCCAGGAGTCCGATGGGCTGAAATCACAAACACGTGTCACTGCTCCGCTCCATTCAACGTCAGTCTGAAGCAGGAGCAGGAAGTCCTGTGGCCTCATGGCTCCGTGTAAAGACCAGGGGTGTTTAATGTATTCCTTTCTACGATGCCTTGCAATGCGGATGTGGACGATTCTGCATCGAAGCAGTGACGAAACTAATCGATTATAACGTAGTTATGTTGTTTCTTGATTTTCTGGCAGTGGAACAATAAAGTTCTCAAGTTTAAAAGCACCGCCAGTATTGGGTGATGTCATGCATCCATGTCGCCCACATGTACACAATATGCTTCAGTCCCATTTACACAGAGCGTTTATACATCACTGAATACTCTCGTCCTACAATACCATGTTTCATTTGCCAGTAAAAGTTCAATAAACATGACTTACTCGATTCATCCAGTCGTTAGCTGTAGTTCTTTCTTTTGGACGACCGCATCAATTCCTATAAGTCATACTCTGGTGAAACGAAGAGGCCAAACTTATTTCACTAAAAGGTTAATGTGTTAGACCACCAGCTGATTTCAGACACGTACAAAGTAGGACATTTTTAATATTGGACCAAGAAGCATTGATGGGGCTTGCAAAAGAGGAAGAAGCTGTGACATTAAGACAGAGTGTTACTCTGACAAGAAAAGTGTAAAAAGTATAAATGATGTTGAAATTGACATCGGAATTTAAAATTCCCATCATTTAGACTTGTGTTGAGAAACTGCTGTGAAATATCCAGAATTGTTATGAAACATGTTTTCATCATTAAAGATAAACATGGTTGTGTTGTGAAAGTGGAACATTAGGTTCATGAAGTGTGGACTTTGCCGAAGACAGACGGTGACTTATATGAGTAGAAATTGCTTCAAAACCTTAAACCCCCGGAGCTTTTGAGCTGAAATATTTCTTCCTGTTGCTTCCCGGTTTCCAGGTGATCGAGCAGCGGCTGGCTGAGAGTCAGGCCGCGCTGCAGGACGAGTCCCGGGCTGTGAGCGAGCAGGGCGGCGTGCCGGGCTTGGCGGCGGCGGCTTCGGTCCAGCACGACTCTGCGGCCTTCAGCCTGAACCTGAGCTTCGAGGAGCTGAGCAGCGTCGCGCTGGACGAGCCTCCCAGACGCAGCAGCAACACACACTGGCCGGTGAGTCTTCCTCACTGTGTGTGTGTGTGTGTGTGTGTGTGTGTGTGTGTGTGTGTGTGTGTGTGTGTGTGTGTGTGTGTGTGTGTGTGTGTGTGTGTGTGTGTGTGTGTGTGTGTGTGTGTGTGTGTGTGTGTGTGTGTGTGTGTGTGTGTGTGTGTGTGTGTGTGTGTGGCGGGAGGGATTTTCACACCTTCATTTGGTTCGGCTTGAGTTCACGCTGCGTTTTGAGACCGGATCAAACCGCCTGGAGAACGCCATGCAATTACATCAACTGCTCCTTTGGTGGCGCAGTCACCTGAAACAAACACTGACCAGAGGGAAACACGGCTCATTGGTTGGTCAGGACTGAAAGTGGAAGTCCCGCCAGTGGTGGCGAGGCTAATTACCTCGTGGCTAATGGGTAGCCACAAACAATCCCGATATGTAGTCTTCAGACCAGATATTAATGAGTCTTCCTCGCTACTCCACGTCTGCCCGCGAGATCCTTTGCAACTTTGTCTCTCTGTGTCTGCTTCTTCTGATTTGCTTTGTTTGTTTAATACCCATAATGCATTGCGCTCTATTCCACATCCTCTCACCCCGCCCGCTGGAAAGTCTGCAGATACGAGAACCGAGACCCACGTTTTCAAGGGGACCAGAGACGCCTGTTAGATCCCGATCAGAGCTCAGGGGAATTTTTAAAGACCTTATACAAAACGGGCTTCCCCCAGAAAGTCCCTGAAGAGAACTCTGGTCCGGATCAAACGGGGAAATGTGAACACGCCCTTAAAAACACGCCGAGAGAATTTAATCTCCAAACATCTGTCTGTTCTCACACTCAACTTTGTCACTTTCATCTTTAAACTGCATTAATACACGTCAATCATTTCATCACCATGCAGTTTGTATTGAATTCTGCTGATCGCTTCAGGTGTGTATTTCTGTTATTAAAACATGTGAATTATCCTACATATTACATGTATATTCCAAATGTCTAAAAACTCGCTTGCTTCAAAATCAAAGTTATAATCAAAGATTCACAAATTTATGTACTCACACTATTAATGAAATGCATAATTCAACAATTCTGATCATAATTAATTTGATGTGCAGAGCAGTGATGAAATAAATATAAACTGTTTATGAACCTGAAGATAACAGGAACTTTTAACATTTTGATTTCTAAGAATCTGAACTTTAATGTCACGTTTTCTCTCTGAGGAATAAGATTTATTCATGAAATTAAATATCCCCGCCCCCACTGAACAAGATTTCATTTTGAACATAGGTCAGAATTTCACATGAATCATCAAATCACTGTGAACAATTTACAGAATATGTCAAACTGACATTTTATATTTATTTTAGATAAAATAATTCCTCGTTTTCATTATAAACCCAGAATGCTTAATTTGGTCTTCAATACATTGACATATGAATGCACACAGTTTTACATATATACGTTAACATGAACTGAATTTTAAACCTTTCATCAGAGATCCTTTTCTAAATGATCTTTTTGAACATTTTTAAATATTTTAGATTTTATTTTTTTTTTTTTAAATCTCCACATTGAAACGTCTGTAATCTTCATGAAAAGAGCCGTTTTCAACACTTTGCATCAGACAAAGTTAAAATGAAGAAAACTAGGCTCACAGCGTAGTTTGTTTAATTTTGTTATACAAATAAAAACTGTATCTTACATTTCAATTATGAAATTTACAATGTAATTCGGGAATGAATTACATTTGATCACATTTTCAGCCATTTTAACTTTTTCTTTTGAAAGAATTCAGCTGTTTTAGCCATTCTTTCTTTTCTTTTCTTTTTCTTTTTTACATTTTTCAATCGTTTTAGCTGTTAAATATTTTTATCTTTTCAACTGTTTTTTTTTTCTTGCCATTTTAGCTCTTTTAGCTTTTACTGCATTTTTTTACTCTCTTGATGATTTAACTTTTTTTCAGTTTCAGCCTTTTCTTGCCGTTTTCCCATTTTTAACCGTGCAGCATTGCTAGCTTTGCATCCACTTTAGTTTCTAAACCGTTTTTAGTCATTTTATCCCTTTATAATCCGAGAGGCCTTTTGGGAAAATAGTTTGTGCAAATAAAATAAAAAATAGTAGAAAATGTTTCTTTCTGTATGGAGACATTTTTAGTCACACTTTAGTTTCCGTTATTTTGTCTTGTTTATTAATATTTTTGACCACTAGGGGGAGTGTTGCACTGTGGCCTCCCAGTCACATGGGTTTTAAGCTGTAGGATAAAGATGATGCTGAGCGCAGGTGAAGACGAGTCGTGGGAGCTGGGAACCACATGGTTCTTATCGTTACCCTGCTGCCACCGACCCACAGCTCCCAGAAAATTTGGATTAAAAATTAAAACGTAACTCGAAGAAACTCTACCTCTGGAACTGGTTTAATTGCTACGTGTCTGGAACATCACGGCATTCCCACCGAGGCTGAGCCTCCACGCCGTATGATATAGTGAAATCTCCATGGAGCCGCCACAGAGGAGCCGTAGAGTCTCAGTTGGCTGTAGAGCCACGTGTGGCTGCAGAGCGGCAGGTTCCAGCCGCGTCGCGGCTGGCGTGTCCTCGGTGTAACGTTGTGTTTGCGCCTCTCGTCCCTTCAGGTGGTGAACCACCGCACCTCCAGCATGTCCAGCCTCAACTCCCAGGAATCCTCCGACATCCTCAAGCTGACGGACAAGCAGCAGGCGGAGTACCGGGACGCCTACAGGGAGTACATCGCTCAGATGGCCCAGCTGGAGTTATCAGGCGGCGGGGGGGAGCGGCCCGTGCAGCCCCACCCCGGACAGTTCCTGCAGGCCGCCGGCTCGGAGGACAAGGCGGTGGGTGACGGCGTCCCGGACAGCAGGAGTAGCTCAGTCTAAACTCCCACAGTCGTATTATAGGAAAATAGCTTGTGGTTGTCGGTTTCTAGTTGTGTTCACATACTTCTGAGGTCAGCCGGTTCGCTCAGAAACGTTTGAAATGTTTCTCCGCCTCTACGATGGCGAGCGTTGGAGTCTGAGCTGGGAAAGTGGAGATCACTGCTTCTTGCTTTCTTAATTATTGGCTCGTACTCTTTGTTTCTCTTGGCACTGGGGTGGGGGACAGGAATCCCCTCTTCTGGGGCCTCTCAGACACAGACCACTTTGGATAGGGTATATTTTTATGTTCCTGCACTGAAGCCTCTTCTCTCTCTTCAGGCCAAAGAAGGAACTGACCAAGACGGCCGCAAGTCCTTCACCAAGAGAGGCTCCAAGAGCAGCGATGCCACAGACTTCTCCACCGGAGCCGAGGCTCAGCCTCTGGACCCCATCAGCGAGGAGGACGAGCGTCTGGACCACAGCGCCTCCTCCAAGACCCCCGGCTCCAGGAAGAAGGGGGTGGGGCCTTACTACCACAAGCTGCCCCACGACGATGATTCTGGCCCAGAAGAAGCCGACAACACAACACCTCTGCTGCACAGGGAGCCCGGCGTCGGTGGCTGCCCCCCCCACAAAGGCCTTCAGCCCGACACCAAGCTGGGCTTCCTCGACGAGCCCCTCCTGGACAAGAAGGACACCTCCGACTCAGACATGCGCTCCAGTGCCAGCTCGTCGGACCCCTCTCTGGAGGACGCCATGAGGGAGGGCGACACCCTGAAGCCCAGCCTGATGGAGCTGGAGCTGGAGGGGCTGGTGAAGAAGAGAGGCGCCCTCCCCAGCAGCCTGAGCGGCCTCCAGGACGCCACCGTGGCTCGCATGTCCATCTGCTCCGAGGCCGCCTCCGAAGCCAGCCTGATGGCCAGCAGCCCCGATGAGGGCTGGCCGGCCGGCGGGAACGGCAACCTGAACCGCACCGCCAGCAACGCCACGCTCAACAACAACAGCAGCAGCCCGGGCGACACCAACATCACCAACAACAGCCGTCTGCAGCGCGCCAACGCCATCGAGTCCTCCGGCAGCGACCTGCCGGCGGCGGTCATCATCACTCCGGGAAGCAGCAGCACCGTCCACCACAACCAGAACCTTCGCACCATCAGCCTGGGAGACGAGCGGGAGAGCGTCCTCTGAAACAAACATGTCTTCTCTTCTCTTGAGAGTCACGTTAGAGTCAAACTCTCACTTCAGTTTGGTCCAGAGTGAAAAATTCTAATTAGTATTCGATAGTTATTGAAGCTTCGGATACAAAATACATTAAAATGTACAAAACCTTTGTCCTTTGAAAGATGAGAAATCAAATCTGCTGCTTTGTTTCTGATTCAGTCCCTTCCACAGTCACAGTTCAACTCTTTCTAGAACTGATTCACTGAGAACGAGCAGAATGAAATGCATTAGGATGGAAACAAAGACATAGAACTAAAACTGATATTTTTATCCATTTAAATGTGTTGGAAAGTGACAGAAATTACTCGTATTTCACTGTTAGTAGCTTGAAAAATGTTCTAAATGTATCGACTTAGAAAGGATTTGAAGTGTTTTGATCCATGTGACTGAATCGCAAACAGCAGTCGTTTTGTTTTTTTACACAAGGCCAAAATATCCGCCCATCCTGGCGGCCCCCGGGCGGCTCCTGGCCCCCGGGTGGATCCTGGCCCCCCGGGCCAGACGTTTGACTCCTCGTGTTAGTTTGTTGTTGAAGTTGCTGGTGGTGTCGTGATGTGTTAGACGGAGTTACTGCAGGATTTCAAATCTTCATAATCACACTTTCATGTCACCGAATCAATGTTTGTCACTTTCTCATTTCATGAAAAAAGGTCGAGTGATTTCACTCCCGTGTGTGTGTGTGTTCCTGATTTGGTGTTTAGTGCTGTTACACATTAGATAAAGTAGTCTGTTAGAAGGTGGTGCAGTGTTTAGTGTAGTTTTGAGGTAGAGATGTGACGGTGGTTCAGTGTGTTGTTGGATGTTTCTCTGATAGTGCTCTAAAGTTGCCGTTAGGCTGTTTGATGGATCAATAAACATTTTGGACCCTCGATGTCGCCTGATGTTCTTTCTTTAGCTGCGTAAACTGGAGTCACAGTCGTTGATCGGGTGAGTTTGACGGTGAAAACATGATGGAGGCACTGAGAGGTCATCACCTGCAGAGCTTCAACTGGCCGATAGATGGCGCACTCTCCATGCAAACAAACACTGTCAGTGACGCTCACAGGACTCGGGCTGCTGACCTGAAAGGCTCCTTTGAGGATGTAAAAATAAAAAACTATATTCACGTTTTTCTTTTGGGTTTTCACGTCATGTGGGCTAAAGACTGATTTCCGGCCCGAGTTCGAGGTAAAATCCCATGAGGACCTTCAAGTATGACATTTAAGAGTTCACTGTTCTGTGGACTCGGACCACAGGGTGAAGGTGAGAGCTGCACAGCAACACCTCAACATGCGATCCCGTCACGATCTCCATGTGAATGATCACTTCGGGATATGGCGATAACGTCATTTATTTGTGATCACGTGCACTTTAGCAGATATCACCTCACTTTCTCGGTTGATCTATTCGATTATGTGACGTTTGAAATAATGAAGTCAATACGCTCGGTAGTTAAAGCCAGTCTGAGGCGATGAACGGAAACGTTATAGTGAGCTGCATTTATATTGCGAAGAGTTTTTTTTTTGTGATCAAAAATGCGATACATCGTGCAGAATAATATTAACCACGTCCTGCTGTTCTTATTTCTAAGTTTTCGTGCTGGTCTGCAGACGTTCAGGACACCAATTCTGGACTGTTTATATTTTAACCTGAGGTTCCAGAATTTGAATTTTTTGTGCAGAATGAGTAAATCCCTCCACCTGCGAGTACAACTGAACATTTTCCCACCGACAAGCAACGAAACAGAAAAGCCAAACTCTGCTCGAGTGGTTCGTTTTCAAATTGGGAAAGAAAAAAAATAGTATTTATTTTCTGTAAATCACAGATCCGATCTAAAGGAAATAAATCCATAATAGTCAACTTACAGCATCTGAAAGCCAGTCCCGTGCACAAATGTCTGACTGCCACGCTGAAGCATTTAATCCTATTTACTTTACATTGCATGTGCGAAAGTAAAAGTGCAGTCAGTGCGTCCTAAATCAGCTTTTACGCAACCGTGCGCCTCCGGTCGTGTTTGCCCTGCAGGAGCTGCTTTTCAGACCATTACAGGTCACATACTGCAGCTCTGATAAGCACTCTTTGTTGTGGGATTTTGTTTCTGAAGGGCCTCAGATGCTCCTCTGTGAACTTTCACAGGACGCACAGCTGGATCTTACGCACCGGTTTTAATGTCCCCTGAACCACTGACAACATTCAAATCTCACATTCACCCCCAAAAAACCTGCACTCCTCATTTCCTCCCGCAAATGAAACGTGTTCAGAAGTGCGTTTTTGATTTATTTTGTATAAAAAAGGTACAATTTACATTACTTTTATAAAAAGTTTCAGCATAATTAAGTACAACATTACACTTTTGCAGAAGTTTCAAATTCCTGCAACTATACAAGATCAACTCCCGGCAGGAGTTCACAAAATTTCATTTTTTTTTTTTTTTTTTTGTTTAAACAACGTCCAGTCCTTCATGTGCCAACATTTCTGACAAGACAAGACTAAACTTTTTACAGTAACTAACCATGTTGTCTGCTCTATTCACGTTCCCACCTCCGCAAAAAAAGCGAAGACTTCAACAAGGAAAAGGGGATAAGTGTGTGTGGGGAGGGGAAATAATCCTTGTGACAATAATAATCTCGTTTTTCCTCCCGCTGTCGGGCATATAACGCGCCTTCCATTTCCAGAAAGGACCCACAAATAAAAAAAAAAAAAAGTCTTAAGTTAAATAATAACGAAGCGTCCAAACAGAAAACACATCACATAAGATTGTCCCATAATAAGCAAGAGTCTCTGGATTTCAGCAATAGAAGAAAAAGAAAAGCAAAAAAATCCAGGCCTGGAGGAGGGTGGTGGTGGTGGTGTGTGTGGGGGAAAGTCCTGCTCCCCAGGTCCTGTGTGTGTTTTTGCGTCTTGACCAAACACCTGCAAAAGATTGAGAAAGAGAGAGGCGTGTTTAGAAAATGCAAACAGGGCAGAGATCCGGACAGACTGGCGCCAGAGAGGAAGCCGCAGTTTTTAACATTTAACCAAACACTCCCAATACTGAACACACACACACACACACACACACACACACACACACACACCCCCCCCCCCCCCCCCCCCCCCCCCCAATCTGGGGAAGAATCAGTGTAATTGCCGCTCAGCTGGCGCCTTCCCACTTCTTGTACCAATTATGTGCAGACATCGTAGTAGCAGTAATCCAAACAGCCATTATTTTCCTGTTGCAGATGCTCTTCATTATAGACACAAGAGGATGGAATACAACCCTGACGACTGCTACTTCTACACAGCGAGCCCCAGCAGCCTGGAGCTGCGTCCAACCTGGACCACCTCCTCCTACTGAGCACACTGAAGCAGTTCGACTCGAGATCAACTTCTTTTATGGAAATGTCATCAGAATCGACTCAAAGTCAGCCGATCGCAGCGCGTTCGCACGCAGTAAATAAAAGCAGCATATTGGTGCCATTAGAGCGTCATTCGCGGGAGGACCAGCGGGTTGTGGATGGATCGCAGCGCATTCTGCTCCAGCAGACTGGCGACAGGCTGCAGCGGAGCCTCGGAGCCCCGGACAGAATGCAGCAGCAGCAGACTTACCGCGTTAACGATGCAGAGTCCGGCTGTCATCTGTCATCAGCTCTGACGGCAACTCCGGGGACTGAAAACAAACAAACACACACCAAATGTTAATTCTCCCGCATCGTCCCGCGAGCTCTGTGTGTGTGTGTGCGCGCGCGCGTCGTTGTAACAGTGTTATGTAGGTCGAGTCTCGTCCTCATCTCATTCTGAACAAAAGAAAAAGGAGATTTTCTCTCCAACAAGCCATTTTGTACGAGTTACGCATCGGACTGAAGGCGCACCGCCCGCGCGCACGTTCACGGCGCACCGGGCACGTTTCACGGAGACTGTCGCGCGTGTTCCGCGGCGGTGTAATTACCTGTAATGACAGGATGCTGATGTCTGTGTTGAGCGCGGTGAGCGGGGTCCGGGACGGGGTCCGGGACGGGCTCTGGCCCGGCCGCGCGGGGTGATGCAGGCTGCTGAGCGCCACGCTGGAGTCCAGCGCGAGCTGCAGGTCCAGGATGTAGTCGATGACATGCTGCAGGATTTCCATCTTGCTGACGTTCTTGTTCTGGGGGATGCTGGGCACCAGCTCCTTCAGCTTGGAGTAGCAGTCGTTCATGTTGTACAGCAGGCTGAGCGGGTCGTCCACCGGGGTCTTGCTCCGGGAGATTCCCAGCGCGTGATCCGAGAGACTCGCGCTGTTTTTCCGGAAGGAGCGCACGGGGCTTATTGCTTTCATGTCGTAAGAGAAGCGAGACGCTTTTATTTCTCTTCTTTTCTGGATGTTTCCTGTGTTAAGTCCTGTTCCAGTCGGACGAGGGGCGATCAGACTGGATTATCGAGCTGTCAGTGCGGGTTTATATAGGCGGCAGGCTGGGGGGGCGGCGGGCGGCGCTGACGGCCCGGATTGGGGGGGCGGCCTCGGTGTCACTCAGCGCTTCGCGGCCTCCTCATTGGTCCGCCCCGAGAAAGCCCCTCCCCTCCCCGTGCGTTACCGGTGGCAACGCGTTTTGGAGGCGGAGCGGAGGCGCACCAGCAGCTCCGGTGGGCAATTTGGAAAATTAAGCCCTTACCTGTTTCTGATCAGGAAAATTAATGATTCACATGGATTTGATCTGGAAAATACACGTTTTAGACTCAATCATGTCGCTCGTGCAAAAACGAATCCAGCAGGATTTTATTTTATGGTGTGCTTTTCAAAAACTAAAAGTGACACCTGAGACAGAACAAGTGTTTCTTCTTGATTTTAATCATCCGAGTTTTATCCAGCAGCTCGGAGCTGATTGCGGGTGTGGATCAATGCAGCAGGTCTCGTGATTCCCGATTCACTTGTGGATGAAGATCCAGAGAAATCACACACTGGGGTTGATCCTGTCAGGGAAACGTTTGCTGAAACAGCCTGCAGGGGAACACTCCGGCTGGAAAAAAGAACTGCGTTTGTGCTGTAAAGTTTATCTGAGATTTGGGGACGTATTCCTACAGAGTTTGAAATGAATCAAAACAAACACTTTTCATTTTTTATTCTGTCTCACTTCATCCAAACCACTAGAACAGAGTGATTAAGTGAAACATTGTGGAGATTAAAAACAAGTATTGTGTGTTTGGACTCTGTGGGGAAGTGGAATGATATTCTAATGCGCGCGTCCTGTGATGTGACGTGTCAGCTGAGTGTTTGTGCGCTTTGACTCACGTGAAGAGCTGATTAACGACCATTGACACTCTAATGCTTTCTGAACGAGTGGTTTGTTTGTAGGAATTACACGCTTCATTCTTCATCTGGAGGTGACGGTGGGGCTGTTTGATATTCCACTAAGTAATTGCCCCCGGGGGGGTAGTAAGTTGTACTGCTGTGATGTCCTGCACTTTTTAGGCTCTGACAGTTGGATTAAATCCGATCCACATAAGAAGAGTAGTTTTGTAAGAGAGGATGAGAAGATCAATACTAAAATGTGACTTTTAGAGATTATGGCTTTATTGGAATAGTAATTTTTACCGGGACAATTCCGCTGAAAGGGCGAAACAAAGAAATCCTAAAAGCCCAAAATAATCCCGCAGCTGTAATGGACAAAAAGAATCAGTCTGAGACAAGCTGGATGTTTAGGAAAACCGCTGCAGTATATATATGATGGTGATTTTCAGTCCGAAAATGCAAGTGGAAAAAAATATATCAGGAAGATGTTTTGCGGGATTTTGACCAAATCCAGTAAAAACACCATCTGTGCCTTTGTTTTTACGCGCGGTTCTATTGACGCGCAGCTTCTCCTTCAGCTGTCTGACGATCCTGTTTAAAAAAAGGAAAACGTTTCTAATATGATGCGGGGCTCCTGCAGTCTGTGTCCACATCTGCTGCCATCGCACTTTTCCATTTTCTCCTCTTCCTCCGCTCGCCGCCGCAGATGTGCATGTTTACGCACAACGCGCCGGACTGAAGCCGCGGACAGGTGATGGTTTGGCGCAAGAGCACGTCGGTGCGGAGCCGCGAGGAACCCGCGCCCCGCTCTCTCTCTCTCTCTCTCTCTCTCTCTCTCTCTCTCTCTCTCAGACTCTCTGGCGCCGGCGCCGTGACGTCACCCCATTCACAGCAGCCCTCGAGCAGCGCCCTCGAGGCGCCGCTGGGGCGGTTTCCATGGAGACGGGGTTTGGGGGATGTCATTCAGGGGCGGTGCTCAGCTGATCGGTCCTCGTGCTGGGGCCAAGAATGGGGGTCCAGAGAGGGGACTGGAGTATGGAAACTGCCCCCCCCCCCTACACACAGACTCTAAACCAGGGTGTCAAATATAACAAACATGAGGCTCGAGGGCCAAAACTGCCCTGCAGGATGAGTTTGTAAAATAAAAAATGAGAAAGAAAATAATACTAGAGCGTCCTGATTAAAGTTGCTGCTGCTGCTTCGTGGAGATTCTGGTTCAGTGAAGCTTGTGAACAAGACAGAGCAGTGAGAGCAGAGCGACCACAGTGAAAGGTTTCTACATTATCATCAAGTATCATCAAGTATCGTCACTCTGAGCTGAGAGAAGAACCTGTTTGACATGAAGGCTGACCAACGCTCCAAATAAATTGGCTTGTGGCAGTTCACTGCGTTTTGCCCCAGGAGGCTAAAGATGCTAAAGATCTCATTCAATTATAAGTACAACACTCATTTCACTTTTACTGAGAAAAAACAATAATAAACAAGTATAGGAGACGTGGAAAGGAAGAACTCCCCTTTAACAGGAAGAAACCTGAAGAACCAGACTTTCTACAGAACCAGGCTGAGAGGAGGGGACCTCTGCTTCTGGGGAGCGGATTGAAGGAAGATAAAGTTATCACTCGTTTTCTTTGTAAATGAAACTTTTTTCAGGTTTTTAAAAAATAGATGAAACTTCTCCATAACGCTCTCTATTCTATTCTATTCTATTCTATTCTATTCTATTCTATTCTATTCTATTCTCAGGGGGCAAAACCGTTACACAAGTTATGTTACACACCTTATGAGGTAAATAAGTAGGATTACTTGCACTAACAAGAGTACCAAGTGCAAGTTTGTGTAACATGATGCTAAATTATATTGATAAAACATTTTCTGATTGAAAACAATAAACAAAATGTGTTATTACATATGTTGCATAAGCATAACCTGAAAGAATTAAGTAAATACATAGTAGACGTAATTCAGTCCACTTATTTCTATTTGTTTCAAAAATCAAAGGTCTTCTCACAAACAAACAAACAAACAAACAAACAAACAAACACTTAACATATGTTAAAAATAACAGGAAGTCAGTACAACTGAAGTACTTGGGTCATATAGGTACGTGTACGAGGTGGTGCAGTGGTTCGCTCCTACGCTCACAGTGAGAAGTCGTGGGTTTGAACTCATGCTGGACCTTTATGTGCTGAGTTTGCATGTTCTCCATGTGCATGCTCACAGCCTAAAGCCTGTGTGGGAGGTGAGCAGGTGAATTGGTGGTGCTGGTTTGGTTTGGCAGAAACCATCTCCCAGTTCGTCACTAAAACAGCGTGACACCATGAGGAATGGAAAAAAGACACGGAAATGGCAAAACAGCCCAAAAGAATTGAAAATGGCTGAAAATGGTTAAACCCTCTGAAATGCGAGTGCAAAATGAACAATAGACAGGAGTTATCAAATCTCTTAACTGCAACATAAACCTCAGTTTATAGGCTATAACTGTATGTTTATAAGTGTTTTCTTCATTTTAAATGTCAATCATGTTTTGTGGCTCCAGAATAATTTTATTTGGTGGAAAATGTGAAAAAGATAGAGTTGTGCTTTACTATGAAAAGAAAACTTGAACCTACAGTTGTCATGACGTGTGTGAATCGTGAGAGATTCCTTGTGTCAGTTTGACTGTGGAAAGTTCAGGAGCGGTGATTTTGCTTCTCTGTGCGTCCCGGGCTCCATCACAGCGCACGGTCACTGCGCACCTTCCCGGAGTTACTCTCAACTTTCTCTCCAGTAGAAAGCGCCACGGCTTTTCCCGTTTCCTGCCCCGGTCACAGAGGAGTGCTTCGTGGAACTGGATCTTAGATTTGGATCATGGATCTGGGTTTTAGATCTGGATCATGCGCTCCTGCCCGCAGAGGAAAGACATCTACGGAGTTAAATTAAAAGAACACATATCTGATTTAAAATAAATAAAAAAAATAAATCAACCCTCCTCATGCGAAACATTTCTCAGAAGAGTGACGCGCAATAATCCGCAGGTTTCAAACAATCTTCTCTTTTATGACATGATTAGTCTCACTGTGGAGAGCTGTTGAAATAAGAAGCTGAAGACTGAAACCATGTCTTTGTAAAGTCTGCGCAGACAGACAGCGCACCTTTCTGCGCTCTCCCCCACTCAATGTGCCTTAAGTCCCGCTTGTCCTCGGCCCGACCGCGTCCAGCTCTCGCTCTCTGTCCTGAGTGTCCTCCGGCCCGGCTGCGTCCTGCGCGCCTCGGCGGTGCGCACTGAGCACAGACTGGCGCAGAGGCTCAGAGGCTGCCTGGTCTGAGCGACCTTGCGGGGCGGGGTCTGGTACTCTACACCCCCAGAAGGGGCAGAAAAAAGAGAGAGGGGGCAAATGAGGTCAGCTAAAAGCAGAAGAGCAGCAGGTTAATAATTCATTCTCCACATCAAGTTTTTATCAGCCAGTTTTTAATTTTGTCAATATTATGATTGCAAGATTGTGTGTGTGTGTGTGTGTGTGTGTGTGTGTGTGTGTGTGTGTGTGTGTGTGTGTGTGTGTGTGTGTGTGTGTGTGTGTGTGTGTCCTATTGATACTATACCAGTGCAGAAATGCTTCTATGCTTTACTGCAGCTGGGGATTTGAGGTCTAATAGAAAATGAGAAATGAAGCATTGCTGTGAAATCAAAACACTCAGACTGACTTTATTCACAAAACACAAATAAACTCGAGCTGAAAGATTTATTACAATGAGTTTTCAGACCAACTTAGAAATTTAGTCCTCAAGTGTTATTATTCTCGTTGTTATGATAAACATTAAGTTCTAGTGTGGGATGACATGTTGGTCTTTATCAGGTGACTGGCCAGATGACGCTCTGAGGAAGACTACAGATGAAGCAGAAACATGTCAGCAAGGTAGAAACTTTCCTGCATCTACCTGTCGTTAAAAAAGAGTCTATAGTATATGAAGTTTATTGATGTGGACATTGGCAACTGGGGATCTGTGCAGGATGCTCTTGTCCTGCGCAGATCCTCCATGTACCAGCAAGTACTGGTACAAGCTGGGTACTTTCTGCTGGGTGACAGAGGAAGTACTGTATCTACCAGGTACTTTCTGCTGGGTGATGGAGGAAGTACTGTATCTACCAGGTACTTTCTGCTGGGTGACAGAGGAAGTACTGTATCCATGCCTGCAGCACACAGTTGTTATTATATCACTGTACTGGCAACCTGCTTTATCTCAATAATCACAATCATGAACACGAAGGTACACAATGAATTCTGATTCACGATTACATCAAAATATATCAAATGTTTTCCATGTGAATTTTAACTGACAGGCAGGATGAAACCCAACAGACACCATCCAAACCTGCTGGTGCTCCGTCTTTCTGAGGCCTGGAGGGACGTCCTCTTGTTGCTGCCTGTCTGTGTGGCAGCGGGAGACATCATGGAGGTGGAGGAGGAAGGTCCAGGGAGGATGAGGAAGGTCCAGGGAGGGAGGAGGATGAAGGTCCAGGGATGATGATGGAGATGACCAGGTGACACTGAGGAGCGCCCAGAGGGACCTGGCAGGAAGTGATGTGCGAGCGAGACTCACTGTCCAGCTACCTGCTCCTGAAGAACGACCTGCAGACCTCAGAGAGCAGAACCACATCTAGACAGGAAGCTCTACTCATGTGGTCATGTTCTCTAGTCATGTTCTCTAGTCATGTAAATATATGCAGATAGATGGATATCGACAGACTGTAAATGATTGTATATGACTGTAAAATATAGAACTTAACATTTGTCTGTGTTATTTGATAAACAATGTAATGTTGCTTTAAAGAAGAAATTGTCTCGGATGAATTTCAACAATTATGAGGTCTATGAGGAGAACATAGAACAAAAAGAATGACACACTACCAATTCATTAAGTTATTAACACATGTATGAATAAAATATCTACATGTAATAATTCAAGCATCAAAAACAATCCTCACTCCCATCCTCATCTGGAGGAGTTCCTCTTCTCCACTGGATCAGGCTTCAGGTTCTTCAGTAGTCCTGGATTCAAATAGTGCATGGTGTTAGTTTGAATCCACAGCATCCTCCGGTAGAACCAGTAGAACCTCCAGTAGAACCAGTAGAACCTCCAGTAGAACCTCCAGTAGAACCAGTAGAACCTCCAATATAATGGGTAGAACACTTTAGTGCAATTCAGACAAAACAATATGGCCAGTAGAACCTTCACCTCTCAGTCAAGTTAAATAGTTTTAAACATGATCTTTCCCCTCAGCAACAAATATAAATGTACATGAACACTGTTAGATTTACACCAAAACATTTAGATCTCATGTTTAACCACAGTAGAGAACCACAGCCAGCCTCGTCTCAGTCTGGATCCACAATCTCCGAAAACGTCAGAACAAACGTTCAAGTAAGCGTGATCGTGAAATATCAACCTCATAGCAACATTTTAAACAACTATATTCGCGCCTAAAATACTCTTAAAACTACACTCTGTTAAACAATGACGCTGATGTTTCAGATTTTTCATTCACCGTTGTGTGTTTCCTCCTCCGCGATCTCCTCTTGCCAAATGCATTATGGGTAAATTGGCTTCCCAAGCCTGCACAGGTCCGTTTCGATGCGTCCTTGAAAAAGTGGGCGGAGTGAAGATACATCTGGGTATTCCATGTGTACTCGGTGAGAAACGGCCTAAGAATTGGAACAGTACTTGGTCTCCCACTGATGACATTTCACAGGTACACGAGAGCACAAGTATGGACAGTATGGGTCTTGGAAAACGGCCCATATCTATACGGTGGTTAATCAGGATGAAGTGGTGAATCAGGATGAAGTGGTGAATCAATATGAAGTGGTGAATCAGGATGAAGTGGTGAATCAAGACGGAGTGGTGAATCATTATGAAGTGGTGAATCAAAGTGGTGAATCAGGATGAAGTGGTGAATCGGCCCCCTGACCTCTGCTCTGACAGAAACCAGTGTGTTTCCGACATTAACTCTCTCTTCCTGTCACTATAAAAAGAACGAGGTTGAGTCAGAGTGAGACGAGGTTGGTGAGGAGGAAGTGGCTCTGCTGAAGGAAATCATCTTCCTCTCATCTTCATCCTCCGCCTGCTGGTACGAGAGAAAACAGCTTCCCTTCACATGACGAGCAGCGTCAGGAGGCTTTTAGCTGCTCAATACCTTCTAACGCGAGACAAAACAGACCCTGTCTGCCATGTTTTCACTGTTGCCCGCTCTGAAAAAAGCTCCTTGACATTAGTGACATTGTGTGGAGGTCAGGAGAATCACAAAAACACACATAAAGAAACTTTTCAAGTCTCCCAGAATTATAATGAACTCAATTAAGCAGCGCTTTGAGGTGGAGAGCACTTTACACGCTGTTTTAACTGAGATGTGAGGAAATGACCTTGCTCTCGCCTCAGCTTGATTAGAATCACAAACTCTCTCTTCTATGGTTCTTTATTGCTCAAACAAAACTCAACTCAACTTCATTCCGACTATGAATGAGACCACATCGCGTCATAACTTCATGTTAAACAGCTCTGGAACTTAAACGCCTCAAAACTGAAACAACTTCAACATTTGATTTGATTTCTGTTTCTGTGTTATCTTATCTCCCAGTTCAAGGTGGAAAATGTGTCGTTTAAAGAAAAGAACGCTTCAGTAGTTCCACTAAAGTAAAGGTTGAGTTTCTAAAGTCACTTGTTGGTAAGAAAACACAGATTAAATCCAAATTAAGAAAAGTCTGAGAGGGTGAAACACGTAAAATTGCTAAAGTGGCTATAAATGGCTACATCAGCTAAAGCAGATGAAAATAATAATCTTAAAAAGTCTACACTTGAAATATGAAATATCATGAATGCAATCTAAGATATTATTTTTAAACATTTTCAAGGGAAACTCTACTAACTTAAACAAATGGAACCAGTTCAGGATTGGAGATAATTAGAAATAACTAGTTACAAATTCATGTTACTGTAAATCATTAGTAAGGTCATATACGTTTTCAAGGGTGTTGATCCAAGTGAAAACTCAAGATCTTCTTCAATACTTTTGTATAAAGTCAGGACTGAATACGCACAAAATTTCAATCAATACATTTTGATCTGCAGTTTTGCACCCAGTAAGTTATTTTAAACAATACAATCCCCGTTTTATGTTTGTTTTCTGATTAACACTCAAATTATTTCACTCACTTTATTGTTTTTCAGGAACGTGTGCTTTGAATATATGTTTAATACACAGTTGCGATGAAGCTGGGGCCTGATTTGAATTACCCAAGTAAATGCCTATTAAAAGTGTTTTTTTGTTTTTTAATATTTCCAGTAGGTTTTAAGAAAGTTACTTGTGAAAACTGGACTTTTTACTCATAAATGAGTAGAACTGAAGCAGTGTAACAGCTGAACTTGGTGTGTGGTACTGTGGTTGAATTCCCGTTGGTGTAAAAACAGTGACATTTAAAGACTTGCTGTGAGCAACTTAAAAATGAGCAGCTGAATAAAGTATTTCAACTGAAAGGTACACATTTTCAGTGCCTTTTGCACTTCTGATGGCTTTTACAGGCTTTCTAGTGAGACGTGACGAGACGCTGCCAGTGTGCAGGAGTGTTACAACATAATGCCATGGACACACACACACACACACACACACACACACACACACACACACACACACACACACACACACACACACACACACACACACACACACACACACACACACACACACACACACACACACACGCCACATAATTCAAGAAGTCTGCCGGTGAGAAAGGGTCAGATCCTCGTTTCAGGTTCCCAATTCCCCTCAGAGTAAAACCTGGGGTCCAGCACCAATATGTACAGAAACATTTAGTCTTATTAGGGTCTGGGCACCAAGCCGTGCGAAGATCCTATTGGAATTCAAGCAATCATCATCATCATCATCATCATGATCATCATCATGATCATCATCATCATCATCATCATCATCATCATCATCATCATCATCATCGTCATCATCATCGTCATCATCATCATGCATATTATTCTAAAAGTTTCTTCTTTTGGAACCGCTCCATTTTTGACCGTCTAAATGGGCTCACCAGTCTTTGAAACTTTGCAAACACGTCAGAACTGGTGCAAAATGTTACATTTTATGGGCGTTTCACATGTCTGACCAAATGGCTCCATAGTGCTCTTAAAAACACATTTGTTTGCCAAAGCATTCCCGTCCAATCGACCCACGCTGCCACTGACTCTCGGCATTTGTTGTGTTTTTAAGATGGATTTTTTCTCTCTCTTATCTGTTTTTATCGTTTTTTACTGTGAAGCACTCTGTGACTCCATGTCTGTGAAAAGCGCGATACAAATAAAATTTACTTACTTATGATTTTTACACATTTGTAACTTTTACATAATTAGAGTTAGGGTTCGGGTTCGGGTTCGGGTTCGGGTTCGGGTTCGGGTTCGGGTTCGGGTTCGGGTTAGTGCCAAACCTAACCCTAACCCTATGTCATTCGGTCAATTTATAAAAAGAAAAAGCACAAACCTGCTTCTCCAACCCCTGCGGCGCAACGGCATTGCTAAAAATTGGTAAAATAGTGAAAATATAAAAATGACCTGATTTTTACCAGTAAATTTGACCTTCTCTTTGACATTAAAGCCATAAAAGCTGTAACATCTTTATTTTGAAGGTTGAACTCGTTGGCTGAGATGAGTTGTATTTCTTTAAAAGTGGTAGAAACACGTTTTGGTCATGAAGGTTTGAAAGCTGTGGAACCTGGATCCTTCATGGACTCTCCTCCTGACACACGCTGCTGCGTCACATCCTGGCGGTCGTCTAACCGTCTCCGTGGTCTTTAGGAGCAAATGTTAATGTTGATAATGTTGAGCAGCGATAAGCCGGAGCAGCTCCCGGCTCATACTCAGACACCAAGAAAACCTCATTCCCACAATCACCTTCCAGCAGGACGGCGAACCAGAAGCCACGCTGTCGTCCCCGCATGCGCGTGCAGATGTGTGCCGATATGTGATTGTGGGGGTCGGGGGCCGCTCGCCGCACTGACAGCTGTGCCGCAGTGATAGGTGGACCACACCGCAGTGCTAACGTCTGATTGTGTGCCAATGGGCAATATTGCCCAAAGTGAAAACTGCAGCCAACTTTACCGCGCTGCCAACTGTTGGTGGTCGTCACGCCGTCCAAACATCTTCATGGTTCAAGTGGATTTTTAACAACTTTACATGACGAGTTCCTGAAGTTGTCAGACGCAGGTTATAACTCGCTTCAGCTGTAACCCTCCTGTGTCCGGTGTGTGTGTGTGTGTGTGTGTGTGTGTGTGTGTGTGTGTGTGTGTGTGTGTGTGTGTGTGTGTGTGTTAGGGCTGGAGTGGCCACTTCTCAGGCATCCGTGTAGCCTTTGTCTCCTCTTCCAATTTGGCCAGCTCATCTCTCCTGCTTCCTGCCACCACTGCCACCACCACCACCACCGCCGCCACCACCTCTCACGTTACAGGAGGTTGAGCAGGCGTTGCTTAGAGAGCGGAGAGAGCCCCATCTGGACCGCAGTAGATACTTAGGACAGGCCGGAGGTGGACAAAGAGCGAGGGACAATGTCAGCACGCCACATGGTCAGAAGTCAGAATCACTTTCCGACTGATCGACTGAAGGTTTGCAAGCATAAAAACAAACCTACTGCAGAGGCGTGTTGAAGCTGATCTAATAACAAGCTGAGATTTGACAGACCAACACAAACACATTCCACTTTTCCCCGTATCACTTCATTTTTTAATAAATCAAAACTCGGCCAGACTGAACGCACAGACTCTTTGTGAAGCTATTTCACCTTTTATACACCTTTTAACAGTGAGACCCAACATGTACCACTCACACCACCTGTAGATATATGAAGTCCATTCTTTTACATGTGCGACTCTTACTAAGGTGATAAAGTTAACTCGAATCTTTTTCATATAAACTGCTGTAGGTTGGGCTGCTATCACATTTGGTGTTTACCAACATTATAAATGAGTTTATACTGTAAGCTGTCCGATGTAAACTGTTTTTTCTCTCATTATTCAATCTGGCCTCACAGCGAGAAGGCCCTGGTTCAAATCCAGGCTTCCAGTTCCTTACAGTGTGGCGTTTGCATGTTCTGCCCATGTGTGCGTGGGTTTACTCCGGGTTCTCCGGTTTCCTCCCACAGTCCAAAAAACATAAACCGTCCTTCCCTGAGCAAGACCCTCGGCCCCCCCACAGCTCCCCCCTGAGGGCTGCTCTGAGTGGCTGCTACCATATTCAGTCAAATTTGCCCCAAGGGGATCAATACAGTCGTTAAAAAATAAAACAATAAAAAACAATAATATAAATAAAAGGAAATAAAACCAAATAACTGAATTAAGAACAATTTCTTCATTTGGTGATGGGGGAAGACTCCAGCTGTCTCGTCTCAGCCTTCAGACGGACTCGTCATAGTTTTGGTATGAAGTGTTCCAGAACTGGGTCCTGGTCTTGGACCAGGTGGTCCTCTCGGCTCCATGAGCCTCTCAAGACGTCCCGTCGCCCTCGTATGCAGATTTTGCTGCTGCAAGCCCGCTGAAGTGGTCAGGTGGATCATCGAGGGTCAGTGCTTTTAACTGATCACAACAACGAAGGTTCTCACGGCCTTAATCCTCTTTGGCTCTTATCTCTCACCCCTCCTCACCCGTCACCATCCCATCGGCTCACGTAGGATCAGACCCAGCAGCACACACTTTCTCATGCCTTTCTCCCCTGGCTTGCTCCTGACATCCCCATTACTTTCTCCTTTTCTCTCCTCGGAGTTCATCGGTCTCGCAGTGCAGGCCTTCTTCTTTTTCGTTTTTTACCAGTTCATCCAGTTTATCTGTTCCTTTCCCACCCGGGGCGCCCGGGTCTTAAAGGACCCTCTTCACCCTTCCATTAACAAAAGCCGAGTCACTTTTGAAATGAAGAGCCGGGTCTTTCAATGACACTTGCTAAGCCCCATTTGAAGTGAAACTTCAGTCTCCAGTCAACAATGGCTTCAGGCCTGTGAGCGGACGACCATCGAGCAGAAGAGCTCTCATTCAGGAGGGTGGGAAGAGAAACCGAGAGAGAAAAAGTGTCAGAAAAACAACTTTCTCCAGCATCTTTATGTCTTTGTGATGTAATTCTATTAAATCCTAAACAACCTGCCGCCAGTTTTTACTTCCTCTCTGACAAGCTTCATTGCAGTTAGTCAAGCCAACAGGTTAATGCGGCCATTTACTTTGATATCAGCAGAATGAATCAACCTTTAGAGGCTGTTAGTGTTATTAAAAATGGCCCAGAGGGAGCCGCTCCGGCTCGTGTGCTTCCAGGGTCTGTGTATGTGTTGCAGTCAGGTTTAGATTATTGGGACTTATTGGAGTAACAAGCTAATGGAATTAAGGTGCTGGATTTCATGCGCCCGTGCCAAGATTCAGCATTAAAAGGATGTGTGCTGAATAAATACAGCTTTAAGTAGATGAGATTCCGACACGGCGGAGATTCGCCTGTCAGAGCAGCATTGTTTGTTTGGCTCCCGAACCAGTGGAACTGTCAAGCGAGCTGCTGGCCGCGGATAGACAGATAGACGCAGGACTCACAGAGCTCATTTCTCTTCTTAAGGGGCATTTTTAGATGCTGAAGTTGACAAACTCTTCAAATGCTGGAAGCAAAGAAACTTTCCTCTCAAATCCAGTGTTCAGAATGGAAAGCAGTTCTGAAAAGAAGAGCTGGAAGCACAACTCAAAGACACCAGCACCCTGCCGCAAAAACAAAACCAAAAAAAAAAAAAAAAAAAAGAAGCCAGGGTTTCTATACAGATCTATATTTGCCAGCTAATTACGTACATGAAAAGCAGAATCAAAATGAAATCCAAATATTTACCAAAATAAACTTGTGTTTTGTTTCATTTCTCCGTCAGCGGTGCCAGAACAGAGTCCTCTCCATTACAGATAATTCATCTGATGTTTGTGTTTGTCGGTGGATTAGCTGGGAGGCGTTGCTGTTGGCCCGGGCTGTAAAACGCTCTCATCTGTATTTTAATGGACTAAGAAGCAGTGGGAGGATGTGGCTCCGTGCCACGATTTCACAGTGAAAGAGAGCATCGTATGTAGCAGGTAATCTATTTGTGAGAGTGTTTTATCCGTATAAATGGAATTAGTGGATGGTTTGACGACACATTAAAAAGGCAACAGTGAGCATGCGTGTGTGTGTGTGTGGGTGTGTGTGCGTGTGTGTGTGTGTGTGTGTGTGTGCGTGCTTGAGGACCCAGATTTGATCGACCCTAATTGGGATTTCAATGCAGAAATGTTTCTATGCTTTAATGAAGCTGAGGATGTGAGGTAAAATAGAAAAAGAGAAATGAAGGCATTGCTATGAAATCAGAGCGCACACAGTCTGAAGTGGATTCACAAAATACACATGAAATCACAGCTGAAAGAGAAGCAGCTGTATGTACAGCAGACGTATGTAGGAAGTGGTTGTTGGAGCTGACATGTAAGTGATTATGTTCACTGGTATCACAGGGGTCCTTCACTCAAACCGTCTGTGTGCTTTATTTCTGACATTCCACAGCAAATATTCACCAATGTGGAGTTCCAGAGGGAAGATTTTAGCCCGCAGGATCAAAAAACCAAAAAAGAGAGAAATATTTAGCTGTTTTAATATCGTGAAAAAAGGAACCTGTTGTGGTCAAACAGTTTCAAGAAGAATATCAGACACAGCACTGAGATGAGAAGAGCACTGAGACACCAGCCTGCTTAACTGTTGATTAGATTTTTTCAAACTAACCCAATAAATTGATGACAGGAAGGGAATCCAAGCTAATATGAGGTAAACACACACACCGTTTTCAGTAAATCAGCATTCGGAGCCTTTTCGTGATAAGGCATGGCATTGTGGAGCAGTGAGACTCATATACAAGGAGGCAACAGGACATTACAGCTGTTTATAGACATTTATTTTTTAAGAAACATTTTTAAAGAACAAACAATGAAAATGTTTTTTTTTTTTTTTTTTTGCAACTTTCCAAAAGATTTCCATGGCTCCAGATATCACACGATGACATTTATTAACTTCCTTACATTCTCTTGTCATCGTTGCTAATTTATTTCATCACTTTGCACGTTCTAATTGTTTAGAGTCCTATAAGTGTGTAACGCGATATTGTGGGAGTGATAATGTAAAAATGTGAACGTTAAAGGCTTTTTTAGATTTAACTGTAGTTTCTGTCAATAAAAATGTTAAATTTTGAAATTTCATTGATTTCTATTAAAAAATGTCAAGTTATTCCGATTTTGTCAAAACATGCGGAAACCTGTTCTCTGTGCACTTGTATCATTTGGGACTAAATCAACTAAAAGTGGTTGTTCATAAGTTGGGTTCGACCCTCTGACTGTATGTGGCCCCTCAACTAAAATGTGTTGTGCATCTTTGCTTGGTCACAAATTTCACATCCTGTGCACAGAAATGCAGAAGCGACGGTGGAGAGCGTCATCTTAGACGACCAAGGCAAAGGAAACACGGTCATTACGGTTCTAAATAAAACGAGTTTGACATGCCTGCAGAGAAATGGCGTGTGTCACACACACACACACACGCACACACACACACACACAGAGTTTGCAGATGGTGGGGTCTCTCTAACCCGGCTCTTTGTAGACGCTCACAGTGTGAATGGAGGAAGAAAAGCCTTGTCTTTCATCAGCCTGTGAACGCAGCAGTGTTGACATTGAGATGGCACCTAATTAGGTTAGGCCCGGCGCAGCGTGCATGGTTAACTAGGCTGGCCTAGGCCTCGGGCTGCACGGATCCCAAGGTGACTGCCACACTCGGCAAGAAGGATACCTCTGACTGCTAATGCACCGCGAACGTTACCCGTCTTCGTAAAAGATGATCACAACAACCGCGCACGGAAACCGTCGTTTTTTTCATGCCTCCCGCAATTCGAATGGGAAAAGTTTTCATCGAATAAAGTTACGGTGCGATCGTGAGCGACTGAGAGGCGGGAAAAGGTCCCACTTCCCACTGGGAAAAATACATCTCAAAGTGGGAATGTCTGGTGAGAATGAAGAAATGTTCTCATCCCGCATATCATTTCTATCCTATGTTGTCAAACGAATGACCTTCACCACGTCTGTGTGGCTATAGAGCTTTAGAATAACGGAGACGGGCAGAAAACAAAGTGACGGCGCTACAGGAAAACGTGTAGAGATGTAATGTGAGCCGCAGTGTGAACAGTCTGTCCCGCAGAAAACATCGTTCCAAGTTTTACTTCCTCTGGTTGGCGTCGTGCAGCGGTCTGTCACCTCTGGAGCCACGGGCGGCTCCTCAGCCCAGCCGGCTCCCAACAGCTTCCACAAAATCATATGCACACTAACTTCCTTTTAGTTTCATTCGTACGTCGCACTTATTGTCAAACGGACTGGTACATACTAAAAAAAATCTTAATCCTAAATCTGTGCCTAAAGTAGCCAAAAGAGCTGAATCCATTAAAAACTGCCTGAAAAAGTGAAAATTCCAAACTGTGTCGTTTTCCAAATCATAGTTAAGAAATATCATATATGTGACCTTTGTTTTTCTAGCAGAACTATAAATACAACTTTATGAGCTGCATTATTCTAATTCTAAAGGTTAAATATGTCTTGTTGCACCAGAAGATTTGTTTCTGGGGCCGATATGTCCCGTTTGGTCAGAAAGTTTTCAGAACTCTGATCCCGATCAGAGATTCCCAAACGGTGGTGCGTGTACCACCGCTGGTGCTCCCTGTGAAGGGAAATCATTAACGTCCTCAAAATAGAACATAACTCAAAATAAAAGTCGAGTAAAAAAATCAATATTTAAATAACGCGTTATAAGTCTTGACGTCTCTTCTGGACATGTCCTCTTTGTGAACTGGCTGAGAGCTCAACATGTCCCCCTGATTCCTCATTCATGGGAATGAAAACGATCCTCAGTCCGAGTGGCTTCAACAGGTTGACACGCACTCGACCACACACCGTGGAACATACAGTGTGTAGACCGGGAACAATAATCTAAAAATATGACGCCAACATGAAACAAGCATTTGAATATTTATATAGAATAAATCTTTTGAGTCTCGACAGAGCTCGAACGGGTTAGCTTCTTAGCAAAACGAGGCCAATCACATCAAAATGCCGCTACTGGAGCCGTAGAAATGACAGAATAAGATAAATGCAGGATAGAAAGTGAATTTGACTTGTGATTGATATAATCCTCTGGCCTGCAGCTCATCACACCTCTGATCTGAGGGCATCACAGGCCTGTTAATGCTCACTGCGATGTGGCTGAAGGTCAGGAGTTCGCGCGCTGGAATCAAACGGGTTCATGAGGAGATAACAGGCAGGTACAGAGAAACACCTGGAGCATGACTGATAATAACTTTACAGCCCAGGGACTCTGTGAAGGAATCTGAAAACAAAGTTCAAGTAGATGTGTAAACCTTTATAGACGTTTACGACAGTCCTGATTTTATTGTCCACCTTTGGGCTCATGAGGAAGACGGAGGAGATAAATCCGTTCTCACCTACAAAGCTCTCCACCGTCGGGACCCCACCCTACCTCTGCCACCTCCTCCATGAGGACACTCCCTCCCACATCCTCCGCCCAACCTCTGCTGCACTGCCCACCGTCCCCACGCCGAGCCTCCAGCTGCTCGGCACCCCGGCGCTGGAGCTCCCTCCCCCTGTCGCTTCGTTCAAATCTCCCCTCAAAACTCCCCTGTTCCAGCTGGCTCACTCCCTTTGACTGGACATTGAGCACTTCACCTGTTTTTAGGTTGGTTTGGTTTTATGTTCACGATTAACTGTTTTAACTGTGTCATCAATCTTTTACTTTGTAAGGTGACCTTGGGTGACCTTAAAGGCGCCGCTAAATAAAATGGAAATAAATAAATAAAATGATTATTATTGTTATTGTCATTATTTGAAGCACTGAGTTTGTAGATGAACCAAAGCAGCACAGCAGTGGTTCAGACCACCAGAAGGTAAGATATATAATAAGAGTCCAGCAGATCATGTGTGACAGAGGGAGGCTGTGTTTGGTTGAGTTTCACAGTCGTCTTACTTCCCCCGCGGTGCCCCGGAGCATCATTAACAGCTTCCTTGTGTGGAATCCCCTTCTCTGATTCCATTTCCGCTTTACTGCCTTTCATGGCTCATTGAAGTGAGATGGTCAAGCTGGAAAGGGGATGTGAGCTGAGAAAAGAGGATGTGGGTTTTTTTGGGAGGACCCAGTCTACTGCTGACATGTGATCAGAAACTGACCGAGTGCTGCTTCAGTACATGAGTGGATGGAGACCCCCCCCCCACCCCCCCACACACACACACACACACACACACTGGCAGGGGAACATATTGGCTGCTTAAGGTCACATTAGCTCTTCACAGGTGTGCAGGAATCAAATCAGATCATTGAAATGTCTGCGAGAGGCTCCAGCCAGGAGGGGAGCGTCTGAAGGAGAGCAGTGCAGAAGGAGGGGGGGGGGGTAATAGGAAGAGAACAGGAGGTGGGGGGGGGGGGGGGGTTGTCCGGTCATGCTCGAGGCCTGGCGCCTTTGAGAGAGAAGAGGGGGAAGACAGAGGGAGAAAGAGGGGAAAAAAGAAAAGAGAGCGCTTTGCAAGACGCCCAGGCTTCATTACCATGTCAATCTGAAGAGAGCGAGATAGAGAGGGAGAAACAGGCCGGCCAGGGCCCAGCAGTGGGGCCGGATCCATATGGTGCTGCCGGCTCTGGAATGAATAGTGAATGGAGCGGCTGGGCGCTGGGCTGCTGGAATCTGCCTCCAAGCCTTTGTGAACAGGATGACCAAAGACAAGAGGGAGCTCTGCAGATGGCCCAGGCTATAAATAGGTAGCTAGTCTATCTCCGTGCTGTCACTCTTCTTGTCTATCTGCCTTTCAGCCCCCCCCCCCCCCCCCCCCCACCACCACCACCACCCCCACCCCCACCACCACCACCACCACCCCACACACTGCCAGGCCCCTGGACACCACCTAAACCCAGCAAATAAAGGCCTCCGCTCGCACGTCTGTG